>NW_004955439.1:14722387-14799379 GCF_000276665.1 Chinchilla lanigera
TATATATACTCCCATAAATTAAAAAATGAAATTCCTTTATGGGTAGACAAGGTGACCTCACATCCAATATTCAGGGTAAACCATTTCAATATCTCACAGGCAGAGGTCTATGAAGTTACAATTGACGTTTACAGAAGGAATCTTGCTAACAGCTCCCTGATCTGCTTTCTTTTGAGTTCCAAATACTTTCTCCAGTGCTGAGTAGTTAATCATTACTGGGAATTCTGACAAGAATGTCACTTTGCTCTCCAAATTCTGCTTTTGTATACAGATAAAAGGACCTCCACTTTGTCTTGCCAATTTAATGACAGACCCCCTCTTTCCTGACCTGTCCCATCTGAATGTGCTTCATGGTCCCCCCAGTGCAATGACCTTTGTCCAGCCAGGCTGGCTCACACTTCCTGGAGCGGCTGGAGGCAGGCCAGTCTAGTAGACTCACATGGGAAATAGATTTCAGTTGAGTAATAGCAAACAGTGGCACGAAAGTAAAATCAATCCTCACACTGATTTCATCTTTGAAGTAAATCATATACATCTTTCAAAATCAAGATAATCATTCTTCTAGAAATACCTTCACTTGTATGTGGCTTTGGTAACAGTATTTAATTTATTTTAAACTCAAGATCACATATGATTTATGATTATCACAAAAGAGATATAGGTTGGAAAGAGCTAGAGGAAAATGATCTGTTTATTTGAGCCCAGAGAGATGGCACTTATTAAAGGGAAATATAATGATCTCTGAGGTTGCCTTAGGAGATCTCTGGCTCATGTGACATCAATATACCCCAGCTTTATGCTGTGACTCTCAGTAGATTAGGACGAAATGAATAAGTGATTGTCAGATATTCTCCAAGGAACAGAGCAGGAATCTCGGCCAGCATTACACAGGGCCAAACATGACAGAGTGGGTCATTCTAACAAGTCAATATGGATGAGCTTTTGCGTTTAACCCTATTTCAGTGTTTTGGGGAAGAAGATGTAGTAATGACCATACAAACTCGAAAACTGAGTGATCTGAAGCAGTATCTGACAAGCTGGGCCTTGACGGTTTGGGCTGTGGTAGTCTAATACTCTCCACTCACAGTGTGGATGTCAAAGGGTTATTCTTATTTTAGCTGTTTAAAATGTGGAACAAAGTAATTCTGAATTCCTCGTGGGTGTAACATTTTTCCTAAACAGATTGAATCTTAAATTTAGATGTGGTTATGGAATAACACGGAGGAGGAAATATCAGTGTTGCCTGAAATCTCTTGAGTCTAAAACCAAGTGCACCAGAATAATGAATTATTGTGCATCAAGCAACACTATTTATCAATGGGCTGGATTGTAAGCACAAATCCAGGGAGTATGTGTAGGAGGTATAAAGTACTCAAGATGGAAATAAATCCTCAGAGGAGAGGAACACACCCGACATAAGCCACCACAGAGTGTCGATTATGTACCTCATTTTTCTGGCCAAGCACACAGAAGGCAGAAGAGCCCTAGATTTTCAGACGGCTGTCTCTAATAGGGATACACAAACCCAAAGGCAAAAGAAAAGATGCTGTTTCAAGAATGATTTGAAGAGCAAAAACATATTTACATGAAATGCCTAACACTTGAAAATAAAAACTTAACAGGTCTATGGAGCTAATTTGTTGCATTATGCTATTCAGACAAAACCTGGAATCACTTTCAAGAGAAGCAGTGAGGGCTGCCATACTTCTAAGGGTTCCCTGAAGAGGGGAGGCTCTGGAAATTGAACAACAGAAGCTAGCGTTATTCTATTATTCAATAATAGTGATAACTATTATAACGACATTCATTAAATTCAGTGTTCAGGCATTTCCCCACGCATTCATTCATTTCATCTTCAGAATAACCTTGCAAAATAAGTTAAAATTTGCATTCATGTTTTTTAATTCATTAACTTTTTCCCACATGCACATGACACAATATTTGAAAAAAAAACAAAGGCAATTTCAAGGAGCAGTGTGGGGACACAATTGTGCCCCTTCTTCCCCCCGGGACAGCAGCTGTTAGTGATGCCTTAATGTACTTCTTTCCTGTGTAATATCCTATAAGAAATGCATATAAATGGTAACAGACTCTCCTCTTATTTTCTACTTTGTTCTTAATGATGTATCTTTCATCTGTACCGAATAGCACTCCCTACCTTGGAGACTGGTCCATGTCTGGACATATGGACCTACTTCATTTATTTTAATGATTGCACAGAATTTCCCTATATAAATGAGGCATAATTTATTCTGACTCATTTATATAATAAAAGGCTCTTGGACTGTTGCCAGTCCTCTGCTTCTAAAACTGTACTTCAGTGGAGAATAATGATTTCACACATGTGAGTTGGTCAGCTTTGCAAAACAGGTTCTGCAACTCCCAAGACCCTAGGCAAGAGCCTTCCCTTCTCAGCTCTGCTCTAGAATGAGGGCAGGTTTTCTGCACAGGCATTAGCCAAAGCAACACAGGCTGGAAACAGGAGCAGCTATCTTCTCTTAAGCCAGGCTTTACAACAATTTATAAAAATATAAAATATTGCCTTCTTTTCACCAGTTTTTTTAAAATATAATTTTAATGTACTTTTTATGTATTATTAATGGTCCTATTTTTATATTACAATATAGTAAATATATTTTAAATTTCTCAGTTTTAGTTTCTAACATTGTAAATATCAACACATAGAAGGGCAAAAGTCCTTTGAGGTCCTCAATAATTTAGAGGGTGCAAAGTGCCCCTGAAACCAGGAAGTTTGAGAGCTGCTGCCATGGCTGACAATACTAGAGGTGGAACTGGTAGGTAAAAGTGATGTGCATTTGTATCTTGATAGGCAGTGTCAAATTTTTTTCCTGTAACTTCCAGCAGATGCGTTCCCACCAGCCCTGGATAAGATACCCATTTCCTCTTGGGAAACAGCAGTAGTGTTGATTTGTTTGCTAACCAAATATTGTTGAAAATACTTCTTCACTGTAGTTTAAGTTTGCATTTTTCTTACTTTGCATCAGCTTGAGTATATGCTGATACAGTTGAGAGTTCATGACATTTTCTTTATAGAAAACTCTCTGTGCATATTATTTGCCATTTGCCATCTTCTTATTTGCTGACTTACTGATTTCTGGGTGTTCTCTGTCTGTGCCTATTGTCTGCAAATTCTCTGCAAACTCCTCCTGGGTTGGCTCTGTTCCTGGACTTCCTATCCTGTTTGTTGTTTTCTGTGACTGGGCATGGAAGAATTGCTGGGTATTTGAACTCTGACTGATCTGTCTGCCTTGCTGAAGAGTGCATTCTCAAGGGAGTATTTAATAAAAGCCCAATACTGGAGAAGAAGCTCAAGCTTTGTGAGGGAGGAGCTACAGAAACTCTGAAATTCCATAGCATATCTTAGAGTGCATCCCCAGATCTCAGAGCAGCACAGACAAGAGGGCTTAGGTGCCACCACCGATTTATACAGAGCCCCCTGTGCAGAAAGTTTGGTACATACTGCTAAGTAAAGAGTATCAACGACCTACTGAGCAAGACACCTAACTGCAAAGGGCAAGAAAATCTTTCTCTGAAAATTAAAAGTAAAATGTGGAATCATGAGTAAACCCGATAGTTTTATGTTGCACATGAAAAAACTGGAGCTAGAAAGATAATTAATATTGCCCAAGGGTACCAAGCTGAAAGATTAGAATCAAAATCTTGCTCTAATTCTTTCTACCATTTCATGCCTAGAAAACATATTTGTTAGGGGCTTTAAAATCACTGTTAAAAATTCCTGTGGGGGATATGGTTATGCCTCTGTCACTGGCATTGTTCTTAATCAATCTTCTCTTCCTTCACAATTGCTTTCAGCATTGCTGTCTCTCATTGAGGCAGCCAACTGACTTCCCAAAAGGCCTGAGGACACTGGATTTTTTAACAGGGATGTGTGGATTTCACAGACCAGGACAGCTGGCAAACAGCTGACAAAAGGACCACAACAGGCAACTCTAGGTGATTCATCCATCAAGAGCGCTACTTTCTCTTTTTTCACAGTTTAGCATCTTTAATACAGCGATGTGCCTCGCAATCAGTTACATTTGTAGTTGGCCCAAGACTGTGACATGGGTTTGGCAGCATATGCAGGAACCTACGTGATAATGAAATTGAGGATGCTCTAATTGGTGCCAGTTTCAGCAGCACATGTACTAAAGCTGAGAGGACACTAGGAAAATCAGCACAGCCCCTGTGCAAGGGGGACGAGCAAGTTCACGCAGCATTCTGTACTTCTGGAAATAAAGGGCATCCAAATAGAAGGTAATAGAAAGTCCTAATATCATTGTTTGCAGATGACACGATCTTGTATCTGGAACACCCTAAAAGGCTTTCTCACAAAACTAAAAAAAAAAAAAAAAACTAATACAGTCCCCAGAGTCCTAGTATTACAGACAGCTAAGCTGGGTAAAAATATTATAAGAAGCCAGACAGGGTGAGCCTCTCAAGGGAACCAGTGCAGAGGATAAAAATGCATTATAACCTTGGCTGGAGGAGCATCCATTGAAGGGCAAGACAGACTGACTTGGGCTACATGCCACCCCAAGGAATAACCAGTATATGATAATTGATATCACCTGGTCCAATGAAGTCTAGACACACATCAGTCATCCATGTAGGTAGTCAGGACCTCCTGATTCATCCCTTCCAAAAAAGGCCCTTGTTCTTTTCATATGCCTTTGCTACATGACCTGTTTCCCCATTACATCAATGTTACCTAAGCAGCTATACTTGTAATCTTATTAGTTGATCATACTTTTGACCATGTTGTATCCACCTCATGATTTTTTCCCACCTTATGATTTTGTTCTATAAATCTGCCTTTAAGTGTTTAACAAACATCGGCAGTCCACTTTTAGGTCCCCTCCTACTTCACCTGAGCTATCTCTCTCAATAAATATTTCCTACTCTTAACCTCCGTTATTCCTTAGAATTCATTTTTTGATCTTAGGGAACATGAACTTGATATATCTGACATTTATTTCCCCTATATCCCTAGGACACAGAGTCAACATAAAAATCAGTAACATTTCTATATTGTAGTAGCAAATTATCTGAATAAGAAATCAAGAAAGCAATCCCATTTATAATAGCTATCGAAGGAAAATTCTCTAGGAATAAATTTACCCGAGGACATGAAGGCTCTTCACAACAAAAAATTGAAATACAAGAAACTGAAAAGACTTCACCCAAAAAAAGATCCTCATAGTCATAGACTGAATCAATATTCTTCAAATTTCCATACTTCCCAAAGTGATCTGCAAATTCAATGCAATCTTTATCAAAATACTACTGATATTCTCTATGGAACCAGAAGAAGATAGCCCTAATTTTTTCACTGCTGGGAATTGAACTGAGTTACATTCACAGTCTTTTTTATTTTTTATTTTGAGGTAGGGTCTTGCTAGGTCAGTAAGTTGCTCAGGCTGGGCTTGAATTTGAGATCCTCCTTCTTCAGGTTCCTACAGCTGCAATTATAGATGTGTACCACTACAGCCACCTTTATCCTGAAATTCTTATGGAATTGAATCATAAAATAAAACAAACTCCAAATAGCCAAAGTGATCTTGGAAGTGAGGGGAAGCAAAACAGAAGGCATCTCATTACTTGACTTCAAGATATACTATAACGCTATTGGAACCAATGCCTAATGGTACTGGTATAAAAACAGGTACATAGATTAGTGGAACAGAACAGAGAACCTAGAAGTAAACTTATACATGTCTAGACAAGTGATCTTTGACAAAGGGGCTGAGAACATACTTAGGAGAGAGGACAGCCTCTTCATCAAGGGGTACTGGGAAAACTGGATACCACACACAGAAAGATGAAGCTATACTCCTGTTTCTCACCAGTTACAAAAGTGAACACAAAATGGAGAAAGAAAATAAATATAAAATGTGAACCTATGAAATTTGTAGAGAAAAACATAGGGAAATGTTTGGGGACATTAGAATAAGTAAAGACTTTTGGGTTCAGACCCCAAAAGCACAAGAAACAAAAGCAAAAATAAACAGATAAGATTACATCAAACCAAAAAGTTTCTGCATAGCTACAAAACAACAGAGTGAAGAGACAACTTATACAGGGTGAGAAAATGTTTACAAACCCTATATTCAATAAGGAGTTAATATCCAGAACATAAAAGGAACTAAAGAAACTCAGTAGCAAGAAAAAAGCTCATTAAAAATAAACTGGGGGGCTGGGATTTAGCTCAGTGGCAAAAGCGCCTGCCTGGTAAGCACAAGGTTGTGAGTTCTATTCCTGGTACTGGAAAACAAACAAACAAACAAACAAACAAAAAAACAGGGATGTATATAGATATTTTTTAGAACACATATGAGTGGCCAACAGGTACATGAAAAAATGCTCAATATCACTTATCAGTAAAATGCAATAAACTGAGCTATCACTTCACTCCAGTTACAATGACTATGTTTTAAAGTTTTGCTTTTGTTTTTATTTTTTTCAGACAGGGTCTCAGTATGTAGTTCAGGCTGGTCATGAACTCATGGTGGTGACCCTCCTGCCTCAATCTCCTGAGTGCTGGGGTTACAGGCATTGTAACCCCATTCTGCCGCTACATCTGGCAGAATGACTATTATTAAAAAGACTATAGATAACACAATCCTTATCAGAATATCAGTGCTGGCAAGAATATGGAAAAATAGAAACATTTGTACATGGCTGGTGGGAATGTAAATTCAGATAGCTGCCATAGAAAAACTATATGGAGATTCCTCAAAAATTAAAAATAGAACTGCAGTATGACTCAGCAATCCTACTACTGGGGATATGCAAAGGAAATGAAATCTACGTCAAAGAGACAACTACACTCATGCTCATTGCTACACCAAGGACGATATTCAAGAACTAGAAGCAACCTACCTGTCCATCAACTGAATGGACAAAGAAAACATGGTACTATATACTGGGTAATGCTATTCAGCCATAAAAGTATAAAATCTGTCATTTTCAACAACATGGATGAACCTGGAGATCATTATGTTAAGTGAAGTCAACCAGGCACAGAAAGACAGGTACCACGCGATCTCTTTATTAGTCACTGTCCTGTCACTGGGACACAATACTGGACACCCACAACTGAGGAGAGAGGCTTATTTTGCCTCACAGTTCAGGCCAGTGTCTGGCTGTGTCCAAGGCAGAGATGGCACAGTGGGTGGAAGGGCGTGTGGAGGAAACTGCTCAGCTGCGGCAGCCAGGAAGCAGAGCAAGGCACTGGGAGGGAGGCAGACACCACCTTCCAGGTCAGGCCCCTCCTCCCAACAGCACTTTCAGTTATGAACTCATCAGTGGATTAATCCACTGGGAAATGAGACCCCATGACAAACTCATCTTCCAAAAGTCTGGCCTCTAAACACATGAATCATCTGGGGACATTTTAGATCTAGCTGTAACAATCTCACTCAAAAAAAGGATAAACGTTTGCGATAGATATCATAACCCTGATCTGAACATTACATATAAAATGTCATTACATCTGAACATTATATAAAAACATCAGATGGTATTCCATAACTATGTACAACTTTTATGAGCCAATTTAAAAAGAACAAAAAAAAAAATAGAAGTTGGATAGACAGTGCAGGGACTTGTTACCCAGTTCTATGGCTACATCTCCACAGTCCTTGGCTTCCACTCACCATTGAACCATTTGAGGGATTGATGAGTTTAGTTGTTCTCTGGACTCTTTCTTGAGCCTCTGTTAAAACACCAGCATCACACCTTGAGACCACAAAGTTGAGAGAAATAAATCTGACCCAAGCATAAGTATCACATGGTTTTATATATGAGAAGCCTAAAGTATAAATAATTTAAAGAGCAAATATAAAATAGGGAGCTATGTCCTTTATGAAGGGGAAGGGCATCTAGAGATGGAAGGAGAGGGCAAGAGGGGAGAGCAAGGGGAACTAAGGAGAGTTAAGAAGTATGATGTACATATATGGTATCCCAGCTCCCCACAATAATGTGATCATTATGTCCAGCACACATAAATTAATAGACATTAAGAAATCAGCACTAAAATTTACAAAGTGGGTGTTAGTAGCTTGTGCACACATTGGAAGATAGCAGTGGTGCCTGTTTCCAAGAGATGCTTCTCCATCACTTTGCCCTGGCTCAGAGGCTGGCCCTGGGAGAAAGCACGCATGGGACAAGGCGAGTGTATGGAGTGCGAGACAGCTGGCCATAGGACTGAGAGGTTGTGAAAGCATCATAACCCTCATATTTTCCTTCTCACTTCCATGCACAAAAGGAACACATGGTAAACTTCTCAAACTAAATAAAACAACCTTTAGTAAATACACAATTCTATGTCATGAAAATTCAGTGTGTAACAGTTTAGTTGGCAGTGCATTTCTCCTTTTTTGTGGCACAAAAAATAATGGTGAGTTATATGCATCAGGAGGTCAACTTCTAAAGAAGAAACTGTGGTTAGGATTTTGAGAAATCACAGTGGGATGTTTGTGATTCTTTGCCCACATGGAAGTTAACCCATCTTTTCACTGGCCAGCTATACTACTTGGGGCCATGTATGTGACTGCCATGAGCTCAAACTGTTATCTGATTGTTTTTAAGTAGGAGTTTAGACACAGTGGATGTTGAATTACAAGTGGAAAAAGGGCCTTAGAACTGTGTACCATAGTGGCTATGTAACTCCAATAGCTTCTTCTGGGATTCATAATGAATATATCAACTATAAAGAAATAAGCACAATTCCTAGCACTGTTTTAAAGCTGGTTACATACCCTCTTTACAGAATGGATTTGAATAGTCTCATCTCTCTCCTCACAAAATAATTGCTTTAGGAACGCATACTCTTTGATTATAATATTCATCTGACTTCTATTTCTTCACTCCCATTTAATGAATCAAAGTTCTTATGTAAACATTTAAAAATTGTTAACAGCCATCTTTATTTCATTTGTACTAATAGTTGTTGATATTACTGTGGTTTTCATCATTCCAAAAAATAAACCTAGACTCTCAGTACACTCACACAGAGCTGAAAGTCCTGCCCCACACCAGCCAGCATTCACTGCACAGGAGGGTGTTGTTCTGCAGATACCAGCCCTAGCCCCCCATACTCATTTTTTTTAACTGAGTGTTTCCAATGCAGTGAGGTATCTCCCAAAACAAACTTGCAAAAGATTCTTTTAAAGGACAAATACTTTTTTAAAATATGAATTTCACATCAACCTTATTTCACCAGTGATGCCCTTTGATGCCTATTTTTTAGAACAGGGGTGTTACTGTGTTGGACTTTTTCTTCATGTGTTTCCATCTTTAAATGCTACCACAGAGCAACTGACACAACACAACTGGCATGCTGTGAGTGCAGTGTCCAAACCACAACACTGACATGTCTGAGGACTGGCCGGAAAACCGGCAAGAGATGTAAAGTCCTGGAAACATGAGATGTCGCCTGCACTAAGATTGCAGCCCCTTTTGTCCCTCTGGTGATCATCAAGATCGTGGTAGAACATTTGTTACTTCAGTGCACTGGGGATTGTATAGCTGGGACAGTCCCCATTGAGTGAGCCGCACTATCCCATTAAATTTCTGCTCACACTCTGAGGTTTTTGGAATAGAATATAAAGTTATTTTTACCAAACAGTATGCAAACAAGGTATTTTAGTAGACATTCCTCTAGTATCCATAGCTTCTGCTCCCTTGCTGAGGCATATCTTTCCTGCTAACACTCCTGGTCTTCTGTCTTCCTAGGTTCAGGCAGATCCATCACCTCTACAGAAGGAGGTCTGTGTTTGCTCACTGATTCATTAGACTTCAGCTAATCAAGGACTGATGGCCTATCCTGTCAGAGGTGTGGCATCTGCACATTTTTTAAGATCTTAGGAAAGTGCCTTGCAGTCTCCAGTATTAACTTCCCCAGGACAGAGTGATTACCCTCATCTCTTAGATAAACATCAGAGACATGACTGAGATAGGCAGGGTCTCTGAGGTTGGGAGTCCTTTCTAAACAGTGTCTCTAAGAGCAGGAGTTCTTTCTGCTCAACAGTCCAGTTGATATAGAATCCACGGCAACAAAAAGAAAGTACGGGACTTTTAAAAAATACTGAACAATGATACTTGTTGTTAATAAACACGCCCCCACAATAATATGCCTCATAAATTGAGAGAAGCTCCTGTGTGTGGTTTGTTCAAATATCTTCTGAGCTCAGTGCTAAGCTGGAGATCTGCCCTCAGAATGTTTATTAAAACTGAACTGCGTTTTTGAGACTATGATGTAGCTTCTAAATCATAAATTTCTATGAGATTGAAATTAGTTTGTTATTAGACCTACAGTATTTAATGAATTTTAATTGATCAACAATTAGTGGTCTGTGTAGCACAAATTTGTTTGGAAACAAAATCAATCATGCAGAGCAGCCAATTTTCTGACTTTGATGAATAAAAACAGAAACAAAAAGTATGGAAACCACAGTCAATATATTTTTGAAGAGCCAAATTGAATCCAGCTAAACAGACCAATGAAACTGTTTACTGCCGATTCTCTCAGCTGGTGTTTTATGTATCATAGGTAGAGAATTTATTTTTAAAATGACAAGTAATATGTGGACCAGATTCTTATATCAAAGACATTCTAGGTCTCCATAGATGGTGAATGCAAAAAGCCATCTACTCAGATCCACTGGCACAGCAGAAGTGGCCAGTGGCCCCTGAGACAGGGGACTGGCTGGGGAGCAGGAAGAACACACTGCAGACTCCCCGGTAGTCACTTCTCCTCCTCTTTGTCCCATGGCTTCAGACAACAAGAGACAATTTAACGAATTACCATGGTTTTAAGGAAATGTTTGGGGTAAAATAACATAAATTGTCTTTAGAAAATTCTCAGCATAAATTGGGGAACATAGAAGAGCTGACGTTTAACAGAGCCTTCCAGGCACTGGTACTGTTGAGAGGATGAAGGGAAGGGGTGGGCCGGCCACTCAGAGGACCTTCATGCAGGAGGCAGATCTGGGCTTGCAGTGAGAAAACAGAGAGTGCTGTAAACTGGGGAGTGGGGCTGGGGGAGGGCTTGGTGAGAAAGTCCAGAAGCCTGGACGAGCCACTGAATAGGACCATCATGCCTGTGCAGGCAGCCTCAGGAGATGATGCTGAAAGTGGCGGTTGTCCCCATGTTGGTCCACCAATTCAAAATGCGCCAAATGCAAATCCCAACTGGAACAGTTTACACACACAGAGAGAAGGAACATATTTATTATGAAGCAATTGTAACTAAGGCAGTTATTGATGGCATAGAGATACACAAGTTAGCCAATTTCAGAGTAGAAAGTACAGAAACAGGCCCACACAAAGGCGGGGCTTAGCAGACAACAGAGGAGCCACAGCTCATCAGACAGAGAAGAGAAATTTCTCTGTGGTGCCAAGAAAGGGATTATCTATTGGGAAAAATGACAAGTGGGCATTCCTACTTCGCATTACGTGCAAAGCAACTCCCCAAGGTTTGAGAACTCCTATGTCAAAAGCAAAGTCTTAGAAACCTTTAGTAGAAATACAAGTGTTGTTCTTTCTGTCCTTGGAAGAAGGAAGGGATTCTTAAATAAAACTCACGGTGCTAACCACTATAAAAGAGTAATTTATCTGATTATATTGCAAGGAGGAATTCTGTTCTTTGTAGGACAGCACAAAGAAAGTGAAAACATCAGCTATAAACTGGAAGAAAATATCCTCAATGCATTTAACCTGAAAGAATTTGTATCAAGACTACATTGTGAGCTCCTAAAAATCAATAAAAAATTATAAACCGCTGAAAAATTTGGCTAAAAATCTGTCAGGCACTTCCGAGAAGAGGAGGCACAAGTATGCAGCAGAGAAATTAAGAGATTGTTAGCCTCATTAGCAATCAGAGAAATGCAAATTACTTTCTGATTCAGTAGGTCCAGAGTGGGACCCAGGAATTTGCATTTGTAATGAGTTTCACATCCCTGGATGCTATCGCATGGAGACTAACCTTTGATAAATACTGACTTGAAGAGTAGTTTTAAAAATAAAGGATAAAAGCTCACAAATTTAAACAGCATATTGCTTAGACTTATACACACTAAGAAACACCTATGCCTAATAAAATGCAGTATTGTCAAGAGCACACTGAACACAGGACTTGGGATAACACTTGTCTGGCAGGTGAATGTCTGGAGCAGGGAACAGCAGGGCAGTGGGCACAGGAAAAGTGCAGAGACAATGGCTACCACATTCTAGCACTTGGTTTGTGAGTCTTGAATTTTCATTCTATCACAAGAAACAAATAAATGGACAAGTTAATAAAATACAATAAAATACAAAAAGATAAGAGGGTCAATTATGGAGAAAGGAAAAGAGTCTGTCATGAGGAAGGGATAATGATTCATTCAATTATGTGAACTTGAAATCCACTAAAAATATATGAAACAAAGTAAAATAAGTTCAGGCTGTTAAATTCAGCCCCCTATACTTGAATGATAAAATTTGGCCAAAAGCAGCCTCCGTATATAGTGAACTGAAACCTAGCTTGATGTGCAAGCAAGTTATAACCAAAGCTAAATAAACACACTGGTAAACAAGCAACTGAGCTTCAACCAATTGCAACAACCAAATCTTCAGCCAATCCCAGGCTAGAGGCTGACAAATTATGCCCAAAAAAGGCAAAGGGGGAGCCTCACCAGTCAAGCAAGCTCTGTGGTAATTTTTATTTCTGGCTATAAATACAGCTCACCTTGTTCCTGGAGCATTTTGAGCCAGTGTTTTTCTGAGATGCTGTCCAGTTCTAGCACCTTTTTCTTTCTCAAATAAACTTGGATAAATTTAACCAGTCTCAAGTAGTTTTATTTATTTATTTTTTTGGTATTGTTTCCAACAAGAACTGAATGGCAGGTTAAATTTATACCTCTTCAAAAAGACACGGAAGTCACTTAGCTATTTGGAGAATGCTGTGAATATTATTTGATAAATGCCGAAGGAAGAAACAATGAAAGTGATTTTTCACAGATGGAAAGGTCATTCTGAGGTATGGTCTCTGCAGGAGACTGTTTTCTCCTGCTCATTTCCATTTGTTCTTCCTTAAGGGGACACAGATGTTGGTTGGATAAAATGTGAGAGGTTGGGGGATACCAAGCCCAGGCATGAGTCACTGCTCCATATATTATCAGTGTGTATGAACTCCATCGTGTGTAAAGTAGAAATACAGCTGCATACCATTTCACCACAGGGATACACATCATTAGGTGATGTGCAAACATCACAGCATGTGCTTACACAAATATGGCTACAACTCCACTAGGTGATAGAGCTTTATGGGACCACTATTGTATATGTGGCCTGTCATATGGTTCCTGAGTCTAAAAGCCTGCTCTCCTCGCTTCCCTGGCAATTGTGAGTATGAACTGAAACAGTGGACCAGCTACAAAGCTCAGGAAATACCAGCACTCTTAGTGAGAAAGCATAAAACCGAAACAATGTGCTTTGGATAAGCTGCCTTATGATTCAGGTCTCTCCTGACTTCTCACAGGGAATGGGACTTCCAGCTCCCATGAGCCCCTGCTCTGTCCATTCACCTAATTCTGCTTTGCTTTGCAGCAACTCTCACCACTCGAAACTTTTGTGTTTTGATGTATTAGCTGGTGTGCTGCTGTACACATCTGTCCCAATAAATACTAATTCCCAGAAAACAAAAATGTAGTTGGTGCTGCTCATTCCCGATATATGAATAAAAAAGCAATGCTTGGCATACTGAATGTTCTGCAGCATTAGAGTTGAGTGAATGAATAGAGGATCACATGAATGAACAAAAGAGTGAATGAGGAAAGGACTGTCCCAGAAGACGGGTGGTTGGCCAAGTATCCCCACAACTGTTCTCCAAATTTACCTTCAACAGGGACTGTCTCACGGGTCTGGCCTACAGGTCCTGAGAGTGCAAGGTTTCCCCTTGAGGCTGAGTCCAAAGGTGGGAAAGACTGCCTCTGTTTGTCCCCATAAGACAGATGAAATCCAAAACTACTTCTGCAAGAATTGCTGGACATTAAGGTAGAGCTAAGCACTAAGTGCTGGAAAACGTCTAAGCATCTGCGTTTTTAACCTCCAGGTTCTTTGGTGCCATAGCAGTGGCCCACTTTTCACAAACCCTGTTGACACAGTTTCACTCTGGACCCAAAGGTCACGCATCTTCAGCAGCATGTTGCTGAGGCCCCCTGTTGTGATGCATAGGAGGCGTCATCTCAAGAGCCCCTAATGGCTGGGTGCATTTGCTGAGGGGCTCCCAGTCCAGGGTCTGCTGGGGCTCCCTGTCACCTCCTTGGTGGAGGGCCCCTGTATGCACGTCTGTTTGCCTAGGCTGATGCCATCACTGAGCTTGTGATTATTTTGTTTGCTAAATTATGGAGACCATTTTCTAGCCTCTACTCCAACTTTTTGGCTGATTAAAATATGACGAATTCTAAAACCTCAAAAGAAAAATGGGAATCCTCAAGAAAGGTGTTTCCATCCCCACAACATTTAATCACCTCTGTTCCTGGAGGCCTTTAAGACATTGTTTCTCAAATTTGGTGCTTAGGGAGTTTTATGCGTACCCATGCCTGGCCCCACTTCAGAGCACTTTGATTTCACTGATCTGTTGTGGCCTAGGCGACACGATGTTTTAAAAATATTTTAAAAATCTCTCTGAATGGCTCTAACAGCCTCCAAGGCAGTGACACCATTGCCAAGGGAAGCGGGAACCTCTGGCTCTGTGGTCAGAGTGAAGATTACCAGCATGGCTAGGGGAATCGACAGAAGGGCAGAGTCCTTCTGCTACATAGGAAGTTGTGCTCCCTAGACTGCTGTGATGAAGCCCCAGTCCTCAGGACCCCAGAACCCTTACTTGAAGGTAGATCTTTTATAGAGGAAATCACATTACGAGGTTCTTAGAATGGGCTCTAATGTCCTTACACCAGGAAAGACTTGAACACAGCTGCAGAAGACAATGAGAAGCATCACAGAGAAGGGCTTCAGGAATTCTTGGTCCCGGCCTTCCATGCTCCAGACCTGTAAGCTGTGTATTTCTGTTGCGTAAGCCCCCAGTCTGGGGTGTCTCATTCCAGCAGGCCTGCAGACTCTTACACACTGATACCACATTGAGATCAAGTGAGTAGGATGCACCTAGGGTGAGAATGTGCGATGGGGTTCTCCTCTGGTCTTCCCATCCTCTGAGGAGAGTCACTATCCTTGCTCTTGTGTGTTCAGAGAAAGGGTGCCCTAGGCCACATGGGCGTTAGTGTCAGGTGGGCAGTGCAGGTGTCAGGGGCGAGTTAGTGTCAGATGAGTCCAGGCCTTCTCTCCCCAGGTCCTAGCTTGCTTACTCACTTATCTCAGATTCCTGGAGACCTGAAGAAAGCTGCTGGTGCCAGAGATGAGGAGAAGCACAGAAAGGGAAGGACAGGAGAGCAATGTTGAGCTGTGATGTCCAGTACCTTGCCCACAGCTGTGCTCAGAGTCTGAGAGATGCTTCTGGGCCCTCACCATTGTTTGGGACAATGCACCAAGAAGCAGATCCCAGGGCTGGGGATGTAGCTCAGTGGTAGAGCACTTACCCAGAATGCACAAGGCCCTGAGATCTGTCTTCAACACAGCTGGAGAGAAGAAAGAAGAAGAACTCTGAACCTCTGGGTCCTAAAAGCTGCCCTTGGTCTTTGTCCCTACCTTTCCCATTGCTTGTCCAGACAGACTCTGCATAGATTGTCCCAATTTTTCAGAGCAAGTTCAAGCCAGCTTGGCTTCTAGGGAGACACTAGGAGAACTTAGCCTGTTCCAGTAGGAATTCCATTGCACTCTGGGAAATAGCTCCTTTACTTAGGTGGAGTCAGAGTTCCTGAACCATAGCTCCGCTCTCCTCAAGCACGAAGTAATTTGGGCTGACAACCTGTTTTCCTCCCCTCTTTGCCTGGCCTCCTTTTGCAATGAACCTACTACTTTAAAGGTCACTGGGCAGCTCTGATGCTCAAGAAGTTGGCAGGTGGGGGGAGCTGAGAGTTCAGCTTTCTCTGCAAATCCTTGTGCTAACAGCTATGAAGACACCTGTCTAGCTGATGGTGATCTGTTCATCGTCTTCCACACTTGTTTTGGAAATACGTTTGATGATAGGTTTTCATTTAATTCTAGCTCCACTTATTATAGCTCGGATTCTGCATTAAATTGCAGACATTGGCCTTGTACATCATTTAGTGACTTGCAAATCCCTTGTTTTTGAAGATGACTGTATTGGCTCCAGTCACTTTTCTTAGGGACTTAAGTAGTTTATCCATGTATATTGATGGAAACCTTCCCTCAGCTACAAGTCCCGAAACTTCTGCTCTATCCAAGGCTGTCTTCCCCTCCTTGCTGGGCCGAAAGCATGAGCTGCTATGGTCTCCTGAGATACCCCAGTTCCTTTAAGAACAATTATTTTCACAACAGGGAAAATAGCTTTAACAAGGGCATTTGACTTTGGAATATTTCAAGCGTGAACAGAATGTGCACTGGGCGGCAGGGAATGAGTTTGTCCTTCATTCTTTCACGCCTGGTTAAAAGCCCTCTCCTTCCTTTACATAGCTTCTGAAGTTCAGACTTCCTGTACCGGCTTTGGCCATGGAATTAGGCCTGAACCTGTCAGACCAGGAAGTATGAAGCTAGGTCTTTGTGAACACTGATCTGCAATTCCAGAGATGCAGAGGGTGGGGCAAGGCCAGTGTCTTTTCTTTGCTAATAGTCAGCTCTGTCTTGTTTTCCTTGTGTCCCTCCCCTCCTTCCTAGGAGGGATTAACCTTTCCATGTTTAATGACCAAAAAGGAAAATAGGAATTTTGTTAAAATAGGAATTTTGATTGTTACCAAGAATCAAAGATGCCACACCCCATAGTGAACTGAGATTCTACAATCAAAGAGGTGACCTCCAGAAATCAAGAATGACGTTTTCCTCTCCCTCCTGCCTGGGGTGGGGGCCCACTTATCTTAGTTCAAGGGCTGAGAGGCTTCAAAGAGAAGCCTTAGGTACTTTTGCAAGCTCCCTGTGATGACGGCTCCCTGAGGGCATCTGACTACATCCCCCCAACGACTGGGAAGGGGAGTGGGCAGAGTGGCCTCCCTGAGGAAGGAGAGGAGTTTCTGTCAGTGGCCCACCTTCCCAGGGTGGCAGGAGCAGGGGCTGCAAGGCCTCATAACCCTGGCTCCAGGGGGTTAAGGAGATCTTTGTGGGAATTTGCACACATGTCCACACAAGCTCATCCATGCTGCAGGAAAAACACAGGGAGGGGGATGAGGAAGAACCATGTAGCAGAGCCGAGGCCCAGAGCTGTCGCTGGATGAGGTTCAGTCTCCTAGGGCTGCCTAACCAAAGCACCCTGCCAGGTGGTTCCAGCAGCAGTCCTCTGTTCTGTAGGTGATCTGCGATGAAGGCCACACAGGGCCACACGCTTTACACACTTCCAAAGGTGCCACAGGACACTTGGTCATGGCCTCTTCCAGCCTCTGGTGGTTGCCAGAGATAAGAGAAAAATTTTGAGATGTCCTAAATTTACTC
The DNA here is from genome assembly GCF_000276665.1 of Chinchilla lanigera. NCBI lineage: Eukaryota > Metazoa > Chordata > Mammalia > Rodentia > Chinchillidae > Chinchilla > Chinchilla lanigera. The sequence continues at coordinate 14,739,950 of NW_004955439.1, forward strand.
ACATGCCCAAGGATGGAGGAGAAGTGAGATAAGAAAAGCTGTTCAGCTAAAAGTTTCAGATAAAACAAAATGAAAATCTGCTCCCTGCTCCTAAAGACAACCACAAACTCCAGCTGGATACCCGGGTAAGCCACCATCAGAGCACCGTGGCCCTGTTTCCTGCTCTGCCTGTCCTAAACTCTGTTCAGATCTGTACCTTCCTGCCCTCTCAACTATAGTCAATTTGGTCTGACATAAGTGATGTATGCGTTGTGTTCCTCAAAACTTCAGTATAAAGTAATCTGGTTTTTTAGAACTGGCAGGCATTTTTTCTGTTACCCAGCCCTGCCACCGTTTGTGGTGGGAACTGTCTCAGGACCTGGTCCTTTAACTAAAAAGGCTCAGCAAACCCTTGTATTCCGAGGTCTCCTGTTGTCTAGAATTTTGATTTAACACCGGCACTCCTTGGTGTTCCTTGGTTCCAGTTGCTGCCTCTATCTTACACGCATTCTTCCCCCTGTCTCTGGGTTCAAACTTCCTTCCCCTGTTATTATAGGCAGCTACGTTAAGTAGAAATATTTTTTTTTTAATATTGCTACAAGTGTTACATTTATTAGGCCTTGCGTCTACATCAACATGAAGTCAAGTAGAAATATTATAGACAGCCAGACAGGGCGACGCCCTCGAAGGAGTCAGTGTGGAAGATGAGAACACGTTACAACTGTGGGTGAAAGCTCATTCATTGAAGGCCAGGCCTCAAGACAAATATGAAATGACTACAGCTACTTCCCCCAGGATAAACAATAAGGATGGGTATTCTAAATAGGCATCAGCCACGTGGGTAGGGGACCAAGACCTTGACCCATCCCTTCCAGGAAATGACCTTAGTCCTTGACCCATTCCTTCCAAGGAAGGTCCTTGTTCTTCCCTGCACACTTGTTACATGACTTGCTTCCCCACCGGATTAATATTATCTAAGCAACTACACTTGCCATCTGATTGGTTGATCATAGCTTTGTCCCACCTTGTGCTCACCTTGTGATTTTGTTCTATAAAACTTCCTTTGAGAAGTGGATTCATGGACAACCCACTTCCTGGGTCCCTTTCTGTCTTTCTTAAGCAGAAGTTATCTTTCTCTCAAATATTTCCTACTCTTAACCTCTATTGTCCCTTAGAATTCATTCTTCAATTTTGGGGAACATGATCTCGGCACGTGGGACATCCAGCAGGTTGGGAATTATAGTATTTCCCTTATATCACTTGGGGGTTCCCACTATCATTCTTATATCATCGTCTTTTATTAGAATACCACTCATTGGATTTAGGGCCTACTGTCATACAGGATGACATCAAAGATCTCTACCCTAAATGCATCTGAAAAGACCATAATTCTAAAAGAAGTCACTCCTAAGGTCACTTCTAATGGAGAGGTCCCTCCATTACTTGCTATGGCTTTTGGGGAGTGTGATTCACCCTGTTACTAATGTCCAGGGCTGAGTGCTGGGTGGGTGAAAGACCCCCATGATCCAAGGAACCCAGGTGTGCGTCCATGGGATAATGAGACATCTGTCGCTGGATGAGGCAATGCAGTGCCCACCACACTGCTGGGAGGACTTTGCTATATCTGCCGGGCACTGGAGGCCATCGCCTGTAAGCCAGGGAGGAAAGGAAGCTGCGCGAGTTATGAAAGGCAAAAATCTCCCTTCACCATGGAGACTTCCTACCATACAGCCTGAGCTCAGGACAGTCATGTTCCAGCTTAGTATCAAAGCAGAATTTGGCTGTTTAAGTGGACTATGCATGCTAATAGCTAAGCAGGCTAACTTTGAAGTCTGAGAGGGGCCAGAAAAATCTCAAGACTTGTCAAAATTTCCTCCAGGCGAATAGGAAAAGTGCAGCACCACAGCATCAATTTGATAAGAAGCTAGAAATCCCTCTCCCCAAATTTTGGCTTTACCCACAACAGTTACAAATATAATCTGATGGGTGTCAATCAGAACACCTGCCCATCCAGGACAAGAGGAGCTAGCATGTGCCTTGCCCTGGACTTTGACTCAAAGATGGAGGACAATTGTCCATATTTCTGCATCCCCCAAAAAAGTCCTTCACCCGGTCCCAGACAAGGGTGGGTTCCTGTTCCTCCAGGCTCAGTTCTTCAGCTCTCCTTGCTTCCATGCGGTCACTCCTCTTCTTGGTTGGGTTAGGAAGAATCTGTTCTGTTACTTGTGATCAAAGAGCCCTCATCGATCCATAGTACTAACGCTTTCCAGCTGTGCTGATGGGGGTGATTCTGTCAAAGGGAACCTTGCTCCTCAGTCTCCTATTTGCTCAATGTGGAGGGTAAAGCTCACTTTCAGGGTAGTTGGAGATTCATGTGACATAACACTTGTCAGGCAGATCCACCTATCAGTGTGCTTTGGGGGCTCTAAGATATTCCACCAGTGCAACTCATAACCTTTGCCTTTTCTACATGTGCATTTGTAACTATCAGTGCCCTTGACTTACTTCTGCTGCCATTTTTGCTGTAGTCTCCACAGCAGAGAGGATGACCTGGTAGTGTGTGTCCTGGTGGTATCTGAAGTCCAGCACAGCCGCTCTTGACCTGTTGTCATGGGTGTTTGCCTGGAGTTGTGGGAAGAGTCCTTGGAGTGCATCCGGCAGCTTGGATGAGAGTGTAGTTTGGACTGCTGCAGGAGATTCTGCTCCTGTGAGAAGGGACAGCAAGAGGAAGCGCCTGGGTACTTGGAGGAGCCGGTGGAGGAGGGGTTTTTCCAGCCCTGGCATCAAGCACTCACAGCTCTCAGATAGAAAGGCCTGGGCAAGCAGACCTGAGGCGGAGGCTGAGCCCTGGGGGCCAACTTCTGGAGGCTGAACTCAGGCAGGGCTTCTACACAAAGGCTCAGGTGGCAGAAGTGACGGCTGGTGCTGCCCCCTAGTGGCCTCAGAAGTGGTGGACAAACACATCAACTGTTAGGCAGGTCACAGGACCTAGGACTCCCAACAAAATCTCTCAATCAGGGTGACTCAGTGGCAGGTGGTGGAGGAACCCATGGCACTGGAGGTGTCACAGCACCAGGGCTTGTATCTCTGGGGCCCTGACTTGACCACTTACGTGGTGTTGTACACACAAGTTACTCAATGCCCCAGTCCTTGATGGTTCCCCTTTCTTCTAGCTGTTCCACAAAGAACTCACTCCCTTCTCCTTTTGAGACAGGCCCCCGGGAGGCCTCCTGAAGAGCTGCTGTGTTGGCCCAGTGAAAGGAATGGGTCATGGCCACATGCTTTGCTTCCCCACTGCTGTTTGAAAATGAGGCTGGGGAAAGGTACGCTTCCTTCAGAGGAGTGAGGAACCGGTCGGACCTCCACCCCAGGGATCTTAGGTCTTGTGTGCCCACCTGCACAACATAACACACCGTGGCCTGTGTGGTGGAGATAGCCACCTCCCCCTGGTCCTGAGCATGCATGGAGGGGACTTGGTTCAGCTTTGCCTGTATGTCTGGCTCTGCTACCTGCTCTCTCTGTGCAGGGAGGAAGTGCCTTGTGGGTTTTCCCAGCTCCATGAAGACCAGGCAGAGCTGGAGGCTTCCTGCCCTCCCATCGGGCTCTGCCTCATCTTCCTGGAGAAGCTGGGTGCAGTGTTGTTGAAGGACCAGGAGCTCCTGGACAGCCACAGGTTAATCCTCCTTTCAGCCCCCTGAAGGTTGACCCCTCACTACAACAAGCCCATCAGGTGACCGCAGATGCCCATGGACATGGCTCTCACATACACAGGTGGGAGTTTTCCTGACAACCCTGTGGGAATGCTTGGTGGTGGAGCCACGTAGATATGCATGATACTATCTGTGACAGAGCCAGGACTGTGTTTCTCATAGAACATGTGAGAACACGTGATACACCATCTGGGTTGCGAGTTAGCAGGTCTCAGGGCCTTATGTTCAGATGCTCTTTTCTGGGAGTGGTTATTAGCACATGTACATGTGTTCCTGTGCATATAAGTGTATGCACACATATCTTACATAAACATGTATGTGTGTGCACACATGAACGAATTTGTGTGTGCAATGTGTTCCAACATGACTATGTATGTGAATATATATTTACAAGAATAATGTGCATGTGCATATATAGGCCAACATACATATTTATGTGTGTGCTTATATGCACCTATGCTTGCACCCTCAGCTTTACTATCTTCCATTTTTCCCTTTTAAAAACTTGGTTACTTCTTGTCATTAACAGTACTGTTGTTATGTAATCTATTGTAAATATCCTTGGCCTGAATATATGCTTGGTTGGAACTGGCCATTTCTTTTAGGTGTGGTTAATTTATAAAACTTTCAGGGTGCATACGACCCTCAGATCATCCTAATCTTTCCACAAGAGGGTAAAACTCAGGCCTTGGAAGTATGGCCAGGAAGTCCCATTGTCCTTCCCCTGCAGCCCAACTTCAGTTCTACAAAGCCCACTCTTCCAGGGTAAGAAATTGACCAGGCGTGGCTGAAGCTGGAGGTCCAGCCTCATTGGGAGTGAAAAGTCCATACAGTAATACATCCTTCTGCCCTATCCCCACTGGAGAGCTCTGCCCTCTGCCCTCTGCCCTCTGCCCTCTGCCCTCTGCCCTCTGCCCTCATCCCACCATCCCACCCCAACTGGCAGAGTCTCTCAGAGTACCCAGGGCCCAGAATGGGGCAAGCATGCACCTTCCCCCCGAGGTCCCAGTCAGTTGGAGCCCTGGTGTGAGGACCTGAGGTACGTAGGGGTTGACAGGATTGGGCCTTTCCCGACTCCAATGTTTCTATGGTCAGTGGTCCCACCTGTCCCACACTCTGACTCACCATCCACAGCAGAAGAGCTACACTGCTGACACCAGACACTGAGAAACATGAGATTTGCCCATAGATGTAACGGATCTCTCTGGGATGGAGTTTGCAGCAGGAGAAAGAAGCCCCCACGGTGAAAGTGTTGTATACTTGGTCTTCTCAGGGGCTGCACTGGGGCAGAGGACACATGAAGAGGTGCACACGTGGGGCAGCACAGCACGGCTAGTGGCTACAGAGATGGTGAAGAACAGTACAGTGCAGGACCTGGAGCACTCTCCTATCACAGCCAGTGAGACATACCAAACCCACGACGCTGGGCATAGGTTCAGCCAGCACTGCATATGTGAGCACCACAGACAGTAACATGAAGTAAAACCTACCCACAGATGCACGGACCCTCAACAACTGTAACTAGTATTTCCTGTGCTCCAGGTACTGTGCAAAGTTCTGGTGTTAACTCCGCCATGGCCCTGCCATGCGAACCTCTGGGCCCAGGGAGGGCATGGACAGTCATGCATCAGGCAGAAAACCTCCCTTCATGTGGGCAAGAAGGCCAGGCTATGCCCAGGGAGGGAGGGGCAGCAGCATGAGCTTCTGGAGGAGAAAGAGTATTCATGCTGAAGACACCTGGGAAGACAGCAACCAGTCAGGGAAGGGCAAAATGGTCTTTTCCATACACATGGGACACACATGTACACTCCCAAGGAAGGTGGGAGCTGTGGGACAGGCCTGACAGACAAAGCAAATCCTCCTACCCCTTCAAATATACTTCTTCTAAGTAGATTTTCTTTTCTTTTTTTCTTTCTTCTTTCTCTCTCTCTCTCTCTCTCTCTCTCATACTGGGGATTGAAATTAGAGCCTAATTTTTAAATTTGGAGACAGCTTCTCACTAAGTTGTTAAGTTGGTGGGACAGGCTCACATTTACCATCCTCCTGTCTCAGCCTCCCAGAGTGCAGGTATTATAAGCATGCACCACTATGTCTAGCTGTGGCCTCTTTTGTGTCATTTGTACTCCACAGGAAAGCCATGTAACTGCAGAGCTGAATCCTTAAACAGATTCAGCAAGGACTGAGATAAACTTGTCATTAGCAATAGATTTATGACCCACTCGTCATGGTAGCTGGAATCCAGCTGGTGGTCACTAGCCTGCTCACATGTGTATCGAGGGACACAGCTCATCATTTCTGATTCGGACCCTGAGGGCAGAGCACTAGGCTTAAGAACAAACTGATGCAGTGCAGCACTAATAACACTCCTTGGGATTCCTGCTGTTCCATGAATATCTTTCTCCCTATTTCCACTTGAGGCTCAGTTAATGCAAGTCTGATGTTGGTTTAGACTAGAATGTGTGTTCATTCATCAAACACTGCTGCAAGCTAGTGAGAAGGCAGAGTATGGCTCAGAATCTGTGGTTTCTTCTGACCAGCTGGACAGGGAGCAGAATCCAGAAGACACAGGGCACAGAAGCATCCTAGCTTTTTTTTTTTAAACAGGACCTCTATACATGGCAGTTTACTTTTTGCTTATCTGCATGAACAGTGGCGAGCAGCATGCATGCAGGTTGTCTTTGCAGTGCTTACACTTTAGCAAGACATTTATAGATGGTTTGAAAACCTTCTGTAAGCTTGAGGTCAGGTCCATAGGCTGTTGAGAAAAACTCCACCCCTTCCACTGCTGGCGGAAGCCATCTTTCAGATTATATTATCAACCACTGTAGCAAAATATTTGAGATTCTTCAAACACACAGTACTGATCTATTTCCTGAGTTACATCACTGCAAATCTGGCCCTCACCACATCTTCCCTGCTCTAACCTGTCAGGGGCCCAGCCTGCGTGTTCTGCCTTTCCCAAGCTGCAGAAGGGTTCCATTCGCCATGGCTTCGCTTGCCCTGGAACGCCTGGCTTCCCCGCCCCCCTGTTCCTCACCCCACACCAGAAGCAGAGGATCTGTCTGGGCAGCAGGGAATTCACTTGGCTTGTCCCACAAAGCCATGCTAATCCAAAAAGCATGACTTGCTTCTCAATGTCTATCTTGTCTGTCCAGAGCGGCCATGCATTTGGAAGCAGACCCCGTCTCAGGAGGGAACACAGGCACCCTGGTGGATCTTGCCTCTGAGTCGGAAGTGAAAACACAGAAAATGAGGCCAGAGGACCTTGCTCAGCCCAGGGCTAGGTTACAGGCTGAGGGACACAGTGGCTCAGTTACTTGTATTTGAATTTTGGAAATTTAACAACCTGCAAAAGAATCCAGTAAAGACTGAACTTTTTACCTCTCTTAAAATTCGTTTCCAATTTTTGCCTCTGCAGCCACATCTCATTATTTATCAGGGTGTCCAAGGCCTGTGTGTGACATTTCTACGTCTATCTCACCGAGGGATCTCCTGTGCTGAGTGGTCTGCCTCCTTGTCAGTTTTACTGATTTTATTGCTTTCATCATTGTGGCTGGCTAACCCGCAGTGATTCAGGGTTTTGAAAGTAACCCCATCATTCACCAAGCGTTCAGCAGAAAGCTAGCGAGCGAGAGCAGGATGCGGGCCTGGAGCGTCTCCGCTCGCTGCCTGCACGGGCCTTTTCTGCATCTTTTCATGATCTCCAGCCGTGCTGTTTGGGAGAGACTCTGTGCTTGGCTTTCTCAACATCTTTTTTTTCCTTGCATCAAATTCATCTTTTGTGGTATCTTGCTTTCTCCAGATTTCCCGTCACCTAGGAGGTTAAATGGGGCATTGTTTCAGGGAACGCGAGTCGACATGGGCAGTTGTTTCCTCTGCGAGTTCTGCCATGTGGAAGGAGGGGCTGCCCTATCTCACCAGACCTTCTGTGGCTCAGGCTGGGCTCATTAAGGGTTTTCCCAGGCCACATCACAAAGGGTGGCTGTGGAGAACAAAAGCGAGATCCTGAAGCCCCTGCAAGCCTTTGTGGGGGAGAGAGGGCTGGCCTGGCGGCGGGAGCAGCTGATTAAGCCCATTGTGCACAGGAAAGGGCGGCCTGCAGGAGAAGGGTGTAGAGACAAGTCAAGGTTGGTCTGCCAACAGTCCAGCAGTCCTCAATATTTATATAATGCGGGGTTAAAATTTTATCAGATCGTCACAAAGGAGAGAAAGTAAGAATTTGCCCTCTTTGACAGCAGTACAAAAGGAAGCAGAGGAATATCACCCTCTTCAAACAGGCCTTCCGGTGCATGAATCAGACAGTGGCATGGGAAGTCTGGCACCTGTGGGATGGAGCTCCTCATGGTCCTTAGTATTTGGGCTGTGTGTTCCTTCCTCCCTCCCTCCCTCCCTCCCTCCCTCCCTTCCTTCCCTCCTTCCTCCTGCCCTTCCTTCCTTCCTTCTTTCTTTTCTCCCTCCCTCCTTGCCTCCCTCCCTCCCTGCTTCCCTCTTTCCCTTCCTTCCTTCCTTCCTTTTTTCTTCCCATGCCAGGGATTGAACCTAGGACCTTGGGCATTCTAGGCAGGTGTTGAACCACTGAGCCATGCCCACAGCCTGGAGAAACACATTCTGTATGATTCTAATCCTTTTAAATATATTGAAACTTATTTTATGGCCCAGAATCAGTCAATTTGATCAATATTCTATGTGCATCTGGAAATCATTATATTCTGCTGTTGATGAATATAATGGTAAGAAAATATTGGTGAGGTGAACTTGGTTGATGCCATGTTTCAGTCTTCTGTATCCTTATTGATTTTTTTCCTCTAGCACTTTCTGGGAAGGGAAGTTCAGGTTATAATTGCGGATTCATGTCGTTCTCTAGTTGTCAGTTTTTGTTCACGTCTTGAAGCTGTTAGGTGCATCTGTGTGGAAGGTGTTAGGTGGCTTTCTCATTCTTCCTGTTTGTGTGGCTTATCTTATCTGTCTTTTTCCTTCTAACTTATTTGCATCCTTAAAGTGCCAGCTGCATATCACACATTTATACCCAGGACCTACAAGGAGCTGATAACGCCAAAGAATCCAACAGAAGAGCTGGGAAAGGCTCCTTTCCAGGGCAGGATGGCCCTGAGACAACCATAGGCTGTGCCAAGGTGGTGCAGCTGACTGCAGTGACACAGACCCTGAGGGCACCGTGGGCCACTACAACGGTGCAGGATGAGGGGACATCAGACTGGGCCTTGTATCCCTGTTTCACCTTGGCCCTGTGACCTAGCGCAAGTCGGCCAGTACCCCCTTGATCTGCCCTCAGCAGAGGGCAGTAGCCTGTTTGTCAGGGAGCAGCCCAGAGCAATGGGTGAGTTCACACTTGGAAAACACATAGAAACGGACATGGCATGGAGTTAGTCACTGCTGAGGAGTCTCTGTGTTCCTAAACTCATGGAAGCAGTAACCTTCTTCCTGAGCATTGTGTGAAACATGCTGCTCAGGACGTGTTTTTGATAAGTCTAGGATATTGAAAAAGAATGGAATTTGAGATTGGATTCTACAAATTTTGGGGATTTTTATTTTTGGTGTGGGTGGTGTATTTCATTGATTAATCTGTTTTGTTTTGTTCTGGAAAAAGTGTGCTCTCAAAGCTGAATTATAGTTTGGCAGAATGTAAAGTTATGATATCTCCATTCTTTTCCTTGGAATCTATATAGCCACTGCTTCATAAATTCAGGGCTATGATCAGGGCCCATGTGTCAGTGTGGCTCCTCTCCTACCAGTTATTCCTCCTGAGAAGAGAGGCAGCATTTTCTTCTGCATGGAGTAAAGAGAATTTTCCAGTTTGCATTTGTTTGTGTATCTTTCCACATACTCCACCTCCAGCCTTTATGTGAAGATCGAGATCCTCTTGTTAGAGAATCTCTGGCATTTTGTCTCCGGTCTTTCTGAAGGTTATTTTATCCAAGTACACCCAGCTCATGCAAGGTAGGAAGGGCAGATGGAGCCCCTAAACCCCTGCTGCACCCTGGACATTGCTGGTAAACACTTGCCTTTCTGCACCTCTCCAATGGCTTGTCCCTCTTCAAACATATGTCCCAGCACTGCCTTACTGTCCTTCCAGGGATCAGCAATGCCAACAGCCTCCAAACAGCTCTGCCTCACCTGTTGGTGACATGGTTCCTTGACTCCACTCTCGGAGCCCCTGCCCTGAGGAGGCCTTGGATGTCAGGGTGCAGGGGAAAAGCAAGCCGTGTAGGCTGGTGGGCAAAACGGAAGGACATGAGTGTCCACCTCCAAAGAAAAACAGCCAATTTTCTAATCTAAAGATGTTATAAAGTGTGTTCTTTATGGCTGTAAGTCCCTCCTGGGATGTCACCAAAGAGGTGACAAAGGCTGAGATCCGACCTCTGACCACTCTGAGGCTTAAACAACCTCTCTCTGGCTGTGAAAATCCCTTTCCAGCATTACTCATTGTTCCGATTAGGACTACTTACTTTTTTGTACAAGTGACCTTGCACAAAGGCAGTACAAACTACTTATCCCATATCGGGAGAACTCAGGGGGAGAGACAAGGGCACTAGAACAGTGAGTCTGTTGGAGCCTATGTCACATCTCTCCACTGGCAAGGACTGCACTCGGCTCAGGTTGCTCTGATTATCTCTGCAATATGCACGATGTATTGGGGTTAAAATGATCATGGAGCCCCTCCACCCCGCACCACATAGCCAAAGGAAATCCAAACATCAGACCACAGGCTCACAGAGTTTGCGTGGATAGATTCCATTTAAGCCAACTAATGTCTGCTTGAAGTGGTGTTGGAAACTTTGAACTATTTGCTTCTTCAGTAAGTGAGTGCACCAGGCCATACACAGGGCTCAGTGTGGCTTGAACAACAGGAGGCCTTGAAGGCCTGGGGGATGTTGGGCCTCCGGGCTGGGACAGTGGGTCAGGATGACAGGTCTCCTACCTCTGGCTTGCTCTACAGATCACAAGTGAGCTCTTGCTTGCAGGAGTCTTGGATATGGGTCTGTGGTGTCTCTGCGGTCAGGTAAACCTTAGCAGACTGAGGCAAGCAGATCTTTGTAGAATGGGGGCTACATACAAGGCAGCTGGGAGGATGCATGTGGGACAGACAAGGAATAGATAGCAGAGACAGGTGACTTGAGACAGAGGCTGCTGCCCAAAATAAGACACGTGCACCTGACTGTCACACTACTCAGTCTGTGTGTACAGGGCTGTGTCCCTCCTCTGTGTGGGAGTGAGGCAGCTCTACCTCATTTTGTCCAAGCTCCTCATAGTCTTGACTGTATGATGGCCTGTTTGTTCAGGCCCTTGTGCTCTCCCAGGCTCTGCTTTCTGTCAGTGCTTACTGTCATCCTGTGGTCAAGATCTCTTCTTGCTCCAAGACTCCCTCTTGTTTCTCCTCACTTCTTTCTGAACCCCATTTTCTCCTCGTGTTTCAGTCATATCTGACCTACTCCCCACTCCTCTCACCTGGACGCCCTTTCTAATGCACATGCAGGTTGCCCCCCTCTGCCCTTGCTCCTGTATCCTCCAACACGTCAGGGTTGTGTCACTGCTCCCACCTCTGTTGGCCTCAAAACTGAGGTCAAGACAGCTGCTTGCTTTGGTAACCTGTATATTCCCTTCACCTGTTGGAGAAAACAAAACTTTTCAACCCTGACATCCCGGTTGACACCCTCTCCTTTTCCCAAACCAGCTGCACCCTGGTCTGATAAGCAAATACCTTCACCACATCCTGTTATCTCACTCCCTGGCCAGCCAAGGCCACCCAGATGTGCAGAGCTGTAAACCTTTGAGTAACTGCCTTTATTCTGCTTCTGTAACTTAGCTTGCTTGCCTTTTCCCACAACAGGCCCTATCTAAGGCTCTCATACCCAGGCACGAGGCTTAGACTTTGGAGTGCTGAGCCTCTCTGGGCCTACCAACATAACAAAGCGTGGTTTCCTTCACTTCTCTGAGTGTTGCTCGATTTCTTCACGTCCGGTAAATCTAAAACTGCTATGACACACTTACCTCTTCACTTTCCCTACCCAACTCCACTGCCTCTTCCCAGTACATGAGTGCACCCCCTGCTTTATGGGGAGAGTGGCAGCTGCTGTCAGAGCCCTCACATCCTCGCCTGCACCCCAGCTGCAGTCACAAATGTTCAATACCAGTCCGTGTCCAGCAAATGAACTCCTTAGGAGTATGTGCATCCTATGGCCTGGCACCCAGCAACGACAGAATTGACCAGTCTGAAGCTGAGAAGAGGCATCAAATCCTTTCTGCAACCCCTCTGACTAAACTTTGACTCTAAACCTTACCTGCTATGGTGGAAACACACAAAAATTAAATTTCTTTCCTATTATGTAGGTTGTCTTTTTACTCTGTTGGTTGTTTCTTTTGCTGTACAGAAGCTTTATAATTTGGTATGAACCCTTTTATTGATTCTTCAAACTATTTCCTGTGCAACCTGGGTTCTGCTCAAAATGTCTCTGCGTATGACTTCAAGTGTTTTTATCTATTTTGTCTTCCAGCAGGTTAAGTATTTCTGTTTTAACACTTAGTTCTTTAATCCATTTTGATTTTAGTTTAGTTCATGGTTAAAAATATGGGTTTAGATTCAAACTTCTGCATGTGGATAGCCAGTTTTCCCAATACCACTTATTAAAGTGTATGTTTTTGTCCCTTTTGTCAAAGATCAGTACTTGAATGTACTTGGAGTTGTTTCTGCATCCTCTTTTCTGTTCCACTGATTCTCATGTCTGTTTTTGTGCTGGTGCCATGTTTTTATTTTTAATCATTATAACTTTGTAACAGAACTTGAAATCCAGGATTATAATGCCTCCTGGCTTCCTCTTCTAACCTGATTTGCTTTTGTTATTCCGGCTCTTTTCTGGTTCCATATAAATGTTAAGATTGTTTTCTCCTGTTCTGTGAAGAGTGCTTTGGAAATTTTGGTTGGGATTGCATTAAATCTGCATATCAATTCTGGAAGTATGGCCATTTTGACTACATTGGTTCTGCCTATCCAGGAACAGGAGATATCTTTCTATTTTCGGAAGTGCTGTTTGATTTCCTTTTTAAAAGTACTATACTTTTTGTTGTAGAGGTCTTTTACTTCCTTGTGAGGTTAATTTCTAAGTATTTAATTTTTCTTAGTTACACTGTTAATGGTATTGTTTTCCTAATTTCTCAGTGAGTTCATTATAAGTGTACAGGAATGGTATTGATTTTGATTTTGTGTTCTGCTACATTGCTGGTTATTAATTCCAAAAGTCTTTTGATTTTTAGGGGGGAACTTCTATGAATAGTTAGGATCATGTCATCTGCAAACAATAATAATTTGACTTTTTTTTTATACATATTCCTTTTATTTCTCTTTCTTGCCTAATTCCTCTTGCTAATGTTTTGAGTACTATTTTGAACAGCTGTGGTGATAGTGGACATCCTTGTTTTGTTCCTGATTTTAAAGGTTAATTTTCAGTTTTCCCCCATTTAGTATGATACTGGCAGAAGGTGAGACATAAATGGCTTTTAACAGGCTGAGACAAGGTCTGTCTGTGCTTATTTTCTTCAATGTTTTCATTAAGAACAATAAAGATAAACAGAACATATAGGAGATAAGTGAAAGATAAAAAAATAAAAGTTGAAGGGAAAAAGAGAAAATGTAGTGTAACAACCGTGGTTAATTAAGAAGAATAAAGATAAACAGAACATATAGGAGAAAAGTGAAAGATAAAAAGAGAAAAGCTGGAAGGGAAAAAGAGAAAATGTAATGTAACAACCATGGTTAATTCCTATCATCTTCCTTTGAAATCCTATATCATTTTCATTGTTTTGTGTTGTTTTGTTTTTGTCTTTTTTGTTGTTATTTTGTTATTATTTTTTCTCTTTAAAATAAAAGAAGAGAGAAAAAAGAGAAAAACTGCAAACTCTCAAAAAACCTGATGAAGGAAACATAAAATTAAGAAAATAGAACAATAAAAAAAGACTGTGTCAAAGAAAATATTCTTGTATCTCTGCACGAATTGTTTCTTCTCAAGATCTGCAGTCTGGGGACCAAGCCAGTCATAATTTTCTATGATTACCTTTGGGTCTATGGGTCCTTGAGGTGCTCTCCTTGCACTACAGGGCTGTCTGTTGTCCCTGCAGACTCTGGTTACCATCTAAGCCAACACGTCCTTGCTCCTTTTGGCAGATTAGAAACATGATTACCTCTCTGTTCTCAGCTAGCTGCAGGGTAGGGCTTCTAGTGGGCTCTTGGACTTACTGTCCTCAGTTTTGGGGTCTGGTTGCTCCCTTTTCTCCCCAGACCTTGTCTTTGTCCAGAATCGGGTGAGTTGATTAGTTTTTGTCTGTACTGCTCCAGGCTGTGCTCCCTGGGGTGGGTACCACTCCTACTACCCGGTTGCTCTCTCATGTGGGGTTTGGGCACCACTTGTGTGATTTCATTTATGTGATGTCCAGGAGATAGAAAACAGAATAGAGCTGCCAGAGGCCAGAGAAGGAATGAGGAATTTTTTTTTTTTTTTTTTTTTTTTTTTTTACCAGGAATCAAATTCATGACCTTGAGCTTGCCAGGGAGATGCTATGCCGCTGAGCTAACTCCCAGCCCCTGGACTCAAACTTTTAATACTCATGCCTCAGCTTCCCAGAGTGCTGGGATTACAGAAAGTGCCTGGCTTTGCTCCTTTTTTTTTTTTTTTTTTTTTTTTTTTGGCTCTTTTTGTCCTTGGGGCAAATGGCTCTGAGTAACCACTAGATAGAAAGAAAGGAACTACTCCTTGGAAAAGAGAATCAGGCCTGAGGAGGTTTCATCATAAGAAATAGTATCAGAAAATAAGAGTCAAGATGGAGAGGAGCTTGAAGCAGAGATGTGGCTCTGAGTTCCAGGTTTTTGTTATTTCTGTAGATTCAAGGCTGGATCTCCACATCCCTACCATCAGTATAGAAGGGCCACGAGTCTGCAGCTCACCTACTGAGTCATATACAAGCACTGTGGAGACCTGGAGTTAGTATGTTCTGCTGCTAACCTGGGAAACCTGCTCGTGAGTGGTCCTGGCTATAGGAACAGGCATTATTTTCATACCTAAGGCTATAAAACAAAACCACTCGGACCTATGACCAAGAAGCCGTGAAAACAGGGTTGGTATCTGATGGGAAAAAGATAAAACATATTTTAGCATGCCACGTTAGGCATTATTCTAAGTGTTTTATGGGGATTAAACATAATTCTTACATCTCTGTTAATTATTAGGAATTACTAAAATGAGCACAGATATCGGGTTCACTGAGAATAACTTCTTGCAAGAAATTATTTGAAGAACTATTTAACTTTAAAAGAATCTTAAAATCTCTGGAGGAAATTTAAAATCTTTCTTTTCCTCATTAAAAAAAACCTACTCACACTTGATTAGTTGCATTAAAATGTAGGTCAGGGCAGGTTTGAATGTGCTGTTGGGTTTTGTCCTTTGAGTGAAAAGGTCCTGTTGGGCACAGCCATCTGCCTGCTTCCGGGCTGCCATGTCGTCTGCCCCATCCTCCCAGTGCTGACCTGATTGCCTCACACAGGACAGGAAGCTTCCTGCCCACTTGAGGGACCCAGGGAACGGAGGGGGCCAATTCAAGGGGATGAGGCCCAGAAAGCCCCAGTGGTGGGAGATGTGGACCTTCCAGTGCGTGCAAAGCCTCATTTCTACCTATTTTTTTTTTATTATAATATCTTTTCTTTGAAAGAGAAAAGAACAAAAACAAAATAAGAAAAACAAAGACTTAAAACAACACAAAAACAATAAAAATGGTACAGAATTTCAGAACAAGGTGATAGGAAATTAACCATGGTTGTTGTATTACACATTGTTATATTCAAAGTAGTTGCCAGATAACCAGATATAGGCGTTTAGATTGATCAAACAAGTAATCATTACTCCAGCAGTGAAAATAAAACTGGAGAAATGCATGGGAGTTTGGGAAGACACAAAGAGTGGTGGGCGCTGAGATGCCCGGCAAGGGACAGTGTGAGGAGAAGGCCTAGGTCCTGGCCATGGGACCCTCTAAGAAGCACCATGCCCTTGGCCTGGCTGGGACACCTCTGGGCCTTGTGTTCTGCAAAGAACTAGCGGAGGCATCACTGTAACTAGGGCAGAGAGGAGAGGACCTCTGGCCTGGCTCAGAGCAGACCTTTTCATGCCCCTCTTGCTTTGGTTTCTGGCATCCTCACCAGCCACCCATGATCTGGCCAGAGCAGCAGACCACATGCTATCTGCATATAGCACATCCCTGCCTTCTGCGCTGAGCCCTACCCACTATGCTGCCCTGTGTCCTGCTTAGTGTGAGCCGTGGGCTCTGAGTCTAGAGCAGCTGCAGTTCTGCACAGAAGGCTCCTCCATGTGAGGGGCCTGTGTGGGGGCAGAGCTGCCCACCTGCCTGGCCTGAGTGCTATGGGAAGAGGGCACAAGGCCCAGTCCTAGAAGCTTCCTCATTTTTTATTTAAGATACATTCCCTCTTAAAATTCATTGAAAAGGAAGCTTGGAAGGTTTTTAAAAGAATAAGAACATGATGTTCTTTGCAATTAAGATAGATAACTGTGAAGGAAAGAAATAGAGGGACAACTGGGCCAAAGTGGCCAACCACAACCGACACACAAGGCTTCGCTCCTTTGTCACTGCGATCCCGCAGCCCTGGACGAGGTGGGGCATGGAGGACAGAGGACAGGGGAGACAGAGAGTTCTGCAGCTGTCTGTCTTTGTGGTCAGCAAGGATCCAGTCACAGGGGACAAGGGACAGGATGGTAAGGGCCACTGTAGGTACCCCAGACCCTGAGGGACCTCTGAGGCTTTCAAGGAAAACAAGAGCAGCAGATACCATAGAGCGAACATTTCACAGCTTCACATTTTTGTGAGCAGCTTGGTATATGTCTGTTACTAATATTATTTGTTAATTTGGGAGAGCTGCTGGTTTGCTGATAGTTAAATATTAACTCAGCAAGTGTTCTATATAGCAATAACCACTCCTACTCATTTTGAGTGAGTTATTTTAATGAAGGCTCAAAATTAATAAAAAATTAGAGCTGAACCAAGTTATACATACTGCATAAACCTGACTCGCTACAAGGAAAAATCTCCCTTTTAAATTCGTAATGCCTGAAAATAAAACTTACGAAAAATAATAAATTTTGTATATATTAAAATCCAGAGCAAATGGCTAATGTTTTCTTTTCAAAGATAAAATAAAAATTAAAGAATTAGGTAAGACTATATGAAATGTAATAATTTAGCTAATTGTTTTAGTTTTAGTTTAAACAAAAAATAATTTGTAAATGTACCTCTCTATTTACAATTACTTAATTTCAAGGAGCTCACACTAGATACAATTTATTATGAAAATGACAAAATGAAATTTACTTTAATTATAATGATATAATAGCTAATAATAATGTTATCATAAATTCACTGATAAAGTAAAACAGTTACCAATATGCTAAATACTTTGGTAATTCTTTTCAATATAATGTGGTCAAAGTAAGGGAAGATAAATTTATCCTAACTAAGTATCTTTGCCCATTTTCTGTTTCTGTGACAAAATACATGACAGTGGGTAGTTTTTAAGGAATAAAGGCTTATTTATCTATATTTGCTTGTTTGTACTACTAGCGATTGAACCCAGGGCCTTTACACTGAACTATATTCCTTGCCCTTTCTTTACTTTTTCATTTGAGACAGGATGTCTGTAAATCACTAAGTTGCCCAGGCTTGGCTCAAACTTGTGATCTTCCTTCCTGGGCTCAAATTTGTGATCCTCCTGCCTCAGCCTCCCAGTATACTGGAATTATAGAAGTGTGTTACCATGTATAGCTAAGAATAAAGGTTAATTTTGGCTTCAGTTTTGAGGCTGGAATCCAAGAACATGGTATCCATGTTTACTCAGTTTCTAGGGAAACCTCGAGCCATGGTGGGAAGCGGAGGGGCAGGCGCTTGGGGTGAGCTTCAGCAGGAGGTGGCCTTGTGGCAGCTCGTCTCAGTAATTGATCCAGACCTCAGACAGTGAAAAAAAAATCCACTTCCACAACAACAGCATTGCTCCCACTTCACCGCATTAGCTCGCACAGCTGCCAGGGTGACAGGCAGACTTCAAAGTGGGTTTTGGGGGGACCCGCCCAGTTCACACACTGGCACTAAGTGAAGTGGTTTTGGAAGGAGCTCTGTGTCCTCTGAGTAAGGTGCATCCGCACGCTGAGGTGGACAGTCTGAGTCAACTGTCAGGTTGGTAGTCAGAGCAAGTATCTGTGCCATCTAATTAATAAGCAGGCATGAGCTGTAGCAAATCTTATTAATATTGAGGGAAAACAGTAAGTAAGTAACAGGCAGAGGGCACTGATGTCAGATCTCCAGAGAGACGAGCAACCTGCAGAGTCCGCACTCACAGTGCCCCTGCTGTGACCCGCCGTGTATCTGCGTCTGTAGCAGTGTGAGCAGGTGGAAACCAATCTGAGAGCTGTTTTGACGAACAGCAGGACTCTGAACATGCACAAAACAGCACCCTGCTTAGCTAATTTCAAGCTATCAGCACCGTACCACTGGCCATGCGGTCAGGATGTGAGGCTCAGTAGCTCGGTCAGTGCTGGGCAGCTTTCCTGCTGAGCGGAAGCAGTAAATATACACAGCCTTAGGCATGAGTGATGGTGAAGTGCCATGCAGCGTTAGGAAATGATGAGGTTTAAGTACTTATTACCCCTGTTTAATATAATTTATTTACTTACAAGCTTCTGTAACTTAATTTTTAATAGTGCTATGTTAAATACTAGTGGCTATTTAACATAATAGTTGCGTTTGCCAAACCCTGAAACTTTGAAATACACAAGGAAATCATGAAATTCTATGAAGGGTCTCTTTTGGTAGCTTAAAGCGAAGGGTCCTATTACTGTCAAAAGAGGGAATGGTTTTGATTTTTCCCCCCATACTAAGTGAATTTGTCTTTGTTGGAAAAAGATAACCCAGTTCTCTTGTCCCTGTCAGCCATCAGGTATAAACTGCAGAGGAAGCCTGACTGTAGCATTTCCAATTTCTGTTGCTAAGGCTGAAAGGACCTGAGCCAGAAATGACTGGGGTTTGTGATCGACATCTTTGTAAGCAGAAAAGCAAATGTCGCATGTTTGAAGAAACAGCTCCTTACCCTGGTGGGTTTTGGCAGCATGTCAGAAGGTGGCCGCTGTGTGGGATGGATTCATTCTGCACAGGTGAGATGCCCGCCACTCCCTTACTTTGCCTACCATGGTCCGCTCGCGCTGGGACCTGGACTGAGCTGATCCAGTCTCCAGCCTCACTGTGTCTCCTGATAAGAACAGATACTACACTTGATCCCAGCCGAAAGGCCGAGAAGCGATAGCCTCACTGTGTCTAGACGGTGGCCAGCAGGCTGCGGGCCCCTAGCTGCAGGCCCAGCACACCTGACAGGCTCACTCCTGGCCACAGTGTGCTATGGTTCAGGTCTACAATGCTCAGGTACTTCCCAACATCTGAGACCTACACTTCTGTATCTTTTAACTAGGTTGAGAAGAAAAGAATTTTTAAAAATCTTCATCTGCTATGTTCAGGGCCAGGTGTAATGGTTGTGGTTTGCAGTATGTAACAAGCCATGGCTTCCAGCTTCCATGAAGATGTGCCCATTGCTGGTGGAGGTCCTAGGACAGGCGAGGCAGAGCCTCTCAGGGATGGTCTCTTCATGGGGCCACTTGGGGCCCAGGTCTATATCAAACACCAATATGGTCTCCTTTAACCAGAGATTGATAAGGCCAATATGACCTCATTTAACTTGCCTCTTCCAATACAGTTACATTCTGAGTCCAAGGCTGGGACATCAGTGTAAGAATAGAGGGCATGTGCAACCCATAACAGAGATTGCTGATTTCAGAGTAGACACACCTAGATTCAAACATCACTTTGTTTATTGGCTGGAGTAGGGACCAGCAGTGTTTTTTAGCTTTTTACTGTCCTGTTCAATGAATTGGCCAGGACAATTGGTGAACGTGAAAGATTACTGTTTATTTTAGGGTAGAAATAAAAAGAAAAGGAACAGAAGCACAGAAGAAGTGTTCAAGGATGGGCTGGGGATTTAGCTCAGCGGCACAGTGCCTGCCTGGCAAGGGCAAGGTCATGAGTTCTATTTCCGGTACCAGAAAACAAAAACAAAAACAAAACAAAAACAAAAAAAAAAGAAGTGTTCAAGGAGAAGCGGGTGCTTTGAAGGAAAGAGAGAACATACATCCTGCAAGCAGAACGTACCACTGCAAGAACAAGAGGGCAGTGATGCAAAGTCGATGCTGCTGTCTGTTCATCTCTGTTTGACAGCTAATCCAGGTGGTCCTGTAACAGAAAATGACCCCCCAGCCAGTATACTTCAGCTTCTTAGTTGCCCAGGTAATAGTGTCTGTTCCAGTTTTGGTTGCTTCTGTCTCCTAGAAATGACTGGTCACTCTGATGCAGAGCTGGTCACTACGATGCACATTGTAAGAACCTATCAAAGACAGCCAAGTACTCTGCTTCTTGCTTGCAACCCCATAAAATCGTCCCTCCCTGAGCCTTCAAGGCCTGACATTTTGAAGAACAAGTGATTCCTTGTCAGTGCCCATCTATGGTAAATAAATCTGCCCCCAAATCCTGGGTGTCACTTTGGTGTGGCTGCTGGCCCTTGCAGTCCTGCTTGATCCGATAGAAGAATGGAGCTGGGTGAGGAGCTCTGCTTGATCTCACGTCGGGCGCTGGAGCTGCTGCTCTGCATCCGTGGGTAACAAGTCTCTTCAGTAGGCAGGTTGTGCCCAATTGGTCCAGCCACTTCACTCTAACTTGCCACAAAAAACAAAAAAGATAAAAAACTCTAGGCATGACCAGGTGAGACTTTATGAAAACCTGTACTTACAATGTGCTCTATAGGTGACGGGCAAGTGCATGGTTTCCTGTTTTTATGGATAAAGTTGCTGGGATCGTTCCTGATACACCTGTGTAGTAGTTTCCTAAGGTATTCACCTGGACACAGAGAAAGACCTACAGGGCATGTGACACCAACACTTCCATCCGGACAAATGCTCTGGTAACCTGATTCCCATGCAGTCACATCTCCTGTGTCTTAATAGGCATTTTCCATGCTGCTAATGAGGCTGAGCATTTTTGTATGTGTGCTGGTGGTTGTGTTTCTAGAAAATTACTAGTTGTATCTTTTTCTCATTTGCTCCCCAGGTTCCCTTTCTGGTATAAGTCTGTAGCAGCTCTTAAAATGCATTTCAGATATTATTCCTTTGTCATTTTCAGGTGATAAAGTCAAAGCAAATTCCCCTTCCATCTTCTTTCTGAGTTGCTTTCTCTCTTTCTTTATTCACCCCTCTCCCTTCCTCCTCCCTTTACTTACTTTTTTTTCCTTGGAGGAGGAAAAGATTCCTAGGAGGTGAAAAGATTGGTGAGGTTTAGGCAGGGGACATTTTCAGATAACTATGCACTGAACTGTGATGTGATATGGGTCTCTTGCCATATTACCTTGCAATACTTAGTAAGGGTGGCACTAGTTTCATTATTTCTAAAGCCTTTCCCTAAGATGAATACCTTGAGAACAATTAAGAAACGTAGTTTATTTTCAAATGCCATACTAATATTGGCAAAGTAGAGCAGCGAGGCTGAAGGACAGGTTCCTAGAGATCTGTCACTGCTAATGCCTTTGTACCTCTTGAATTTGGAGCAGGCACCCTCCCCTTGCTCAGGGTTTGCTATAGAGCAAACGTGCTCAGCCTTGTGGTACCTAACAAGCTTGGTCCTGTCTCCCATATAGGGGTTGTAGGGTCTGCTGGACAGAGCTAACTTGGGTCAGGACAGTAGGCTGCAGGCCCCAGCCAGCTCATGTCTCTCCATGCTTCATCTAGAGCCCAGGCTGACAGCAACAGTCTGGGACACATTAGCACACTGCAGGCCATCACCTCCCATGCTGATGGCCAAAGCTGGTCCAGCAGAGAGGTCTGCTCTGCAGTTACCCAGCAGAGAGCAGCAATCAAGACAAGAGACATGTGAACCAGTCTGCTAGTAGTGCTAAAATAAAGAGCATTAAAGTCAATAAAAAGTTAAAATTATTAGGAGTAAGCCACCTTCAGCACTAATAATAAATAATAGAAGCTAATATTTTTGGAGTGGTGCATGAGCTGGCTAAGTGTTTATGACCTTCTTTATGAGCACCTAGTCCATGAGCTCTTGGTCTCACAGAGCTTCTGTGGTGTTTTGGAACAAGTGAATCTGATATTTCATGGAATTTGGGATACAACTGGGGTGTGACAGCTTATACATGGAGATTAAAAAAAAATTGTTAACTTCTTGTTTTAACTCTTCCCTATGGTGCGATGCTTTAATACATTGCTTTAAGCATTGCAACCAAGACACAACTAAAAGTGGTTCATGATATTTCCCTGTTGATGAGTTACCGCTCAGCATGGGTAAGCAATCACATAGTTTTTTAACTTAATTCTATGTGGAAGCATCAGAATAGTGCTGTTTTCTAGGCAAAGAAATCTTGCACAGTCTTGATGTGATTTGGCTAGGCCCATGTGTGATTCAGCTCCACTTGACAATGCACTGAGAGATCCCCACAGGTAAACGCTCCCATGTGCAGCCTTTCAAGAGCATCTTTTTCAGGGTACAGGTGCTGATCAGCACTCTCCTTCCCTGTTCATGGTGCTCTGCTTGAGCCAGCTGGGCAGCTACTAGCATCCCAGCAACAGAGTCACTAACCCTGCTTCCCCAGTCCTTTGTGAGCAGGAGCCACCAGGTTCAGCTGATTCCTTCACCCTTTGCTCCCACGTGTTCCTCCTCTTAACCTCTCCAGGAGAGGATGCACCATCCCTGAGGACATGGGAAGCTCAGCGAGCAGTGTTAACTGTGAGGAGCCAGCCAGGCCAGCATTTGGAGGCAGACCCTTGGAGCAGTAGCATCTTTGTGTTTTCCAGGGTTGTGATAGAGCCCAGGGTCTCTGTGCAGAGTGAGTTCAAGTTTATGTGATGATAACATTCTGTTTGGGGAAAAGTCAGCAGGAGCTGTAGAGAAGGAAGCAAGTGACAGAGACTGGAAGAAGACAGAGCCCTCCTGTCTCCTTGTGAGACATAGATGCATGCCAGCTCCTACCAATAGCTCCCCAGGACTATTTATCCAAAGGGTCAGGACAGGGTGCTCACCAAATACTTTTGATCTAATGGTCTGGAGAAGCTCATGAAGGCTGGTTGTATGGACTGCTTTCTTTCATATTTATTTATTTTGTGCATAATTTACTGAAATTCAAACCTGATTCATTCATAGAGTAATAGACATCAACCTTGTAACTTTTTGTGCTCTGAAACCTGAAGCCCTCCATCTCTTGATTCAGATTTTCACTGTCTGAAAAATAAAAGTAAGCAAATCTTATTCTCTCCTCTGACCTCTCTGGTCACAGCAACCAGGTATTTGTCTAAGGGATAACTTTTGGCCAGGGACTCCTCTAATGGTGCTCCCAGGGAGGCTCTGAGACACACAGCACATGGGCCGCATGGTGATGCGTAAGGTCTGCCAGGTAGACCAGCAGGCAGGTTAGCGGCAGAACCTGTACTGGGCTGGGACCATTCTCAAGTGCCAGAGGTCTGGCCGAGGACATGAACTGGTTTTGCCACCAGCCACCTGCATTAGCATTCAAGGCAATGGAAACAGAGAAGTTCAGTGTCAAGGGAAGAATTCCTACACCAGAGGTGGCAAACCTATGGCATGCACGCTGCAGTTGGCTGTTTGTTATCACTGACAACTCTATAAAAGTTTCACCATCGTCATCTGTGGTGGACTGATAACTGGAGGTCAACTTGTAACACCCTGCTGAACTGAACCAGCATTGTACTGGGTGTGGGAGGCCCACCTGAGGATTGTTGCCAACAACATAAAAAGGAGAACTGGAGAAGAAGAGGTGTTGATAATGTGCTCTTGGTTCTCCTAAGGCTGCAGTTGGTTCTCCTAGGGCTGCAGTTAGTTCTCCTGGAGGAGCTTGTCACGCTGGCCTTCCCGATATGAACTAGGCTGTTCTCATCATCGAAGGAGCTCAGTACCTTGTCTCTGAGAATGGCTATAGTTCACTTTGGAGGAGCTGTGGTTCTTACTTTGAGCATTGCTACCTGGCTCTGAACGGGAAGATGGCAAACTGTTCAGTGTCCTGGAGAACCTTGTCGCACTGGCTTTTCTGACATTGATTCAGCTGTTCTCATTATCAGAGGAGCTCAGGACCTCATTGTTGCTGAGGACGGCTGTGGTGCTTTTCAGGGGAGCTTCAGTCCTTACTTTGAGGGTCCATTCCTCACTCCAGTGCAGATCTTTCAGCCTGCTGATACAGATCCTTCATCCCACTGCCACAGACTCTCCAGCTTCCACCGCTGACCTTTGGGCCTTCCCACCACAAATCCAGACAACAGACTTACATGAGGCATTGTCATGGACTCTAGGTCTTCAGCTGGACTCATGCAGGACATTGCCCTGGGATCCAGACCCTCAGCTGGATTCTTTGGGTCTTTAGTGTGAGGACAGATTTCCTGCACTCTCTTTGTATATGACTCTTTGCGTGACTATTATAAAATAATCCTATAGATTATGTGTCCAGTATTAAATTATTTCCCCTGCAAACCCTGACTACAACACCATCCTACACCACGATGTGACTTCAGTGGGCATGAGCTTCCTCTCAGCTCTTTACCCACCAATTGTAAATGGTGACACTTCATCTAACTCCCTGCTTCATTTGTAAACACTTAACAGTGAGATCATTAAGTCTCTGCAGGTGCTACAGAAAGGATAGAGATGGTAATGAGAGCATTCTCCTGTGTCTAGGAGGGCAAGGACCACATAGGATCTAGGGGGCTAGATTTCGTCCAGTCCTTGGTAGGGACCATACCTTCTGGTGGCTTAGCAGATACATAAAATGTAGAGTGATCACAGCTTTTTGAACTTGTCTATGCACGGTCACAGGGGTCACCTGATGAGCTCTTTATGACTGTGTAGCAGGTCACGGTCCTTGCAGATCCAAAAATGGAGCTCAAAGAGAGGGTCATGTCCTCTGCCAGACCTCTGGCACATGTGAATGGTCCCAGCCCAGTACAGGTTCTGCCGCTAACCTGTCTGCACCTCCTGCCTCCCTTCACACTCAGTGGTGAGTGAGGAGCTGCACTTTGGACCCTGCTCTTCTCAAGCTATCATGCCCTCCCTCTCTGATCTCTCACCAACAGGCTTTAGATTCACAAAGTCATCCAGTGGTGAGAGCTGCCTCTAACAATAAGATATAACACCAGCATTGCCATAAAAATCTTTAGGGCAATGGAAATAATTACTTAGTAGGGTAATAAACCTCATCAGGGCAGAGTGGTGGCTGAGGAGCTGTAATTGGCATCATTACATTCATTATCATCGCCAGCTTCCCATGCAGTGCACATAAAACTGAGCAGAGCGTCTGAGTCCCAGGCTCTTCCTCTCTCCGGCACGCAGCTTCCTGTGTGCGTCTTTTAGGACCAGGCACTCAATGAGCCAGGTCCTCTGAGGCTGGCACAAAAAGGATGCTGGGATGTGGGTGAGGATGGGCCCATCTGTGTGCTCCCCGGCACGCCACTGGGTATCTGTACCCAGCAAGTGCTGCTCAAAAGAAGATGTATGAGACAAGAAATTAATTAATCGCCTGTTCTCCTGGCTCACAGGAGAAGCCAGGCCTGCACCTGTCCTTGTGACCTCACTATAGATGTTGAATCCCAGTCCTAGGCATATCCTCTGGGTTAAAATCATTTATGTAGCACTTTGTAATTTTCAAGTTCCTTGGCATTTAAACGTGTTTCTTTTACACAAACAGGTACACATAGGAACAGGTGTGTGTTCACAAAAGCAGCATCTGCAGGACATTGTGCTGGTTTTAGGCAAAATCACCTTGGTGAAAGGCTGAAAGCATCAGTCCTGGATGAGGTCAGATATGCAGAGGCTTGGCTTTGGTTTGATCCTGACAGATGAACCCCACATCCTTTGCTCACTGGCATCAGGCATCCTCACAGTAAAACACAAAGCATTAGGGACAATCCGGAGTGGGCTCCCTAGAACCTAAAGAGGACCAAAGCTATGAACCATCATCTGCCTGGGGTCTGAGGCATTTGCTGTGTTCTGTCAATGTGTGAGAGTGTGTGTGTATGTGTGTGTGCTTTCTATGGAGAGGGTGCATAGCTTTCCTTGTCACACACACTACAAGACACTAAAGGTGATGAGCCCTGTGTTCCAGCTGAGGTAACAGTTTCCTTTGGCAAGAACTTCACACTTCATAGGTCCCCAGGCTTCAAAATCACAGTGCAAAGCTGTCACCTCCCTGTGCTCCTGGAGAGGTAGTCAGCATGGTGTCCTTACCGCTGTCTGAAGCCCCCCTGGTCCCTAGGATCCACGGCTTAGAGAGACTCCCAGAGCTCAGAAAGCTACCACTCTCAGAGCTGTGGTTCATCACAGCAAAAGAGCACCGATGAAAATCAGCAAAGGCAAGACCTGTGCACAGAGTCCCGGAGAGGCCTCCATGAGCTGCCAGATCTCCTCCAGCAGAGACAGGGGAAGCACTGAACCCTCAGGGTGATGATTTTAGCAATGCGTGAGAGGCACTGCCAGCCAGGGAAGCCACCTGGGCCTTGATATCCAGGGCTTTTTCTGGTCTGGCAGGTAGGTATGGAACACTAGTTGGGCTCCGTCAGCCCAGAGGTTAGATGACACAGGGTGGTCCAGAGCCCACCTAAGTCATTGTTAGGTATGGAGACACTCTCACCATGGGCTCCGGCTCTCCTCCCAGGAGCACGCACCAGGCCTGTGTGTGGGCGCCTCAGGCCTTTGCTGACCCCTCCATCTCAGGACAGCATGTGCGTCTGAGACCTGCTGCCCTCAGTTGACTCCCACGGTACTTCCCAGTGGGTGTTCTGTGTCCTCCTATGCTGGGCCTTGATGCCAAGGCCCTGCCCAGCCCACTGAGGAGGTGAGCACAGGCCTGACACAGACAGATGTGGAGCGAAGGACTCATGCGCAGTTGCTGAGCCACTGTTCTCTAGATGTCAGACGGGGAGCAGGCACTGAGGACTCAGAGGAGCCAGACCCACATCGCTGGCCCGCAGAAGAAACAAAGAGACAGCGGGTGTGGTGGCGCATGCCTGTACCACAGCATTTGGGAAGCTGAGGCAGGAGGAGTGCCACAAGTTCAAGGCCAGCCTAAACTATATAATGAGAACCTGTCTCAAAAAAAAAAGGTAAAGAAAAAAAGACAAGAGATAGAGAGATGTACTGCTTTGTAATTATCAACCTTCCGATTTAGTCTGCAGACCTCCCTAGAAAGTGGCCGTAAATTCTAGAGCTGGCAGGGATTAGGCTCGCACATATGTTGGGTGGGGCACCGAGCCCAGGCTGATATCTCACGTGTAACAGCAGAAGCAGATGAGTTCTGTATCTCCCAGAGAGACGAGGTGGCGAGCTCTGCAGGGCCAGCAGGAAGAGGGGAGTATCCTGGGCTGTGCCCCAGGTGGAATGTGGGTATCAGATGGGGACCCATGGGCCTAGGCCATACTGGGGTGCACACAGCTCCCTAGCTGTTCCCCAGGAGTCACCCTGTGACTGAGGTGGTCCTTGCTGCACGTGTGCGCAGTCCCCACAGGTGTGAGGCTGTGAGGCTGGTCAGTAGGACACTTCCCACTGTGGGAAAGGCAGCTCCAAACCAGCTTCCCAGAGGCCATGGCAGGAACAGTGATCCGGGGATGGCGTCAAGGCTGCCCTGCCTGCTGCTGGCCTGAGATTTGAACTCATACCTGGAGCGGAGCCACGGGGCAACAGAGCTGTAAGAATTCATTGTGCACACACACAGCGATACGTGTGTTGGAGGAGCTTACGGGGGGTGTGAGGGAGGGTGCAAGAGAGAGAAACATGGGGGACAGCAAAGGGAGGTGAGCATCAAGTCAGGAACCAGCAGGGTGTGGGAAAGCGTGACAGCCAGGGCTGCCACCGTCCAGCTGCTGTGCTGACTTCTCCCCTTTCAACCTCCCAACAGCCCTGACAGTGGCTCCTGCACACTCTGCAACTCACAGCACAGGGAACTGAGGCACTGGTGGGAAGGCCCGCAGCAGGGGGTCTGGGAGCACTGTCCGGCTCTCTGGTTCTCTGCCTCAGTCTGCTGGCTGCGGCTTCGGGAAAGCGCTCCTGATGTCCGGGGTGGTCTTCAGGATCTGGGAGGGCAGAGGGCGAGGAATGTCCACGGTCTTGAGGAAATGCTGGTGCAAGGGGGCCACGAGAGGACAGTGGGCCAGTCTTGCCCAGTCCTCTCCCCAGTCACTCACTGGACTCACTGCGGACTAAGTGGGCGTAGAGCCCTGCGTGCGGCCGAGCCTCTGTATCCTAATGCACCCCAGCCCGCCCCATCCCACAGTGTGACCCCCGACTGAGGTCTGAGTGAGGCAGAGATGACTTGTTCTTATTTAGCACAGACATAAAAATCACTTTGCTCCCACGCAAGCAGCCAAGAATGGGGACCAGCTGGATGATAATGAGCCTGACATTTCACAGAACGGCAAGGTGAGGTGGCTGCAGGTGTCCTTGGCAGCGTGCCTGTCAGGGTGGGGCGGGGCTCTCCTCGAACCTCTTGTTAAAGCCCACGGCAGCCTGTCCTCTCCTGGCAGTCCCTGCCCTCTGCTTCTTGCTGAATGGCTCTGAACCCCTCAACAGCTGCCCTACCCGATCTTAGGCTCAAGGGCCAACCTCAGGAGACTGAACACATGGGCTCATGTGGGAATCTCATCAAGCTGCACACCCAAGGCCTCTGGCCCTCCAGGAATGGCCCTGCTGCAGCCCTTTCCCATGAAATCAGCAGCCTTTAGCTATGTCTTGCACAGGCTCAGGGAAGACCTCTGTCCTGTACCCCAGCCGCAGTAACTGAGTACCGTGGTATGAGGGTGTGGTTGCTGCATGGCACTGCTCACAGAGCAGAGTGGCTGATGGCACCAGGGACATTTACTGGAAATAGCACCCTAAAAGTAACACTAGGCAGGAGCAACATTCAGGGATGTGCCAGGGGACACAGAGCCTCTAGTGGTGACAGTCACCTTGGTTTAGGGTCCCATGATAAATGCAATTCATACGAAGGCAGGAACTTGGCAGACCTTTGACTTGTATTTTCTGAAAGAAAATAGCATCTCCATTTTCTGCACCTGCTGGGATTCTTCATTCAAGCTTCTGTTCACTGACAGCTGTGGGACATGGACAGAGCCAAGGCTGTGGAGGGCTCTGTGGTCCAGCTCACTCCTGCCACTGATGCGATGAGTGCTTCCTGCTGGTCACCTCACCTCTCTGGCCACCAGGTTCCCTGTGCTGCCTCTGGGATTGCTCAGTGATCCGTGGAACAAGGTCCCCCAGGACAACAGATGTCTTTTCCAAGATCCCTTTTGAATTCAGAAGGGAAAGGAGTAGACCTCCTGGCCCAGCAGATACAGTCTGGTTTCAGCACCGCTGACTGTGAGTTACCTCCAGAAGCCAGAGGGCAGCTTACAGGTGTGTGGCTGAGTGGCATGCTGGTCAGAGTGAGGATAGCTTGCAGCTGTATGATAGCGTTCCTCCCCAGTCTGTGTCATCTGGGCCAAATCAGGTATCACACTGAGGTACTGGCTATGGCTGCAGTGGCCCCAGAAACTGTGTGAGACAAAGGAGGGGTCAGTAGGCACAGTCTGAGCCTCCATACTAGAAATATAAGTGAATAAAGTCTGTGCAGTAGAGTGGGCAGAGACCTGGCCTGCACTGGCACCACAGGGAGGTTTTCAAAGGGTCCCTATGAATGACCAGAAGGCCCTGGACCACGCACAGCCAACAAGACGCTGGGTCATATCTCCCCTTCCTGCTAGCATGAGTATTGTTCTATCAGCTGCATTTGGCTTGTGGGCACAGTCACTGGGGTCAGCAGGGTCTTCCCAGTGGCTGCATGGGGCCTGAGAAGTCTTGGAGTTCAGGGGAACTTCAGCCATTACTTGGCTGCAGGGGGTTCACTGCGGTTCTGAGGAAAGCCAGACGGATTCTACAGTGAGGAAAATTGAAAATCACCAAGAGTGCTGGAGGCTCTGCAGCTCTGCTCCACCAGCCAGCTCTGCATCCAGAGTGCAGGCCCTGAGTAGTGTGGTGAGAACTCTCCTCCTGTACAAGACAGGCCGGAGCTGAGACAGCATGGCAGCGAGCAGCAGCCTGTTCCAAGGCAGCAGCCTCCCCAGAGCAGCTGTGGCTTCTCGTGACTGCGGGTCATAGAGTTTCTTCAAGCTTCCTCACACGTATGCACAGAAAGCCCTGCTCCTGCCCTATTAACTACTTGAAATAATTAGCATATATTTGTGTTTTTAAACTTAAAAACTAGAAAAGCTTCTATTATTAGAATTCATCTCAGTTGGCCCTCAGGTTAACCTTCAGCTGTGGCAGTTTCCTGTTGGCAGCTACAAGAAGCTGTATTCCATCTTCTTGTTGACCCTGGTGGGTGGCACATGCACTCCGCTCTGTTGCTTTTGGGAGACACGTAATTGTCCCCGTGAACAGGACTGTGGTCCAGGTAGGTTCTAAAAAGTCAGAATTATTGCCAGGGTTGGTGCATACCTGTAATCCCCTTTCTTTGGGAGGCTGAGGCAGGAGGACCACCACGTTTGAGCCTAGCCTAGGCAACATAGAGAGATGCTGTCTCAAAATATAAAAATTAAAAAAGCCTGTGGATGTAGCTCAGTGTGAAGGCCCTGGTTCAACCCTCAGAATTGTAAAATAAAAAAACTTAAAAGCTGTAAAACTAAGATACTTTTCCAAGATCTATCTGCTGGTAGCAACATTTTCACCCCAGCTCCAGAACCAATGAAGTTTCAGCAGAACCAAATTTTCAACATTTTTCTGGCCTGTCTGTTGGGTCAAAGCCTGGCTGAATGACATATGCACATTGCTACCCCTCCTATGAGTTGAAACACGTGTGGGTTTTAGGAGCTGGACCTCCCACCCCACTTGGTCAAATTGTGAATAAAGTCATTTTTCCATTTTATGGGCTTTTCGTTTACCCTGTATGGTGGACAGATGGATGAGTCAGATAATCAGGGCACAGGCTGAGGCATCTGGCCAGGCCCTTGGTAACGTTTC
This sequence comes from Chinchilla lanigera, assembly GCF_000276665.1. NCBI lineage: Eukaryota > Metazoa > Chordata > Mammalia > Rodentia > Chinchillidae > Chinchilla > Chinchilla lanigera. The sequence goes on from NW_004955439.1 coordinate 14,770,786, forward strand.
AGTGCTCAATGTCACTTGATGGTCGTGAGAGCAGTTTTAGGCTTCAGAGTTGGAAATTAGTCAGTGTTACTACCTGGGCCCATTTCCTAAAGTAAATCACAGTTTATAAATGTGGACCACACAAGCTTTTCTTCTGGTGCAATTATAATGGAAGTGTAAACATTAGCTTAAAGGCCTCCACTCTAACATAACCAAATAAATCCTTCCGTAAGAATTAAAAATGCTGTGAAGCAACAATGCAAAAATATTCAAAACTGATCATGAAGAACCACAGGGATATTCATTTCTTGAACACAGTGTAACATTTTAAAGGGGAAGAGGATCTGGTTTTGCAGTTTAAATCAGAGCATTTAGTCAAATTCTAGTTCTTAATTGCCTGACCTGCTTTATCAATACAGTGGAGAGAAATCAAAGGCATACATTTATGCTGTACCTACTGCGGCTGTGTTTCTCTTGGGGTAGGCAGTGACACTGAGAATGAGCCAAACCAGAAATCTTTAGAAGAGGATCTTCAGGGAAGGCATAGTGGTTTGAAAGCGCATCTGTGGATTCTGTGCAACTCCTGATGTGATTGCATTGCATGGCCTGTGACTCGTTAGAACCCAGCAGGGTTACAGCACGGCCCCAGTGTACCTTGTCACTAAGGCCTTTCAGCTTCCCCTTCTTTTTTTACTAGGAGCTTGCACTCTGGTCCAATTCAGCCCCAAGTCACAAAGATACTCATGCAGTTCCATGGAGAGGCCTCCGCGGGGAGAAATGGGTACTCCCGCCAATAACTGGCAAAGGTGGCGGTGTCCTGACAGTAGCGTGCATGTAGACTGTCCTGGAAGCAGACCCTCAGCCCCTGTGGAACCTCCAGAAAGTGCAAGTCAGCCACACTGGATTGCAGCCTTAGTGGGATCCTAAGCCAGAACCTCAAGCCACTGCCAAGCCCCTGACCTGCAGGCACTGAGATAATAGGTATTTATTGCTTGAAGCTGTGAAGTTTGGGGTAACTTATTCTGCAACAGGAGATAACTACTAGAGAAGACAGAAAACTATTCTTGGTTCTTGGTCCCATTGGCCCCATCATCCCTGGTCCATAGAAAAGCAGGGAGGGCCAATAGAACAAGGTATGTGTTAAGTCAATCAAGGCCAGGGCTGTGTGGGTGTGTGTGCGTGTGTGTGTGTGGTATTGTGGATTAAATTCAGGAAATCCAGGGCCTTCATACTGAGCTACATCACCAACCCCCTTCATATTTTAAAGTTTGAAACAAGGTCTCACAAAGTCACTAAATTGCCCAGGCTGGGCTCAAGCTAATGATCCTTCTGCTTCAGCCTCCCAGAGTGCTGGGACTACAGGCCTGTATCACCATGCCCAGCTAGGGCCGGGCTTTTGATATTGTAGATGTTTAAAATTTTTCCAAAGAAGATTTTTTCCCTGGGTATGCACATATTACTTATACCTCCACAAATCTTGATTTTGCATTATTTTGGAAACTCTAGAATTTGACAAAGAGAAGCGAAACTAGAATATGCACAAGAGTTGGCACAAGGTGGACAAGAACTCAGTGTTCCTTGAACATTCCTTACTTCTGTCTCCCTGGGATCGTCAGAGACCATCACAGGGACAAAGGGCAAATAAACTCCTTGGCCCTTAACCTGTTACTCATTAAAAGTTCGACTTGTGTTTTCTGCTGAGATTGTTGCTGAAAGCGTGACTCTCCACTTGTGCCTGTGAGTGCCCCATGGGGGACAAAGAGCAAAATAAAGCTTAACCCTCATTTTATATCTGCGTCTTTTGTTACTCTAAATTGTTGGGCCCGATCCCTACTCAGTTCTTTATGTAGGGATTTTAATCATTTAGGAAGCATTGGCGTAAAAGCCTGTGATATAAGGTCAGTTAGCTCTGAATTCACACAATGTATCCCACCCCCCTTCACAACTGAGGACACTGAGATGGGAGAATTACAGGAATATTCAACTACCAAAGCATGCCCACAAATCTCTAATCATTGCCCTAAATCTGCGGTCACTTTGGAATCCAATAGGGCCTCTGTAAACCTCAGACTGCGTTGGATATCTTAGAAATTGGATAAAGACTTTTGGAGACACCTTGCAAAACCAGAACTGGGATAACAGTCACCCATTCCTTAGCCCCCTCAACTCCTTAAGAGCTGTTCCCTTCCCTCTGTTCAGGGGCCAGTCTAATCTTCTTCATCAGAGCTGTGTCTCCTTATGATTCTCAACCTGAAATTCCCTTTCTGTTTCTCTTACGTTCAAACTGTCTCTAATAAATCAGCCTCTGCCTCTCACAGGTGTCCTGCAGTGCTTTTGGGTGCTAAGTCAAGAACCTCTGGATGATGAATTGGGGTCCCCATCTCTTACTTGGGGGACTCCTCGGACCTTGTCTAGTTACATCCCCACCATATGTGTGTACCATGAACCTGTCCTGAGGTTTCAGGGGAGAACCCTCTAAGTGAAGGAATGAAATCCATCTGATTATAAAATTTTCCATGCCAATTCCCTTCCTTAGTATTTGTCAACTTAAGGGTGTAATTTACTGTAATGAGTCAGCCCCAAAGGGCATATTCCTTGATCTCTCACTCCATGGACGAGCAGTGGCACTGCAGAGGTGATCTCACCTATTCAACCTCAGAGATGGCCACTATAACTGTGCCACATCTGACTGCTGAGCTACACTGGGCAGCCGGAGAGGGCTGTGCTGGAAAGTGGGAGCACAGCTTCAAAGCTCTTCTGTCCCTGGCCCCCTGGGGTTATTCTTCCTTTGTCTTAGTAAAGTCTACTGGCTGATAATTCTGAGCTTCTTATCGGATGGACAGTGGCCAAACCTTTGGCATTATCTCAATAGGTTTTTCCAATTTGTACAATATGCATGGATTGAAAATTTTCAAACTACAGATTTGCTTTCCTTTTGATCAAAACTTTCATTTTTCTCTCTTTGCATTTGGTTATAAGCACTCAAAAGAAAAAATGCTGCATTCCCAGCAAAGCTTAGAAATTTCTCCTGCCAAAGACTGTTTCATGTCTCATGAGTTCTGTAATGGTTTGTGTCTGGATGTCCCCCCAAAGCCTCTTGTAGTCATGGGGTGGGCTTCTAGAGTTTGTGATTGATCCATGGTCCAATGTTGGGATTATGGGTGTGAGTGCTACATTCGCCCCAGGGTGGGTAGTTTGCATACGGTATAAGGAAGAGACAGAGGCTTGCTCTCTGCTGCTCCTCCCTTATGCACTTGTTGCTTTTGCTGTGTTCTGCTGTCATGAACTGTTCCCCTCTGCTATGTGCCACTCTGCCTTGGAACCAGCCGATTATGGTCCCATAAACTGTGAACTAAATAAACCTTTCCTTCCTTAATTTTGGGTGTCAGGTATTTTGTCCTAGCAACAAGAGAAAAGTAACCAGGACAAGTTCTATCTTCCACAACATATCAGCATACAGCATTCAGCTGGGCAACAATTACTTTACCAAGGGATACCTTTCCCCATTTTCCAATAATGTGCTCCTCCACACTACCCAGACCTCATCGGAATGGCTTTTACCTTCCGTGTTTCCAGGGACCTTGTGTTGAGGATTATGTTGAAATTCTCTAAGAAGGCAGAGGTCTCTCTACAGCTATCATTTCCTTTGAGCCTTCACCAGGATTTTTTCTAATTCTGCTCCTTTCACGACAATGTAGGCTCTTCCCAGTGGCCACTTCAGAACACTCCCAGCCTTTATGGACTGCTCAGCTGTGAAACCACATCCGTTTGTTGTTAGGTCTGAGTCAATATTGGCTGCTATAATAAAATTGCATGACAATTAGTGACTTACAAACTACAGAAATTTATTTTATACAGTTCTGGACCAAATCAAGTGTGGTGTCTGTTGAGGGCTGCTTCCTGGCTCACAGGTGGCTTTCACCTTTTGTCCTTACATGGCAAAAGGGACAAACAGGCTCCCTTTAGTTCCTTTTATATGAGCGCTAGTCCCACTCATCATACCTCTGCTCTCATAACAGAATCTCCATACAAAATCCCTCCCTCAGCCCCTCCACACTGAAGGTAATTTAAATTTCTGCATTTTGGGTAGGTATAAATATGTAGACCACAGTAGTCATTTCCTATAATGATCAAGAAACTCCTAAGTGTGTCCCCCTAGGAATGTCCATCACCATGATAATTGTCCAGCAGTCCAGGCAGTGATCTCCCACAGGCAGTGTTGCCACAGAGGACTGACTGCTCCCAGTCCAACCATCCTTTTATGTGTGTGAAATCAGGCAACAGTCAGCAATCTTCACTGCCACTTTGCAAAATTCATGTAATGGAAGAAGGTAAGAATCCCTGGCTCAAAACAGAGCCTCATTTTCAGTTAATTATCTCTTACAAGTACAGGAAACAGGAAGTGACGTAAGTAGCTCTGGGAAAGTTATATCCCCAGCACTTTGTCTGCTTTCAGAAATGATCACTGTGAGGTCGACAGGCTGTTCCTGGCATGAGCCTCCAGAAAAGGCACTTAATTCCCCACCCTGAAGATCTACAGAAGAGATGGTGATGATCAAGTGAGACAGTACACAGAAATGCCTGATGCTTAGTGAACTTTTATTAAAACTGCCACTAGCTCCCTATCTTTTTTTTTCCTATGGCCTCACTTCCTTGATTTTCAAATAAGAAGTCAGAAATAAATGATATGTAAAGTGCTTGACTGCTGTAAAATTTCATTTGGCTCTCTGGGAGAAATGAAGCTAAAGAATACTTTGGGTCTTCTTGCTGATGTTTTAGGGAAAATCTCAGCTGGAGAACCACATATTAAGAGGAACAGAATACTTGGATTCCATATAGGATCTGAACCCAAAATTGTCCCAGATGGTATTCCAGATTCTTCACATCTCCCAGTAGAGAGTGAACAGGTCTCCTCCTGCAGTTTCTTCCTTAATCCCTGTAAATACCCCTGCTGGACAATGGGAACATTTTTGTCCTCTTCTAAGGCAGTTTTTGGGGTGGTTGCTGAGCTGTGTGGGGTGCTGGGGGAGGAGGAGCGAATACAGCAAGAGCTGTGCTTGGCCATGGGGATGTGAGTGAAATGAGGACCCTTCTTGTAATATCTTTCTTTACTGCCTGTGATCTTAAATATGGCATCACCCCTACCCTTGTTTCAGAGCCCCTCAAACCCACATCCCTCAGGATAGCCACCCAACTTCCTCTGGCACTGTTATCGCCCCTCTCTCGAACCCCACCAAGCTTAATTTTCTTGTTTTCACTTTTCCTGGAGAAGGTCGTCTCTCTCCAGAAACATTTTCAACATACTACCGACCTCAGTTGTCATAGTGAGGCTGGGAGCAAGGATGCAACGTAACCTCTCATGTGTGGCCAGTCTTGCTCCCCATGTCTGCAGGTGACAAGCTTACATCCAACTCTGCCAGCATAGAGTGTGGACCTGTCTCCCCTGCTGCCCCAGGCTTCTCGCCATCCTCACCTGCATTGAATTTACCTGGACTGCATGCCACATGAGCGGGAGGTGGACTTCATAAGCTTTATTTGAAACTTTCACTAATGTACATTATTTGATTAGCACACATATCTTGGTGTTAGTCTCCTGCTAACCATTGCAGTGGTGGTCCTACGTTTAGTGGATGGCCAGGCTGCATCAGAAAACACCATTACATCTTCCAGGATATCATACCCAGGCATTTAACTATCAGAAGATACGTTGCTTTATTAAATTACTTCCCTTTCATTTCTCTATCATAAAATGATGACATTAACTTGCTTTTCAAAGAGATTATATCTTGAATCTCATTGGAAGAAACATTACAAAATATCTGTTATGATAGAGGTGTTGGGTTTGATAAAGTTCAAACTGTCTTAACCAGTACTGACTCATGGGGGCTCAGTAATAGTGTACTTTCTTAGCATGCATAAGACTATGGGTTCAAGCCTCAGCACCAAACTAATACAAATAATGCATTATTATTATTATTATTATTATTACTATTATTAGGCCATGCTGGAGATCAGTCCTAAGGCCTTGTGCAAGATAGGCAAGTGCTGTACCACCTAGCTACACCCCAGGCATCATGGTTGTATTATGATTGTTAGGGATGTAGACATTTTTACGGGTCTTTTAAAAATTTAAAACTCTTAAAAGAATATAGTGCTGCAAGCATAGCTCAGTGGTAGTATATGTGTTTAGCATGTTTGAGGCTCTGAGTTCAACCCAGGCAACTAAAACAAAATCAATCTATTTCTATGGAGTCAGATTCTGGGGAAACAGGGACAGAGAAAGATTCACGACACTGGGAAATTGTCTAGGCCTCCAGACCCCATCTTAGAGATGGATGCTGTGTTAATAAACTGAGTCCAGACTGAGAAAGCCTGAAATATGATTATTTGTGTGCCTGCTGTGGGACTAAATCAGCAATTATCAAGCTGGGGAGCTAGTAATTATACCTGGGGCAGGGAAAGGACTTGTCTTCAGCCACAGGCGAAGGGCAGCGTAGCATCTCTGCTGCTCACGGACAGCAGTTGTGGGTGTGAACAGTGTGTGCCCAGCCCGTGACGGTGGGGGCTTTCATCCCTTGCCAGCTCTTTCCTTAGCAGCCTGTTGCCAGTGTGTGTGCATTCAGTGACTGCAGTAGGACTCCTGGGACGTGGAGGTGCGCCCTGGTGCTTCTCCCAGCCTCTCGCTGCTCCCGCACCACCTCACAAGGCACAAGGAGCAGAGTGAACCCTGAATCTCCTTCTCCTTTTGCAAATGCAAGTGAGAAAAAGAGACAATGATCAGAGAAGTCAGGCAAGTACCTGTTTCTGTCCAAATTTGCCAAAATAATGTACAGCACAGACTTTCTCTGCCTTAATCAGTCCGCCAGGCAATTGTGCCTGCTCCTTTTGTTCTTTCCGGTATGCTTGGGAGAGGAAAGCACATGGAGTGATTTCAGACACAGCTGGCTGCTTTGATGCGTATCTCTCTGCAGTCTCAGCTGAATCCCGTTTCCTGTGGAGTCCAAGGTCACAGGGGCTCTCCAGACACACAGCATTCTCTGCTTGGTAGCGGCTTTGAAGCTATGTTAGCCACTCATTACTGTTTGCTTTAAGGCCAGCACTGCATATTCTTCTCTGTTTCAGGTTCTTCTGTTACATTGCTAAGGCTGTGGTTTAATTTATCGTGGTCTCTCGCTCCGCAGTGGTGTATTTCAGAGGGTGATTCAGCCACCTTCTTTAGATCAGATGTCCAGTGCCCAGTTTGGGGACTGCGCAGGCCAGGTGGGCCAGGAGGCACAGCCAGGTCTGCCTTCCTGGTTGTCCCTCTGTCACACATGTTGCCCATGGGCAGAAGGCACCATCCTGGCCTGTAGATGCTGCTACCCTGAGAACCACAGAGAGGTTTAAGCTGCTACCTTTCTCTTACTGTCTGTAATTAACAGATCCCAACCCTCTGCCCCAGGCAGTCTCTTCATATTTTCACCACACTTCTGTGAAGGAGGCGTTCTGTCTGCTCTACTGAAAAGTTGAATCATCAAGGATACACATTTCTTAAATAATGAAGTGCTTAAACTGCATTTCAGGAAGAGCTTCCAGAAGCCATTCAAAGGCAGTTTGGGCTGGGCATGGTAGTGCACACCTATAATCCCAGCACTTGGGAGGCTGAGGCAGGAGGATGGCTGTGAGTTTAAAGCCAGCGAGACTACAAAGTGAGTTCAAGCCCAGCCTGAACTACATAGAGAAACCTTATCTCAAAAAGGCAAAACAAAACAAAAACCCCCAACTCCTCAACAACAAGAACAATCACAATAACAACTGCAGTTTGGAACCAGCCTTAGAAGAATGAACTTGTGTAGAAGAACCTAGCTCATCCAGTCGGTGACCTTTTGAGGTGACAGCTCAAAATTACCTGTGCAGAACAAGGTAACTCTACCCAGTAGAGACATGTGACCTGTAATGAGGTGTGGTCCCCTTCTACAACTGCACAGAATAACCCTAAAATTCCCTTCTTGACCATCAGTCAGCAAGAAGCTTCTCCCACTGCCTTCCTATAAATTCCCCTGATACCAGCTAATCCAGAGGCAGATTTGACCTTTTCTTTCCTGACTCCAGCTTCCTTATCAGTCAGCTTCACAACATAACTCATTCATTTTTGTGAACTCTGATTCCCAATTATGGGCTGAGCAGTCCTAGCCCAGTAGCCAGGGAGCAATGGGATTCAGAACATGAAGTCAGAGAAGCAGCTTGATATTGGGCTCAGGCCAGCTGACCTTCTCTGGACATAGACCTGTGTGGTTGTGTGACTGAATAGTCTGGGTTAGGGCCCAGACAGTTATATATTCACCGGATCCTTGTCCCTTCCTGCCTGGCTGCCAGGATAGGCTTTGTCCCCAGCTTTTTGTGGCACAGCCCTAGATATGAGTAGAGCTGAATGCTCCACGCTGGTCACTTCTAGAACTTTTCAAGGGGACATCAAAACTCTCTCATTCATCATTCCCCAGCCAAGTAGGAAGGACAATGGGCAGGGGCAGCCACAGAACAGGGACCCAGGAAGGCCTTGCAGGGGTTTGCTTTGTAGTTGGGAACATGGAATTTACACTGAACTTTTTCTGAGCAAAAGTTAACTTTTTGGATAACTTAGTGACTTATCAAGGTTCTGTCTCAAAATAAGTTTGAAAAAAACGGCTTGCAGATGTAACAGCACAAAAACCTTGGGTGCAATCCCTAGTAACTTCTTTGTGATCAGCCCACTGAGAATTGGGGTCTAGTGACCCCTGAAAGCCTGGATTCCCCATATTTGCCCAGTGCAGAAGGTGGCATTGGATTTGTTGCACTTGGGCCAGGACTGAAGGACCTGAGGCGTGCAGGTGCTGGTAGGCCAGGTGCTGGATAAACATCAGCCTTCCCTCTCTGATTGTCTTGGCTGCCTTTGTTGGAGGCTTTGTTTGTTCATTTCCCTGAGATAAAAATCTCTGTAACTGCCCATGATGCTTCAGCCAGGGTGGTGCCGGGACTGAGCTTGGGTCACACCTATCTTCTGCTATTGTAATTCTTCTGTAACACTATGTCCCCAGAGTCAGAGCAGCAGGGCGAACAGTTCTGTCCATTAAACTCCTACCAATAGCAGAAGAGCTTGAGTCCCATAATTACAAGGTTGGTAAAGTCTCTCCTGGTTAGAATAGACTGAAACCATGCTCTGATAGCTCCTAATTATACTTCTCTGCCCCGTTCAGCTGGCCAGAAGCATGTTGGTTGCCAGCTCCCTGGAGGAAGCAAAGGCTCCTGTTGGGAAGGGACGGCCCTGATACCCAAGGTGGCGGTGTGCAGCCTCTGTTCCTCTAACATATCAGGTACAGGAGACCCAGCTCCCACCCCCATAGCAAGATCCCCAGTACAAGACTGTAAGTGAATGCAGAGAAAGCACAGAGGTCTGTCCTTGAGATCAGAGCAGCCTAGAAGCCAAGTGCTCCTTATTATGGCAGAAACTGGGGGAGAACTCCAGGCCTCAGGACCACAATTTGCAAGCGACCAGTGATAAATGGGGTTGTGTGAACACTCATACATACACCTGTCATTAATCACTATTGCCAGGCCCATGCCACATGGCGTGTATTACCCTGCTGCATACACTGGCACAGCAGCTTGCAACTGGGAACTTACTGGGTCTCAGTGTCTGGTCACAAGTGGAACTGGAGGCTGAACATGGGTCTGACCCACAACCACACCCGGTCCCATCTGCAGTGTGGGTGCAGCTCTGGGTGAAATCGCATCAATAGTTCAGGTCTCAGGATGGGTCAGAGAGAAGCCAAGCTTACTGGCACAGTCATTGCCCTCTCTCATTATGGGGGCCTGAAGCCAGTGACGGTCAGTCAGTGCCTGTTGGTACTTAGCACCTGTTATTCTGGGTTTCCACTGCAGAAGCCAGGATTGGGCAGAAGACCACTTCTGTGGGTCAATGTGAATCTATGGGAAAGAATAAAAAGCTGAGCGTGGATTTTAACCACGCTGGATGTTTGAAAACACAGCATGAATCCTTGGCGGGCTGATTTGGAGGCCAGGAGGGGTGTCCAGCAGCCCGGTGTGTCCTGTGTGAGGAGCACATGGCCAGGCAGAGTGACACACCTGTAGTCCCAGCTGTCTGGAAGGGGCATTAAGAGTAGGAAGTCAAGAACAGCTGGAAAAATAGAAAGACTCTGACTGAGGAAAAAAAGCAGACACGAAGTAGTCTATTAAGAAGCTGAAGGGGAAGCAGGCTGGGAAAGCCCAGAAAGAAGTGAGCCCTACAGTGGTGGCCACAAGAGGTGGGAGGATAGGAACAAGATGGATTATCAGGGGAGCTGATATGGGAGGACAGCCCTGTTCTGGTCAGAGTGCACCTCCAGGCCTCTGTACTTAGGCATTTAGGCCTCAGATGCCACAGCCTAAGCGACCAACTTCCTTGTGGCCAGCACAGTGGCGGCTGATGGCTGTTCCCTGGCTGGGGGAAGGGGAAGGGACAGCAGAATACGTCAATATCACAGGATCCATTGGGCAACTCTTGACCCTGGATGGAAAGGGTCCTCATGTCGCTTAATGCTCTGTGACTACCTTCAAGTTCCTGTTCATTTCACATTTTTTTAGGTCAGTGCTAGGGACTGAAGTTAGGTTCTTTGCACTGAGCTATAACCCCAGACTTTTTAATTTTTTATTTTGAAATAGGGTCTCACCAAGTTACTAAGTTGCCCAGGCTGGGCTAGCACTTGCCATCCTCCTGCCTCTGCCCTCAGAATGCTGGTATTATTAGCATGTGCCGTCATGCCAGGCTTCATCTCATCTTTGACTTATGTTCTGTAAGTGAAGTCAGCGGGGATGGTGGTGCACACCTGGGGCAAGGGAGGTAGGTGCCACCCCCCTCCCATGCATGGCTACTACAGCTCCTGCTACCCTGTGCCAATAGCCATCTAGATGCCTGTGAGTGCATATCCTGGCCAGCCCATGAGGGGGGCCCAAGATGAGTGAAAGGTGGCCAGCTGTGCCCCCTAAGTCCATGCTGCATGAGGAGGATGTCCAGCTGAGGCTTGCGGGATGTGGCCTTTGGAAGGAAAGCTCTACTCCCTGCTTTTCAGGATATTCACTAGTAAATGTGCCCTCCCCTCTCTACCTGGAAGGACAGAAGTCACTCACCTGAAACAACTCTAGACCCTTTGCAGCTTGATAGCACCATAGGAGGGTCCCTGTAGCCAGCCTCATCTGGAACTGTCCCCACATGAACCTTCGCACAGTTCCCACCCCAGGCACTCAGCACCCCTTGGTCCTGTTACTTCCCAGATGCTTTGTGATGAGTTGATAAGAACCCGGGCTCTAGTCATGCTGGCTGTCCTCAATGCTGAGTCCCCTTGGCTGTGAACAGCACATCTGGTGATAAACTTGCTTTTTTCTTTTCCATTAACCTGTCTGCTGTGGGTCTAATGCACAAGGAACCAGCCAAGGAGGCTGCATGGGAAGAAGAAAGAGATGTGTAGGCTATCTGTGGCTAGGAGACAAAGACACAGAGGCCTTGAAAGACTAACCTTCCACCTGAGCCAAAACTTCCCAGAACCACAGAGTGGGCACACAGACAGCTAAGGACCTACCTAGGCTTGCCTGATTCACACTGTTCCCCCATGGACCACATTGCTTGCACCAAGAACCATGCACAGGAAAAAAGGAGAGAGTGGGACTTAGGAAGACTTCGTGAATGAAAGGAGTTGTGGGTTGAGTTGCACTTCCTCCCAAAAGATATGCTGAAGCTCTGACCCAGCACTTGAGAATGATTTTATTTACAGACATGATCAAGTTATGATGAGGTCATACTTGCTTACTGGAGGGGGAGCCTTAAATCCTATATGACTGATACCCTTATCAGATGAGGAAACTTCCAGGGAGATGGCCAATGAGTGACAGAGACAGAGACTGGCTGAAATTCTACCAACCAAGGATGGCCTAAGACGGTCTCCAAATGCCAATGACACAATTGCTACCTGGCAGTCCCTAAGCTGTGGCTGCTGGAATTAAAGCCTGTGGGCCACAGTGTCTGTGTTTGCACAAGCTCTGCAGGCAACTCGGCTGCAAGCTGCGGATAGACACCAGCAGTAGGCAGAAGACAGCATGCCCAGTGTCTGCTAAGAGGCACAGTGGGCAGAACTGAGAGCAGTTGGGCTGGAGAAAGCCACAGAAGCCTGAAAACCCAACTAAGGACACTGCATCACACAACTAGAAAGGTAGAGCCGTGCGGGCTGGAGGCCGATGGCAGTGAGGCGCCCATCAGAAGCCAAAGGGAGAGGGGAGCGGGCTTGCAAGGGTGAGGCAGAGCTCGCAAGCTGCAAGCAGGGAAGGGAAGTGATGGCTTCAGAGGCCCCATGGAGGTGGAGTTTGGAACAATAAAGCCTTGGAATGAGCTGGGGAGGGGAGGGCAGTTGGCATTTGGACCAGCCTTGGTGACACTGTTGGCTGACCTGTAGCCAACTAGAGAAGAGTTTAAATGCAGATCCCACTGCGGGCCAACTATGTGACCTGGGACGCTTTGTGGCTTTGCTGAGCTTTGTCTCTTCTTCCTTTGAAACAGCAGCCACAGCACCGCAGCGGCACAACACCCCACAGTGCTGCTGCGCCTCACTAAAGGCCAGCCAGGCAGGAGGCAGAGAGCCAGCCGTCACTGTCAGTGAAGCGTGCTCCAGGTGGGCTCAGATCATCCACTGGACTGTTCCTGTCCACTGCCCTGACCAGAGCATTCCCTCTGCTCTGAGAAGCCCGCATCTCCCCTGTGGGGAGAGAAAACCAGTCCTTCACACAGACCTTGCGTGGCCATTGCGCTGAGGACAAGGTGCTGAGTGGGGCCAGGCTCCACCCACAGAGGCCGCAGGAATGCTGGGTATCTGAGCAGGCATTTGCCCCAGGCTTGGGAAGGGACACACAGGAGACGTGAAATCTGGCATCTCTCTTCTCTCTCTTGGCCACCCTGTCACACTTTAGTGCAGGAGGCCCTGAAACTCCCAGTCTCAGGATTCCTGTTGGACTGGTTGAACTTGTCACTCACTACCACCTCCTCCTTATCTGTTGAGAAGCTTTCTGGGAATCCTGTACTCAACTCACCTGCCTGGGGCCATCAGCAGGGGTTGTTGCACTAAAGAGCTGTATAGCTTGGTTTTCTTGGCCACTGTTCGCCAGCCAGAGAGGTTACCTGCTGAAATGTCCACACAAATGTGATCGGGTGTTTACTGCCAGCACATCACACCCACAGGGCAGAGCCTAGCTCTGCAGGAGGTGTTTGTGCCTGCCAACCACACCAACAGCTGGACTCCACCATCTCCACCAACCACCAGTCTGTTCCTGAGATCTAGGAGCTGCTCCTTCCACATGCTGTGCAAGTCCTCACTAGCTTGTTCTCCTGCTGGGGTTCACAGTCAACTCTGACACAGACGGTATGTTCCTCTTGGGACCCATTATGCCCTGTTCCTCAGGAAGATCCAGAAAGTGAGTCTTCTTTTAGATTTGAGGCTGAGCTAAATAATAAAGGGGAAGAAGTGTGGACTCTAAGCATATTCAGGTTGGCAGGAGGTAAGAATATGATTGGTTGCAGGAAAGAACTTCTGCAAGACTGTCACTCAATGGGGCTTTTCTCTGTGCTGCTGAAAACCTCTTACCCTGTGCAGAAACCTTGAGAAAACCTGACCAGTTTGTCTAAGAGGCTCTGTCTGGTCAGCGGCTGGTGTAAGTAGATGCCATAGCCGGGATGCTTATAAACAACAGCCATTTATGCTTATTACCGGGGACAGAAGTCCAAGGTCAGAGGCAGCTTGGAGTTGGGTCTTGAGAGGACCTTCTCTGGGTTTGCTGACTGCTGCCCACTGTTTTCATGTGGCAGTAAGAGAGCTCTCTGGATACCTTAAGTAAGGGCACTAATGCTATATCTAAGGGTGCCACAATCGTGACCTAATCAACCCTCGGGGCCCCGTCACTGGAGACTGTCACCCCAGGTGAGTATTTCAGCATGAATTTGGGGAACACAGACATGCAGCCTGTTGCAAATGCCCAAATGACAGTGCTCAGTCTGGGGTTCTCCCTGTCTCAAATAAAGAACAGGTGTCACAGCTCAGTCTCCCGGCAGGGGAGAGAGGAAGGTGGAGAAGGCAGGACCAAGGCAGGGTTTCACCCTTGGGCTCCAGGGCTGGCTGCTTTCCAATCCCTGGGATATTATTGTTGTGTGTTCTCCATATGTACCCTGCAGATCAGGAGCCGCTGGAGGGCACCCAGGAGAATGCGCCTTTTGGGAAGTTCTCTCTTGGGGTCCTGTGCTCTGACACTGAGGGATGCACACAGAACCACACATCTGAGGACATTCGTAGCAAAAAAACCAAGAAAAGACAGTATTCTTATACTTGTCGTTAACTTCATTTCTAAGGAAATGTTGCATTCAAATTAGGAAAGAGGGTGAAAAATGGATGAAGGAAAATGAGTACAATGAGAACATTTTAATATCATGGGCATCATTGCTTTTTAAACTGAAAAGTTGGAGTTTTCATACTGGAGCTTCATGACAGGGATGGTGCTGATGGGAGAGACCTGCCCCAGCCCAGCAAGGCAGCAGCCCTGAGATTAACCAGGTCAGGGTCAAGGGCCACCAGCAAAAGCCAGAAGAAGAAGAGGTCCCGACAGATTGGTGGCAACACCCAGCGAAACTGGTGTGCAGAGGGTCACAGCTGTTGGGAACAAGTGGGATCTACACTAAGGTACATTTTGGGGGAAGAACACATTGAGGAGATAGTCTCTTTCCAGTGATTCCTTGTGAGGCAAAGTGCTCAGGCTTTGTGACTGATCCTTTATTCCTCAGAATACAGTTCTCTGAAAGGATGTTAGACTCAGTGATGGTGCAAACTTAGAAAAACAGTACAATTCTCCTCTTGTGTGAACTTGTTATCTATTTATTTATTTTTTGGTCACTACTGGGAACTGAACTAAGAGCCTTTTCACTGAGCTATATCTTATTCTTTTTATTTTTTAATTTTGTGATAAGGTCTTGCTAAGTGGTTAAACTGCCCAGATGGGGCTTGAATTTGCAATGCTCCTGCCTCATCTTCCCAGGGTGCTGGGTAGCAGACTTGGGCCATTTGCCCAGCTTTGGTTTTTAAAAATTTCAACTCAGCTATATCAATGTTTAGCACTTCCTACTGCAGAGGGAAAGAAGACTTCTTTCATTGGATGCTCTGCAGAAGTCATGGTTTGACTGGGGTCCCTTTCCTTCTGAGGCTCCTCTCTGTTGGTGACTTAGACCATCCTCAGGTGGAAACCAAGACCTGTCCATCTCTGCAGGGCTCCCTTCTCTGCTCCTCCACACCTTACAGCCTGTGCCCTGAAACTTGCTTCCCCTCATGGACTGAGGGAGAAGCCTTTGTCCCTTCCCTGCATTCTCTGCAGTGACCCTGCAAAACAGACTAACCAGGCACAGGTGAAGGAGAGAGAACCAAACCGTTCATTACCACGAGCATGGAGCACACTCAGAAGAGGGACCAGTGGTGAGGAACTGAAGGGGGCTTGGACTTGGCCAACACAACCTCCTAACAAAGAGCAATAAATTCCAGCCAAAGAAGAAGGACTCTGAGTCTCGGGGGCAGCAACCGAGCAGGTGTTACACTGGAACAAAATCAACCCTGTCGATTTTCAAAATCACAAAAGAAAATCACATCTATTTGGGGGCTAATTAGGATTGCAATCAGTTGAAGTAGGTTCAAACAGTCTTGTGAATGTGCTCTGTGTTTTCCCCAAGTGCCAGTTGTGTGAATAGCTCTGTACCACAAGAGGAGGGAACGGCACCACCTGTTCGGCAGGAATGGTGATTGTGCTGGCATAAGTTGAAAGTTGAGCCTCCATTAAGAAAGGAGTTGGGTGCAGTCTTGGTCTCTGGGTGGTTGGGGAAGGCACCAGTGTTTGTGCAGAAGGTAGGGGTGTCTCAGGAAATTGGTTTGGCCCAGTTCCAAGGTCTGCCTGCAATAAGGCAGGAGGCCGCTGTGGCTGTGTCTGACAGCTGATTGACTGTGGTCTTTCAACTCTGTGTTGAGTCTCCCGATCTAATGGTACCCAATCTGAGTTTCAATTCTTCAAAAAGATAAACCCATGAGGAACTAGAGAAAAGAAGGGCAGCTAGTAAGGTCTGGCCATGTAGGCTCTGTCCTGCTGCGGTGCCACCCCCATGATGAAGATATTATCCCTTCCAGGCTCAGGAAGACGCATGACTGGGAGGACTCCCTCACAGGCGAGTTCATACTTCCTGCCAGTCAGATGGAGGAGGCAGGGCCTTCCTGGGTGTGCTTTGTCTCAATGGCTATCAGCTCTGAACAACCCCTATGCTGGGGTGGCATGTCTTAGAAGGCGTCTTTTGAGCCCCCTCAAGGGCATTAGTCTCTCATAGGAACGTCCTTAGCTACAAGTAGACGCCAGTCTACCCAGGAGTGATCTCAAAACACAGGGTTTCTCACCTGTAATATGAAGATGGTGCACGTGTGCATGTGTGTGTGTGTGCGCGCACACGCGTGCGTATGCATGCACTCACACTGCCTCCTGAAGGCCTCCGACTGTCACTAAGAGTTACATAATCAACAATAGATGTGTTACCCTGAGAGTTGTAATCTCCAGGAAAAGTTGAGATTGGAAGAAGTCGTTTGTTTGGGCTTTGTGTTTGATTTTTAGTCATTTCCAGGGGACATATTTTAAAGAAAATCTTTTATTTGAGTTTTAAGAATGTAGACAGCCTTTGACATATAGGGATATTATCAGTTAAAGGAGGTTAAAGATAATCTCCTAGTGAGTTAAGACATAATTATTAGACATGTAGAAGCAAACTTTGTATTTTAGTGGAAAACTATAGCAGACACATCCGCTAATACTGTCTTTGACGATTTCTGCAGCTCTGCATTACAGATACCTGGTGGACGCATCCATGGTCCTGACCAACAGAGGTTTACCTGCTTTCCTGCCCCTGGGGAACACAGCCTCACCTGCATTTATAATTCAGTTCAGATTCCTTTCCCACACACTCATTTTCACTTTTCCTTTGAACCAAGTCTAGCGTATGCCTGATGTTCTCCTATCTTATGAACATTTTAAAACACATGCTCCTTTTTTAATATCTGGGTGCAAACATGATTTAACCTGATTCTGAAAGTTACTTTTCAGATAATGTGCTGATAGGATATACAAAATATGTCCTGCTGCTCAGCTTTTCAGTCCTTTGCTAGTATTCTGTGGTGTGAGGGTGACCACTCATTCTCTGGCTTCTGAGTGTCAGGAGACAACCCCTCCCTGGACCAGCACTCTAGTGCAAACTCATGGCACTGCCACGGAAGTACATAGACATGGTGCTGCCTCAGCATCACAGTGCAGCAGGAAAATCAAGGACCGATATTCAGTTAGCAGTGACTGTGTGTCCAGAGCGGTAGAGGAGAGTAGAACTGGAGCCCATCCTTGGAGTTGTTGGGGCTCAGAGAACGATGTTCCAGCTATGTCCCTCTTTGCATGCTGAGCATTGGACCTCAAGGGAATTAGTGGTCTGAAGAGCAGGTTCAGAACCAGGCTCAGAACCAGGCCCCTCTGCGCTTGTCTGCCCTTCCACTAAATGCAGACAGAGGCTACCTCTGCAAGCCCCTGGTCTGCATTAAGAAGCCAGACGGCAAGGGAACACTTTGCCTCTGTCACACCCAAAGACCAGCTCCTGTTCAAGAAGACACAGGGCTATGTCCACACCTGCAGGACCTCCTCGCAGGGTACTGTCTGTCACTTGGGCTTCTGCAGACTCCACAGAGAATTATTCTGCAAGCCAATTTCTGGCTACAGAACCATCCATTCCCCTAATAATTACCTACCAGCCCTTAAAATAGTCTACACTTCCCATTTTCTGCCTCCTCCATAGGGAGGGTGGTGTTTTGAATAATCTTGAATAGCGGGTAATTGCAGTCCTGTGATTCCCCCATGTGCACATTAGTCATTTCATACGTCTTTTCTCCTATTTTGTCTTGGACAGTTTATTCCAATGAAACCTCAGAGAGAGGAGGGGACATTTCCCTTTGTCGCTATACCTGTCATTCAGTGCTCAGTGATCAGTGAAGATGTTCTGTCCAGCAGGAGTGAAAATCACCTCACCTGAGAATAAATAAAGTCATAAAATGCTATCCTTTACCCAATAGTAACAATAGCAAAATTTTGTCTTCATAGCAACAGTTAGGAGATACATTTTGTTCATCAGCTGAGCTTTGACATGCACTCTGGGTATCCATAATTCTCTTTATAGAGCATACTAAATTATAGGTAAATTCATCCAACCCCAGTAAAAATACCAGCAGGTTTTTTAGCATAAAATTGTATAATAAGTTTAATAACAAAAGGAAAAATGTTTTTTAAATTTTTATTTTAAGGAAAAAATATTCAAGAAACAAACAAAAAACAAAATTCCAAAACAATATGATAGGAGGGTAACAATGGTTAGTACGCTGTGTATTGTTATCTTTAAATTACTTACTCAGAGTATGATACATCAGCACTTAAAACAATATTAGCACAGACCTATCTTTTCAGGGAACTGAGAGAAATTAGTAGCCTAACTATGTTAATTATCTTTTGTGTCAGCTGTCCCTGCACGCACCTGCCCAGAGCGAGCACCCCAGAGCCCTGACTCAAATAGCAGAGTTTGGCAACACGCCCACTGGGCTCATCAGCCTTTTGAAGACTGGAGCCCCCGTGCTTGCCCCAGCCAACATGCTAGATGACACGGAGTCACTCTTTTGCTTTTCCTTTTGCTTTTCACTTCTTTCTTTCTTCCATTCCCCCAAAACAGTTTATCTTTCCTTTTGGAGTTCCCTCCCATTTTACAGTATCTATTGTACATTTTGTATCTTATTTACTCTTTCTGAAAAACCTTTAAAACCTTTGCATGCTCTAGCTCAGTTATTGCTGTCTACTACTCTTCAGAAAGAATAATCAAAGTCCAATTAATGTCAGGCACTGTAGCAGGCATGGTACCTGGCCATGGTCCCCTGGAGGACAGGAGGACTTGTTCCCTGGAGCTCTGTGGCCATCAGTCATGGTCCCAACACTCTCCTGGGCTGAGTCTCTTCCTGGTCACTCTGAAGAAACCCCCTGAGGCAGGCAGTTAACTGAGGCCTCTGAGGGACATTCCTGTGACTAATCTAGAGTTACCCACCACCCAGACTGCTTACAAGGTTGAATACGCCCTATGAAAGGGCCTGGAGAAGACCTTAGTCCTTCCTGGAGGGTGACATGGAGAAAGGCAAATGTTACATTTGGTTTTCTCAAATATTTATTATTGAGAAGAGCCCTTTGGTGTTTACTCCCCAGCAATTCCACCTGTGGGATCCACTTGGATGGACTCTCTTTGAGCCAATGTCAACCTGAGGCAGGACCCTCAGAGCTCGAGGCCCTGTGGTGCTGGGATGAATAGTGTCCCACTGGCTCACTCTGAGTGACCTCGGCAGGACAACAGAAAGGACGGGGAGTGAGAGGGCTGCCTGCCAAGGTCATATGCTGCAGCCTCCTTTCTGACCGTTTGTCTGTTGTTCTTCCTCTCCTTCCTCTCTCTCTCCTGTCCTCTGTTTCCCTTTTTGCCCAGGCCTATGTCTGCCCTTCTTCTCTCAGTGATAATCTTGACAGTTCTTAGGAAAACTTCCACTCTCTGGTCTCTATCTAGGCTGTTTCTGAAAGACCCTGAAATAAGGACAATGAGAGGACCGTGCCCTCCAAAGTACTGAGACACACTGTTAAATCCAGTGAGCTAAACAGGATGGCACTACTGTGGGAACAGACAGGACATGTAAAGAAAATAGAGTCCAGAAGTTTATTCTGAGCATAAAAGTACATGTATTAAATGCAGTGCATGATAAACTGACATTGCAAAATGATGTAAAAAGTTCAGACTACTTAATCCATTATGTTGAGGCAAAACTCTAGTGACTTTAAAAACTAAAGCTGTCCCAATATCCTACTGCTTTTAGCAACATAAATTCCCTGTTGGTCAAAGATTTAAAAGTTTTTAAAAATTACAGTGTAAGGGGCAGGAATGCAGCTCACACCACCCAGCTGGGAAGGTTAATGGCTTCTCGAGTCCCAGGGACACTCAGGGTGACGCCGTGTCCTCTAGCACATTGGCTGGGGCAAGCACGGGGGCTCCAGTCTTCAAAAGGCTGATGAGCCCAGTGGGCGTGTTGCCAAACCTCTGCTATTTGAGTCAGGGCTCTGGGGTGCTCGCTCTGGGCAGGTGCATGCAGGGACAGCCAGCAGGACCCAGGCCGTTGGCTGATCCTTCCGCAGCTTCGTACCGGGAGCACAGATCCCTCATTCCCTGTAAGTCACAATCCTGCATCACCTCACAGTGCATAATCAGCTTAACCAGCTCCTTAAGAGCAGCACCAGCCTACAACCCCCTGCCATCTCAGCCTTTGGGCCAGCTGGACAGGACCCAATAGAGAGCAGGACTGAGCAGACGGACAGTTATGTAGTACCTTCCCCGAGGGAGGGCAGCTGACAGTGCTGCTGGTCACCGCAGGGAAGGAGGCTGTAGCTTTTTTTGTCACATCCACCCCTTGTTGAGGGCATAAACTTGGAACCTACTTACTGAATGCACAATCCCTGCCTGCACAGCTCTTTCGGGGTTCAGCCAGTGTGCCAGCCACACTTCTGGCTTCTTTCCAGTGAAGAGGCCAGACCAAAAGTTGTTGTCTCCCTGCAGGGAAAGTGAGCTGGAGCCCAAGGGAGCCCTGCGCAGGCACAGGCAGTGGTACCACGTGCCTGAGGGTGGCCTCAGCCAGCCTCAAGAATCCAGAATCGAGGGAAGGGCAAGCAGGATCTGATGCATAGGGTCCCTGCTCCCTCTGTCACCTCCACTCTCAGGGGCTGAGGGACATGGGAGGGAAAAGAGGTAACCCTGGAAACAGGTAGCCCAGGAGGAAGGTGGTGTTTAACTTGTAGGGCTTTTTGTAAGAAAATTTCTTTAGAAAATTATCTTTAACTTTGAAAATTTTTATCCTTCTAAAATTAGATGTTCTTGCTACAGGTATGGAATTAGTACATAGGTAAGAAAAGTGCTACATTTGTCCTTTCCTCCCACAGATTATATCATCCAGAGAAGTTTTGTGTGAGTCTGCTTAGACTCACTATGTGTTGGCATGTGCACATACACACAGTGTGGATATTTACACAGGTGTATACACCTACATACAAGAAGTCCATGAGGCAGTACATATTACATATGTATGTGTATCTATTTATAATAGATACATATACATACACACATATATGTGATTTTTCATGAAAATGAGTTGATCCTACTTTTTATTAAAAAATTAAGCGCTGCTTTTTACTAGAAACCTTTTAAAAATATACTCAATCCCATCAAGTATTTTTCAAGTGTGTTCCTCCACAGCTTGCCCCAAACCTTTCCGAAAGGCTGTTCTGCAGCTTCAGTGTGAAGTTTCCTTTGCAAACATGCCTACCACCAGGGGAAGCAGAAATAAGTATTTCCCAACAGTTTCCCAGTGTGCTTTGCTTAGTGAAATCAGTCACTTCCTGTAGTGCGCTAAAAAGCAGCGTCCTTACACTTCTCACCATTTCAGGAGTGTGTCCCAGAGGTGACTCAAACGAGGCCAGGTAAATCAACCCAGGATGGCATTATTGAGTGAGGGGACAAAGATCACTTTTGTGGTTGTCTGTGTGTGGTGGGAGCAAAGGCACAAAATCGTCTGGAGCTTTACCAGCGTAACTTGACAGTGCTGTGGTTTGCATGTACAGCAGAACGACTGATTGCAATCTGCCTGAACAATTCCAGCACAGTCATCACTTTCTGTCCCTTGTCTTGGCTTGGCAGATAGATATGTGTTTGGCCTTCAGCTGTCCAGCTCTCAGACTAGGTCATCAGCTTCTTGCTACACTCAGCTGGATCTTACTCATTTTAGTGAGTTTTCTGGCTCCTAAGCTGGCTATAGAGCTGGGCCTTTCAGTTCCTGTGGATAGAGAGAGAACCTGCCTAGATGAGCATGCTGGAGCAGAGCTCCTCTCTCTGTGGCTGGGTGTCATTCTGCTCCGCTGGTGGAGGGTGTGTGTGTGTGTGTGTGTGTGTGTGTGTGTGTGTGCATGCATGTGCTCACGCCTGCGTATGAGTGCCCTATCCCACCAGTCCCATACTTTCTATCATGTTACCTGCTTTGCCTTTGGCCAGCAATTCCTGTTTTATAGATCCATTTGACATCTGTATGTGTGTAGTTGTTTATGTTCTGCTTCCTTGGCTAGAATTCAGCCCCCATGAAAATATCCTACTGAGGGTTTGTCCAGCACCTGTTACAATGCTTGATACTGAGCGGGCCACACACCAATGCTCTAGATGGCTGCAGAAGTACATTCCATATCAGGCAGTGAAACTATGCACTTGGAAAGCAAAAGGTACGTGTGTGGCTGTGTGGGTACACACACATGTCCTGAACTTGGGGCTGTGGTCATCTGAGGGGAACCAGTAAGCATCTTCTGAGCTCTGTCTGTTTAATGCTGCAACCATGGCAGGGAGAATGGAAGGCAATGATAAGTTATGAGCTACTGGCCTCCTCCTCTGAGGTGTGTGGCTGGATTAGGTGTGGTACTGGGGACTCTATGGGATCCTCAGGCCACTCAGATGTGGAAGTATGTGCTAAGAACCTCTGAAAGAAAGGAAGACCCAAAATCCCAGACATCCAAAGCTCTCACCACAGGAGGTGATGATACAATTTATAAATACTTGAGGATGAGAGAAGTTTCAGCTCTTTGTCATAAGGGAGTTCTCTGCTGTCCAGTAGTTAACAGAAATTAGCTGAAAGACCTGGGCTCAGGACCTTTGGCTCTGACTCCGCCTCTGCTGAGAAGGGAGCCTGGGTCCAGGCACATCCCCCAAGCACTCAGGAAGCCCTCTATCTAGCCACGTGACATAGTCACTGCTGTGCACCCCACTGTGGGTCTGTCTGGGTTGGCAGTCTGTTTGCATGACTGTGAATATTGAAATACTTGCTAAGAGAAAACCTTTTCTCAGGCCATAGTTGTGCTGATACAAATTACTCTTCATTAAAAGAAAAGAAGCACCAAATACATTTATTTTCAAAATGAAAGAATGCCTAATGAAGACAATAATTTGTTCTGTTCCCTGTATGTAAAATTTTTATCTTCCTATAGGTAAAAATGTGAATTTATTTGGTACTGCTCTTAGATTTTAGGTGTAAATGTCAAGAAAATTGATATTAATTTGCTTCTGTGAGCACTCTCCTTAAAAAGGCAAACTGCTGACTAGACTTCCCCAAAATCAAGAGCTTCTCTAGCTGCTTAGCAGGAAGTCTACTGATTTGAAGCGTGGCTGAGCAGCTCTCAAAACCCTCAGAGTGTCGCTGGGTGGTGGCAGAACAGTGTAATCTAGTGGCAGAAGAAGTCCTTGCAGCTTCCTGGGTCCTGAGATCTCCAAGACATTTCTTTCTTTCAGCTCCTCACCAGGCATGGGCTCTTTCACTTCAGTGCCCAGTAAGCAACCATTAGCACTAAGCAGGTCTACAAAACCATCTCTTTTCTCAAGCTGATATGGCTTGGATGCTACTTTTAAGGAAAAATGCTTATTGGTACTTTTGAGTTGTTTATATCTACAGTTCTTCAGCCTTGTGGAGTTGGCCCTGCTCCAGGTTCCTGGCTCCAGAACACAACACCAAATAACTCTGAAGCTGACTTAAACATCTGGACATGTCTTGGTACCCAGGGTTTGCCATTCTTCTGCCTCATCAAATCACATGTCTGCAGGAATGTGTCCAAAAGGTGACAGCAGCTGTTGGGGTCTGAGGATATAAGAGTGTTCCTTTGGCTACCTGGAAACTGTTGGGTGACTATATCTAAATTCCATCCTCACTTTACTGATTCAGGGAAATGTTCATAGCTAATTATGGGTGTGATAAGTATCTTCTGCTAGAGATCAAGTTGGATTGTAAATGACAGTGCTCGTTCTTAAAATCCCTCTTAACATGGACAAAACAGGAGCTGGGAGGGAGAGAGGGAAAAAGCACACAGGATTGAAGCCATATATCAGACACCCACTGTGAACTAGAAAGAGGACAGCTAGTGGGACAAGGGAGGAGGATGTGCAAAGGTGGGACTAGGTCTCCTGGGCACTTTGTGCAGTCATAATCTCTCCTGCTGTCAGCAGCAGAGCTGGTAGCTACTGGAAGCTGCTCCCAGAGGCAGCTACAACTGCCTGAGGATGATCCTGGTAAATTTAAGAAACCAAGAGAGAAAGAGTAGCAGACAGTGGAAGGAAAACCACAAGGTCTTCTAATATAAAAATAAAATACAAGTCATTTGTGGCTGCTTACAAACAGGCCAGAGTTGAAGTCTACTAAAATGTTGCCACAAAAATGAAAAAGGAAGTCAAAGTGTACTGGCCCATAACAAGGTTAGTGTGGTAAGTCCATGTTACGCTAAGTAGTGTAATTCTTTAAATATTTCTCTACCTCTCATTTTCTCTGAAAGTCAAAATGTCATCTTAGTTATTTTGGTGATCACTTTGTGGAAGTTTCGGGGGACTTCAAAGTTTTTAGCTCCTTGGAAGTTTGCAATGCCTCCCCCTTCAAGAAAGATCTAATTTAGATAAGATTACTCTGTTTTAAGTGTGATCAGGATGCCAGCCTGTTTCAATAGTTGGTAGTGCCCATTAGACTCTCTTGCTCTCACAACTATATAAGCAGGATAGTCCATGCTTAGTCAATGTACAAAACCATCATGTTTATTAAAACATCAGTTTTCATAGGACTAAATTGATCTGCAAGAACTTTATCTCCATGCTGTTGGTCATGCTACTTCATTGATGTGGCCCACTTCCTTGAGCTGTGGCGCTACCATGTGTCAAATTAACAGTGCTGTAAGAGTCACGTGGTGGATCCTAACTAGGATGAAATGACCAATGTCACAGAACATTGGGAGCACTCTGCAAGCATCAAGTGTCACTAACAACTGATCAGAGAAGGGATTTTTCTTGCTTATTGCCTTTGAGGTTTGGTTTAAGTTGTTTAAAGCTCTAGACCCGGCTGTTCCATGCAGATGCTACTTCCACATGCGTCTTTTTAAGTTTCATTGGTTCATTTTATGATCCTAAGGATTGAGCTCAGGGCCTTTGCACTCAAACTTGAAATCCTCCTGCCTCAGTGTCCCAGTTTTAGGATTATATACATGTTTCCCCATGCCTGGAAAATTTTAATATTAATTAACAAAATGAAATGAAATTATGAATTCAATTTCACAGTACTAGTAATTGTGTTTCAAGACCTCAATTCCCACATGTGGCCAATGTCTGCTGACTTGGACAGCACTGCACTAGACCAGCACTGCTGAATCACATGGCTTTCTGAAGCCTCAGTGTCCTGTCCTCTACTGGTCTCAGATTTTCGCTGATGTGCATTACAGAGTACCATAGGCCACGTGAAATGAAGCCCATGGAAGTGCCATGCTCATATCATTTTTAAAACTTAGTGCAACACTGTGAAATCATTAGTCTTTGTAATACTGAGAGGTTAGCCCTGGGATCTATAATCCTGTTTGTTCTTTTTCACAAGTTGAATTATGGTATGTACCATGAAGTTGACATTCATGCTGGTATTTTTTGTAAATTTTTTATTTTAAAAGTTAAAAAAAACTAACAGAACAATAATGAAGACAAAATCAAAACAACACAAAAACAACAAAAATGATACATGAGCTGAATACATAATGATAGGAATTAACAATGGTTGCTACATTCCATACTGTTATCTTCAACAAAGTTGCTCAATCCACCAGATGTAAGAATGTAAGATTGATCAAACAAAGACAGTAACAAGCAATAAAGGGAAATGATACAGAGCGTCACCATACAAGATGGTAGGAGTTTAACAGTGTTGTCTCCAGATCAGTCATTCTGATCACCAGATTCAAGTGTGCAAAACTGGTCAAGATAAAAGACAATTGTGCTTGTTCTCAATGTTCTCAAGCACTGACTGTTCCCTTCAATTAGCCTCAGACATCAGCATACATCTATCCCATCTACCCTTGTATGTACATATAAATTTTGTTTTTCATTTTAAAGAGAAAAGAAAAAAATTCCCAAATAACAAAAACAAAAATATAAACAAACCAGCATAGAAAACAATAAAAATGATACAGAATTTCAAAACATTGTGATAGAATATTAACAATGGTTGTTATATTACATAATGTCCTCTTCAAAATGCTTACACATATAACCAGATATAGGCATGCAAGACTGATAAAACAATTACACATTAACAGTTCCTTTCAATAAACCAACAGATATGAGTAGTACAATTATCCCAGCTATCCTGTGTATATATATACGTATTTTTTTCCTCTTCCTTCTTTCTTTTTCCTCTTCCCTCCTTCATTCCTTCCTATATGAGCAGTTTCTTCTCCCTGTCACAATATCTATTGCACCTTTCAGATTTTATTTACTCTCTCAGGTTCTTATAGTAAGGAGGAAATAAGATGTTTACACATGTGAATCTGATTTATTTCATTCACAAGTATGGTCTTTAGTTGCATCCATTTACCTATAAAAGCCTCGAGTTTATTTTTATTAATAGCTGAGTAATACTCCATTGTATAAAAATACCACATCTTTTTTATTCATTCCTCAATTGATGGACATTTGGGTTGTTTTCAAGATTTAGCTATTACAAATTGCACTACTGTAAACATGGGTGCACATAAATAGCTGTGGTATGCTGTTCTCAGTTTTTCTGAAAAAATACCCAGGAGGGAAATAACTGGGTTCAATGGGAGCTCTAATCTTAGTTTACTGAGGAATGTCCAAATTAATTTCCATAGTGGTTGAACCAGTCTACACTCCCACCAACAGTGGAGAAGAGTACCTTTTTCTGCACAGCCACTCCAGCATGTATTTTGGGTTGATTTCTTGATGATAGCCATTCTTTCTGGTGTGAGATGGAATTTCAGTGTTGTTTTAATTTGCATTTCTTGGATGACTAATGACATTGAACATTTTTTCATGTATTTATTTGCCATTTGTATTTCTTCATGTGAGAAATGTATAGTCATCTCAAATGCCCATTTTTGTATTGGATCTTTGAATTTGGGGGCCTGATTTTTTCAAAGTCTTTACATGTTCTAGACAGGAGTCCTTTGTCTGAGGAACAATTGGCTAAAATTTTTTCCTGATTCATGGGTTTTCTTTTAACTGTGTTGGTGATATGTTTAGATGTGCAAAAACTTTTCATATGGTGAGATCCCAGATGTTGATTCTTGAAATATTTCCCCTGCAGTTTGGTGTTTGTTCATGAACCCTCTACCTACCCCTAAGTGTTCAAGACTTCTACATACTTCTCTTCCAATAGATCTACTGTTTCTGCTTTAATATTTAGATCTTTAAGCCATTTTGACTTTATTTTTATGCATGGTGATAGGCTTGGGTCTAGTTTTAGTCTTTGGAGTCTGGAAAGCCAGCTTTCCCAGCACCATTTATTAAAGAGGCTGTCTTTCTTCCAGTGAACATGTTTGGCCCCTTTGTCAAAGATAAGGTGGCTGAGTGTCTTTATGGTTGTGGCTGCATCTTCTAGTCTGTTCCACTGATCTTCAAGACTGTTTTTTTTTGCCAATACCATGCTGATTTTATCACAGTAGCTTTGTAATATAATTTCAAATCGGGAATGTGATACCTCCTCCTTGCCTTTGTTTCCCAGGATTGCTTTTAGCATTCTGGGTCTTTTCTGGTTCCAGATGATTTCAGGAATATTTTCTCTAGGTCTGTGAGGTATACCAATGATATTTTCATCGGAATTGCATTGAATCTGTATAACAATTTTGGGAGCTTGGCCATTTTCACAATGTTGGCTCTTCCTATCCATGAACAAGAAATACCTTTCCATTTTTTGAACTCCTCTTCAATCTCTTTTTGCAGAGTACTGTAATTTTCACTGTATAGATATTTTACTTCTTTTGTTAGATTAATTCCTAAATATTTCAATTTTTTGCATGCTGTTGTGAAAGGTATGGTTTCCTTATTTCTCTCTCAGTATATTTGTTGTTCATGTATAGGAGTGCTATTGATTTTTGAGTGTTAACTTTGTATCCAGCAATGTTACTGAATTTGTTGATTAATTCTAGAAGTCTTTTGGTGGAGTTTTTGTGGTCTTCTATGCAGAGTATCATGTTATCTGCAAATAATGATAATTTCACTTCTTCCTCTCCTACCCTTATTCCTTTTATTTCTCTCTCTTGTCTAATTGCTCTGGCTAATGTTTCCAAAACTATGTTGAACAAGAGTGGTGACAGTGGACATCCTTGTCTTCTTCCTGATTTTAAAGTGAAAGCTTTCAGTTTTTGTCCATTTAGGATGGTGTTGGCTGTTGGTTTGTCACAGATGGCTTTTACCAGATTGAGGTAAAGTCCATCTATGCCAATTATCTGTAGCTTTGTAGTATAATTTTTGTCATGAATGAGTGTTAGACTTTATCAAAAGCTTTTTCTGCATCTGTTGAGATGATCATGTGATTCTTGCCTTTAGCTCTGTTGATAAGTTGTATTACATTGATTGATTTGCATATATTGAACCATC
>NW_004955439.1:14800717-14833878 GCF_000276665.1 Chinchilla lanigera
CTCCTGCAGTTTTCCCTTAACAAGAATATAGTGACCTTCTTTATCTCTTTTGATCATTATTGGTTTGAAGTTCACCTTGTCTGCAAATAGAATAGCTATTCCTGCTTTTTTTCTGGGTTCCTGTTACATGGAGTACAGTTTTCCAACCTTTGACTTTCAGTCTATAGATTTTCTTTTGAGTTAAATGTGTTTTTTCTATACAGCATATTGTTGGATTTTGTTTCTTAATCCACACTGCCAGTCTGTTTCTTTTGATTGATGAATTGAGACCATTTACATTAATGGTTATTAATGATATGTACTGACTTACCTTTGTCATGTTATTTTCCCACTGTTGGTTCTGTACTTCCCCTCTGTTTAATTGCTTACCTTGCTTGGTCCTTCTTTTCTATTGTTGGTCTTGAGATCCTGGTCATTTTTATCTCTTGTAGAATATCTTTTAGAACTCTTTGGAGGACTGGTTTTACGCTCATGAATTTCTTCAGTTGGTCTTTGTCATGGAAGTATCTTATTTCTCTATGAATTTTGAAAGATAACTTTGTAGGGTACAGCAATCTGGGTTGGAAGTAGTTTTCTTTCAGGACCTGAAATACTTCACTCCAAGTTCTTCTTGACTTGATGGTCTGTGTTGAAAAGTCTGCCATGATTCTAATGGGATTTCCTTCATAGGTGATTTGTTTCTTTTCTCTAACAGCTTTAGTATTCTGTTCTTTTGCTGAATTTCTGGAATCTTGATTATTATGTGTCTGGGTGTAGATTTATTTTAGTTATGGCTAATTTGGGTTCTGTAGGTCTCACTTATGTGTATATAAGGTTCTTGTCCCATGCTTGGGAAATTTTCTGCTATTACTTCTACAGATTGTCTTTTTATGTCATTCATATTACCTCCTGCTCTTTTGTTGACCCCTTCAGCCTTCTACTGTTTTTCTTTGCCTCATCTTGCAGCTGTTGAATTGTTATTTGCTGTTCCTTTGTTATTTTCAAGAGATCTTTTCTTTCATGATCACTCATAGCAATGTTATCTTCAAGATCTGAGAGTCTATCTTCCATTTTATTCAAGTGGTTCTTCCAGTTTTCAATGGAATTTTTAATTTCCTGAATGTCTCTTTGAATCTGTTTCATACATTCTAATTCTTTCCTATACTGTTCATTCAAGGTTTCCATCACTTTTCTGTGCTCCTCTATTTTTTTTAATCTGTCTTCTTTTGATATGCCAAGCAATTCTTTCATTATGGTTGTTAATTCTTTTTTTACCTGAGCAATTATTTCTGATCTGATTTCCTCTATACCCTGATGTTCTGGGTTGGTGTTTGGCTGAGATTGCATTTTGCTTCTTTTTTTTGTCATTTTCAAGTCTCCCTGTTTCCAAGCATTCAGGTTCATTCCTGAGATGGCAGCAGGAGGTGGAGACAGGGGTCTTGGGCTCCCAAACAGCTCACCAAGGTTTCCAGAGTCTAAGGCTCCTTCCTGTGGTGGCAGCAGGGAGTAGAGCCAGAGGACCTGGGCACCTAGACAACCCACTGAGCCTTCCCAGTCCAAGAAACATCCCCAAGATGGCAGCAGGAGGACATGGCCAGAAGAATTGGGCTCCCAGCAGCTCACTGAGGCCTCCCGAGTCCAGGGTTCCTTTCCACTGTAGTGGGGGAGGCGGATCCAGAGGACCCCAGCACTCAGACAGCTCCCTGAGGCTTCCCGAGTCCAAGGCCCCTCTGGGTAGTTGCAGTGGGGGAGCATGACTGGAGGATCCAGGCTCACATGCAGCTCACCAAGGATTCCCAAGTCCAGGGCCCCTCCCATGGTACATGTTTGTTTTTTAGGACCCAAGAACATTCCACATTCTGTAACATTGACAACTTCCCTTGACACAGAAGGTACTGTTATGTACATATGGAGTCGGTTACTTTTCTTTGAGAACCATACCTATCTGAAATTCATAGGAAAGTTAATATAAGCTTGTAATATACAAGCTTACAAGCCTTACCAGTTTGCAATATACAAGCTGATAAGAATTGTAATCTTTGCCCAGACAGCGTTTAGAGTGGACTAGAAAAAGTAAATGAGTACACATAACCTTGTACTGTGTGGGGCCAGTGATAAGCAAGTTCACTAACTACTAGGAGCCTGAATGACTAACACACATCTAATCCAGATGAGGGAGAATCTGGGCTTCTTTGATAAGCTGCCTCTCCCATGCTCCAGCAGATTTCTTCCAGGGAGTTGCATGTGTACGTGTCCACTGGCAGTTGGCACGTCAGCCAGCATCATGGAAAGAAGTCTGAAAAATGTCCTAGTGGTCTCCTTTGGATTCCTTCTCCTCTTCACTGCCTATGGAGGCCTGCAGAATCTACAGGTAAGTGTGTATCTTGGTCCCTGATCTTAACTTCTGTATTTCTCTTGGCTTCCAAAATCTCTGTGGTCACCAAAAATAGTGAAAGGAGATTTCTTTTATATCAGCTCACTGTAGTATTTTTTGTCACCTCCTTCAAAATTATCTAAAACAAACAGTGGTTTTCACGTACAATCCTATAACGTTCAGTTCCTACTTACATTCCAACAGGAATGCACACCAACATGGTTTGTTTGACCGCTGGCAAGGAGAACAGGTCTTGAGGGGTGGTTTGATAGCATGCTCTTTGTCTGTCTTTGGATAGTTAAAAGAAATGAGAAAAGTCATTGTGAATTCTATGTTCCATGATTTTAGCTTTGTCATCCTAGCAGAAGTGTGAGTTATCAAATCTCACCAGAACTTTTAGATTCCAAGCCTACTTTAAGCAAAATTGTGAAATTTAGGGCCAGGGATATAGCTCAGTGGAACAGTGCCTGCCGGGCAAGTGGGAGGTCCTGAGTTTGATTCCCGGTACCCCCCCAAAATGTGAAATTTAATGAAATAATTGGTATTTTGAACTATTTATGGCATTTTCTTCTATGGGCTGATGAGCTAATAACTGCAAGTAAAACATTCAGGAATATCCACAGACCAGCTAGGAAGCAGGGCCACTGCTATCCCTACTGCTTTCATTGGCTTAGCATTGGACCCTGGGGATGGGCTTTCACATAAACAAGGATTTTTAGAGCTCCTGGTAACCAGTGAGTGTAGCCTCGCTCAGTTTGTCAGTCATGGACGAGAAGTAGGAACCCACTGAATGTGCAGTACTGAGCCAGAAAAGCCCACCAGGGGCTCAGAAACAAAGGCTCTGTCCTCACTTGTACTCTGCAAGCACTCTGGATCTCCTCCTGGGCCCTGCTTCTGACAAGGCTTACAGAGCATGAGAGGACAGCAGTGATTCTTAAAATCAAGGTAGAGATGCACAGTCTCCTACTTCCCCACTGGGATGGGTCTGACATTTGGAGTCCTCACCCTCCCACCCCATGCCTTGTGATGTCACCCTCAAATGTCAGTCCTGCAGAGTACCTACTTTGTGTGGAGTTGAAGTGAGCTCATGCTGAAAGGGAGCATCCTGTGAGAGGAGAGTGTGATCAAGAGAACCTTGAGAAGGAGATAGTGGTCAAGGGTCACCCTCTGGACAAAGGACTTCGCAGGATGGGAACAGTGAGCAATATTTTCCTTGCAAACACTTCACACAGAAGGTTATCCTGTGGCGACATCAGCAGTGGGCAGGACAGCACCCCACAGCTTGAGGACTGGCAATCATGGGTCACAAGGCTTGAATCTGGCAACAGTTCAGCTGACTGACTGCAAATTGGCCCCTGCACTTGGAAGCCAGAGGAAGAGTTTAACAAGCAGAGCCTTAGAAGCTGCTGATGGTTCCTCCCCAGCTGGGAGAGTAAGAACAAGGGCTGCAGACAACTGTGGCAGACAGTCACGGCCTCTGTGGCCCAGCTGCTGGACAGCCTGTGGTCAGGAAATCTCTGAAAGCATCTGGCTCCACTCCAGCTGTGAGTAACTGCACTATGTACCTCCAGGGCTGACAGGACCCAAGGGGTAAGGAACAATTCCACCCATGCACCACTATAGCTGTGGTCCCAGCCTTATCCTGGCCATATCGTCCTACTCACTGACTCAGACTACAATGTATGTGAACATGTTTGAACTAGGACAGAGATTCCTACTATTCAGGATGGGCCAAAGCAGAAATGATGCACAAATGGACATGACTTCTGGAATGCTGGACCCCAACCCCATCATAGGAACTGCTTCCATGCCTCATTCAGACAGCTCTTTGAATGGCTTCATCCTCTGCACCTTCCAGTCCTTCTCTCTCCAAGCACGGCAGCCTAGCAGGAGTGCAGGGCCTGTCCTCAGGATCCTCCACCTGGCCTGGATTAGGTCGGCATCCTCACCACAGCAGCACTGTCTTCTCAGCCTTTTTGCCACAAGCCTCCTCTTTGTCATTTATAGCTCAGCATCCTTTAAGTCACATCTATTTCACTTCCCAATGATGCCCCAGAGAGTAGCTCTGCCAAACCAAGGGGCAAATGCCACACTGCTAACCTCTTTCTGTTAGCAGCCAAAAGCCTCTGAGGGCCTGCATACAAGGACGGTGTCCCCTGGGCATTGCTGGGGGCTATTGCTAGGGCAGCACATTACCTTCAGACAGTGACAGTACCCAGTGGGTATGTAGTGAAGGAGGAGGTCTTTACTGTTTGGAACCTTTTGGGGGCTTTCCTTAGGTTTCCCATAGCCGAGAACTTCTGGGGGTCTGGTGGATGCAGCTAATGACCCAGTTATCTCATACCAGGTGGGGATCCTGCCAGGCATGTCCTGTATAGTACCCTTCTGCACCCAATTGGCTTCCTTCTAGAGTGCCTCACCTCTCAGTGGGGCTGGCCCTGGTGCCCCTCCCAAGCAATGGCAGCCCAGAAGCAATGGCCTATTAGCCCCAGCCCAGTGGCACTGGCCTATTAGCTGGCTTTCCTCTCATCTTCTGTGGGTCCATCTGCTCCTGAAGGGAGAAGCTATTTTGACTTTTTTCTGTGTCACTAGTTTCTCATGGAGCCTCCAGTGGTAAGTGTCTCAATCTTGCTGTTGACTATGGTGAAGGAATGTTACACAGCTTATGCGATAGGTCTTATGACTTTTAAATGCATGCATACTCATCTTCGTGCAGGTATAGTATAGGTAGGCTTGCTTGGCACTCAAGCCCAGGTGCACAAGCATTCACATAGGTCTCAGCCACACAGAGAAAGGTATTTGCTTTTTAATCTGGCTCCTACTTTGGAAATTGATATTTCCCTTCCTTTTCAGCAGTTTGCAATCAGAACTGGTCATAGATGACAAATGTCCCCTGCTGATTTGCAGCACCCTGTAGTTGATAAAGAAATTGCAGTGCCATGAGCTTTTTCTCAAGACAGACTGTGGAAGGCAAGTTTTGTACAGAGTATCTCTTAACACTGGCCTGGCAGAACTAATTTTCCTATGCTGTGCTCCTGACAACTTGTGCTATCAATAGAGATTTCCAGAGAAACGTACTCCAGAGCAAAGTGCTCAATTTCCATTTTCCAGCTGAAAGTGGGGGATTTTATGGGACTAGCCTCTTTTGCCTTTGGGTTTAATTAACCAAAAAATATCGTTAGGTACCTGCTTTGGGCAAAGCATTGGGAGAGTTTTTTTTAAAACAGTGCATTTCCCCTGCTTCGGAAGGAATCATGATCTGACTGTAGCAGCCCAGATGACCACGAGCTGGGCAGAGAGGCCAGGGGACTAGGTGAGAGAAGAATCTCAGGACTGATCAAGGAAAAGCCCTCCCCAGGCTCTGAGTACCCTTGAAGAGGGACAGTCCTGAGAGGGAGAAGCACTCTCATCTAGCATGTGAAGGGCATGGGCAGCTCATGGAGGTTAGGGAAGCAGAGATCCTGGGTAAAGGGATACTTTAGACATGGAGTCTTGTAGTACTGCTCACAGTCTACTGCAAGACACCTTTTTGTTGGGAAACCAGGTAGGAATGAATTTTAATAGCGCTCTGGGCTGACTGTGTCTCCACCCTCCACATTTCATGTGGGGAAGTTCTGGTCCCCAGGCCTCATGGCCTCAGGATGTGACCACTGGGGACAGAACCTTGAAAGAAGTGATGAGAAAACCAGGGCCTTCCAGGTGGGCTCTAGTCCCAGGTGACAGAAGCAGAGGAGACCAGGACACAGGCATACGGAGGGATGACCATGTGAGACACAGGGAGGAAACAGTGTCTGCAAGCCAAGGACAGAGGTCTATGAGGGGTCAGTCCTAAAGACTCTGGCTTCAGACTCCCAGCCTCTGGAACCTCGAAAATGAACTCAGATGGTTTAAGCCTCTCGGTGCTGGGTTAGGGCAGCTCAGGTGGACTCCACACTGACTTGGGCTGGGTCCTGCTGCCTCGCTAATTGGCTGTGTGTCTCACTGCATGAGTCACTTCCCATAGAGACAGGATGAGTCTCTCATCCTTCAAAGGACAGTGGGTAGAGAGCTCTTGCTTCAGCATCTGGCACATGGCACCTTTGATACAGGAGGCTCTCTGAGCTGGGCTCCAGCCTCGGCCATGACCAAGTGCTGGAGGACCTATCTTTTTTCCTGTGATATCCAGCAAGCTCCTGAGCTTCCCTGGTGCCCCTCTACATCTGTGTAGTACAGAGAAGTGAGTACAAGGGGCAAGGACATAGGGTGGCGTGACAGAAAACTGTTGGTAAGGAACCAGCCCCTCCCTTTTCTGCCTCATCTTTTCCTTTCTGTCCTTTCTCCTCTCCTCTTTTTCCTCCTCATTACAAGGGAAATAGGAAGCAACAATTTTGCTGGGTTTCTCTGAGACAGAAGCCAGACATTGTGATTGCTCTTGCCTATCTGGCTCTGGATCACTTCACACCTGAACTATTACAGGCTTTCTGTAAAGATAGCATCAACAATAACTATGTGATTTCACTGCACATCACTGACAGGAGAAGTGCTTCCTGCTTGGCTAGAGGGAGTCCTCCTTGCAGTTCCCAGTGGCTCCTCCCTGCTAGCCCGCAGCCAGGCAGATTTCCCCAGAGGGCCAAGGACCATCTAGCACTCTCAGGGCTGGGAATCTATCAAGACACTTAGAAGCAGGAGGCTGCCCCTGCCCTGCCCACCTGTAGCAACTCCACTGCAGAATGGCCTGATGCTTGTGGTTCAGGACTTGAGGTGGCCGTGAGCTCTTGGGATCTCAAGCACCTGGCTATGCTCAGGTGGTCCCTGTCCTGCAATTCCTGTGCCTGTCTCCTGCTCTGATGTGCTGACCTTGTTTCCACAGAGCAGCCTCCACAGCAAGGGTGGCCTGGGGGTGGCAACACTCAGTGCGCTCTATGGTGCCGTTCTCCTGTCCTCCATGTTCCTCCCACCCATCCTCATCAAGAGGTTCGGCTGCAAGTGGACCATCACGGGTGCCATGGGCTGCTACGTGGCCTTCTCCCTGGGCAACTTCAAGGGCAGCTGGTACGGCCTCCCTGTTCTGCTTCCCAACGTGCTCCCAGTTGCCATGCATCCATCTGCAGTTTCTGCCCAATGCTCGCTGCATCCTGGGTTCTGCGGTTTCCCTGGCAGGGCTGATACATGGCATCCTTCCCAGTTTTCCACCTTGACTCCCACCTTTACCCTCTAGTTCCCCCCCTCCCAGTTCCCAGGCTGACCTCTTCCTGGGATCTGTCCTGGCCTCAGCTTCGCATGCACACCAGGTGCTTTATGACCCCCAAGAACCACAAGGAGGGTCTAAGCCAGACTGAAGTCTGTGTCCCACAGAGACGTAGAAGGCCTTGACTGGTGATAAAACTGATGACCACTGGGGGCAGGACAGATGTGCCCACACCAGTCTTCTTTCAGGTACACCCTAGTCCCTACCTCAGTGCTGCTGGGGCTGGGTGCCGCACCACTGTGGTCAGCACAGTG
Organism: Chinchilla lanigera; assembly: GCF_000276665.1. Taxonomy (NCBI): domain Eukaryota; kingdom Metazoa; phylum Chordata; class Mammalia; order Rodentia; family Chinchillidae; genus Chinchilla; species Chinchilla lanigera. Next base: position 14,808,552 of record NW_004955439.1, read on the forward strand.
CACCTACCTCACGGTCCTGGGGAACTCGCAAGCGAGGAAGGCGGGCAAGCTTGGCAAGGATGTGGTGAACAAGTACTTCGGCATCTTCTTCTTCATCTTCCAGTCCTCGGGCGTGTGGGGCAACCTCATCTCCTCTCTGGTGTTTGACCAGACTCCCAATAAAGGTAAAGGGAAGAGGGAGAGCAGTGATGTTGAGGAGGAGCAGACTCTTTATGGTGGCTGGCCATCAATAGAATTTGAACTCTGAGTATCCACTCACCTTTATCCCAAAGGCCCTCAGGCTGCTTGTGCTGTGGAGTCAGTTGGCCTCTGCTCTCCCAGAGACAATTGGGATCTGAAGATAAGCCTCTTTCATAGGCATCCTGGATGAGCAAGGGAATCCTTGTGTCAGGATGTTGTGGGCAAAGCAGGAGCGCCACGGTAGGACCTGAGTCCATGGAGTTGCTGCTGTCCCTTTGAGACTGCATGAGAATGGGTTTGCCTGGTTTATCTGTACTAAATTTATCTACTGCCCCATTTTTTATACATGTGTTAGTCCCTTATCATGCAACTGGGAGAGCATTTGATGGCTGACCTCTGCCTCCCTGATCTGGCACAGTCTCAGATTTAAAGGGGGGGTGGGTAATGTGTCACACCCGTACCTTTGGGACTACGTTGAGGATTTAAGCCAGAACCACAAGAAGCCAAGCCCTCAGTTCTGAGGGAGACCTTCACAGTGGAAGGGTCAAGCTGTTCCTTTCCTTCCTGGCACTCCTCTGTGCCCTTCCAGGCAAAGCCTCACCCTCAGGACAATCTGAAGGCACACCCTCCTGCCCTCCTTGGTGCTGGATACTTTTGCTTTATAATGATCCAAGCACGTGCTGATCCTGCTTGTCACACCAAACTCTGAATATTCTCTCTCTCATGATGCCTTCCTCTCTCCAAGGCTGCACACATGATTCCGACTTACAGTAGTTCAAACTTTATTCTTCTAACACATAAGGAAACTGGCATTCATTTTCAGAAAAGGTTTTAAATCACCTGCCCAAAGCTGTGGAATTGCTTTAGTTGAGTCTAGAAGAGAACCCAGAGCTCCTGGCACTTAATATAATGCACCTTTTCTTTATGACTAATTTTGAAAGGTTGAAAAATGTTAGTTGTGTCAAAAAAGTAGTATAACAAATAGCATCCAAGCCCATGTTTATTCTCCTGTGAATCTTTGCGGAATGCTAACTTGATTCTTACCTCCCAGACAGAGTGTCTTACAGCCAGTCTTCAGCCTGTGCTTAAGGGTGAATGTGTCTAGATATTCCGGGTCACAATGACCATTGCGACATCTTTCAGAGGCCTCCCTGTCCTTTACGCTATTATTTCTGACCTCAGATCCCCACATTCTATCAAGTCCCCTGTGTCCCACTTAACCCGTTTGCTTCTGACTTTACAGAATTCCTGTCAGAGGACCAGCTCATGTCCTGCGGGGCCAAAGACTGCCTGATGTCTACAGCAGCCACCAACAATACCACACAACCTTCCCAGAAGCTGGTCTACACATTGCTGAGCATCTACACAGGTACGTGCCTGCAGCTTCCCTTCCTGGGCTGAAGAGGGCTGGCTCCAGCCCTGATGAGTGTACCTTCTTCACCTCTAGCCCCTGATGGACTGTAGGGCAGAGCCATCCACAAGTGCTCCCTGCAAAAGCCAACATGGTGGCCCACGGCTGTCTAACACAGAGACTTGTGACAGTGTCAGCATTTCACATTGCTGGAGTCCAGCACAGTTGCTTTTAAACTCGTAAGTTAAAAATTCTGCTCCTAAGTCATCTCAGCCACATGTCAAGCACTCAGGGACTGCTGGTAACTGCCATGACAGACATCACCACAGGGAGCTGGGATGGTGGTAGGTTGATTGTGCCCAAGTCACTGAAAATCCAGTCTCTGAAACTGCCTCTTTCCTCTGAAGAAAGAATTGGAGTGATTTAGGCCAAAGAGGGTAAGGCCTGTGGTTCTCCATCCTTGGTTGTCACCCAGTAGCTGAAGGTGTGGGCTTTGCAAGTCCATGAAAATAAGGTGGCCCAAAGGAACTTAATTGTTACAATGATTCTTATTCTTGGAGGTGCATTTTAATGAAAAAAAATCTATGTTGATAGTTTATGCACTACTTTATTTATATTCATGGATTCATTACTACTTTGAAGGAGATATATTTAGAGTTCTTAAAAATCTGTTTCAAAAGGTGTTGAGGTGTTCTCTTTGTCATTTTGGGGTGCTGGAATTCATGAAGGCCTTGGATAGCTCCTCTTGAACAGCAAAAGTCTCAAACCTGTGAAGTTGGGTATAGTAGGCTCAGCTCCATGAGAGAAGCAGTCAGGAAGGCTGATAGTCTACAGAGTTTTGTTTGCACATTGGAACACAAGAATCCCCAGCGTTCAGATCCCTGTGTAGTCAAAGGTACTACACATGCCCATGAACAGCCTTTCTAGCCTCACAGAGAACACAGAATCCTTGCCTGAGCCTCTGAGCAATGGGCTAGGGCCCCCGTGACCCCAGAAACAAGAGCCACAGAACGTTTCACACCTTCAACAAGCACAGAGTCCAGATGTGGAGGCAGAGATGCACTCAGCTAACCCAGGAGGTTGCTGAACTCTGGACAGAGGGCCCAGTTGGGGAGGCACAACAGATGCCACATGGAGAAGACAGAAGGTAACATAGGGCCTAGAAGCCAAGAATGCAGAGGACACACCTGTCTGTAGCTTGTGCTGTTCCTCTAGAACTAGGGTAGACACTGGGGCCAAATCCTGGTCCCTGCCAGCCTTTATAAATAAAGCTGTACTGGAACTTAGCCACACTCATCCATTCACACAGTCTGTGGTTTCCCACTGTAAAGATAACATGGAGCAGTTCCCATAGGAGTGTACCATGCCAAAGCCCAGAACTGTTCCTGGATGGCTCTCTTGTGCAGAAAGACTCTGCCTCCTCACCTCAAGAGCACTGTGGCTTCACAGTCAGAGAAGTCTCTGTGGCTATATGACCAGAGGCAATGTGGCTGGGCTTTACTACATTGTAAAGGGGGTGGGGTGGGGGAACATTGAGGTCAGGCTGACTCCCCATCACCACATCCATGGAAATGTGGGACCTGCAGGGAAAACACAGATTCTGGCACACAGAAGATTTAGAGATAGCTGGAAGTCAACCACAGCCACCTCATCATTGCCTCCCTTCTGCTTGTGCCTCAGTCCACTCCCTTGGACCTCACACACCACTCTGCCAACCTACAGTGACTGGGCCACCCATGGATTCCCTTTGCATATGTTCTGTAGTGTTCCAGTCCCATGAATACACTAGGTAAATTTTGATTCCTGGGAAAACCAGCAGCTGGTATAATATGGGGAAATGTCTTATTCTGATTGTAGCTTCCCTGAGATATCTTATATGGCTTCCTCTTTTAAGCAAGTTCATGCTACCATAAAGAAAAATGTCAAAATGGAAGAAAATGAATTGAAGGAACCAGAACACCAATACTCTGGAGCACTTTCCCAGAATTTCTGGGCACTGAACTCAGAACTAAGTTTCTTGCAGAGTTCTTGTCTTCAGAAGAATGTAGTACTCAGAGGACATCACCCTGTTCACACCCCTGGAAGGTTCTGGGTGACATGGCACCTGGACATACATTGTCATGATGATGGAGAGGTCTGGCTTCTGTAACCTCTCAAAAGCTCCTTCTCCTTGACTTCCAGTCACAGGGATCCATTCTATTAGGGTGCTCCAAATATGAAGTCCCTACCCAAAGGACAAGCATGAAATAAGTATTGTCCATGCTCAGTGGAAAAGACACATGCCTTTCCCATGGGGGCTACATACTACCATCTTGTGGGGTCATCGCCTGAACAGTTAGGAGGGCTCACCAGCCCCATGAGCCTGCAGAGTCATCTGTTCATTAGGCTGAAGGACATAAGGAGAAACCTGGAAATGACCACAGCAGGCACTGCTCAGGCCTCCTAGAATTTAGTGAATCTCATTCAAATCAATGACTATGTGTGTGTCAGGGGGGTATGTTTAGAGGGGAAGTGGCTGAGTGACTGAAAATAAAGCTTGGAAGTAGCAGAGCACTTTTCTTGGTAGAGATGCACTAATGAGAAGGTTTATGGTACGGCGCCAGTATTAGTTTTTGCCATTTTGCAAACTATCTGGACAAGAGCCGGCTTTGTAAAAAACATCACAGATTCAGGAAAACTCAGCTACTGTAAGAGAGCAAGTCTTCCATGACATGATGGTCCCACAGAGAAGTCTTGGTCATACATGACAGAGAAAAGATTAAGCATGGTTAGTGAGAGGAGAGAGAAAATCAGTCACATCTTAAAAACTGGGATTGAGTCATTGAAAATCATCCTGTGCAATTCTGACCAGGGTCAGGAGAAGAGGGAAGGACCCAAACTGTCTGCAGAGTCTGTAACACCTGAGGCAAGGTGACCACCACTGCCAGAGAGGAGAGAAACAACAGAAATTTAAAGACAGCACAAAAGACACTTAGACGCTATTGAACAACAAAGAAGGAACCATCTGCATAAACATTAGCTCTCTATGTACAGAAATGAAGATGGATCAGATATTAAAGTGAGTGGATGGTGAAGGTGGAGACTTGGTCTTTACATTTTTGAATTATGGAAGTACAGAACAGGGTGAAATTATGTATATAATATATAACTAGGGTATTATATAGGCATATAATTTCACCCTTATATATATATTCAGTATATATAAATATATATATGTAATGCACAAACAATCCATTCACATGAAAGGCATGCAGGGCAAAGTACTCTCTCACGTCTTGGCCACCCTGTTGTGCCCCACAGACCACGTCTGTCTGCCGCATCTTCAGCATATATGGACATACATGGACAAGCCTCTATGCCCCACCTTGTTAAGAACAAATGGTAACACTTTGTTGCTCCTTCTCTTTTTATCACTTGTTCTGGGGGACTTTGCCACCTTAGGATATAAAGGACTTTTGTTTTTATTTTTTCAGGTATACAATATTCTACTGCAGTTGGTATATACCCAGCTGAGATATACCAGTTTCTACTGAAGGACCCTTAGACCAATAGATCTGGGATAAGCAAAAGTATAGCAAATGGGACCTGCATGGAACTCATTATCAAAAGAAAGATAGAAAGAAGGATGGGGGAGGAAAGGAGAAAGGAAAGGAAACAAAAAGGAGAGGAGAGAAGAGAAGAAAGGAAAGAAAAGGAAAGGAAAGGAAAGGAAAGGAAAGGAAAGGAAAGGAAAGGAAAGGAAAGGAAAGGAAAGGAAAGGAAAAAGGAAAAGGGAAAAGGGAAAAGAAAGGAAAGAAAAAAGGAAGAACAGCTGCCTATTGGTAAAAATTGCTTCAAAGAATAGGATAAGAGATCTAGAGCCAGTGGCCAAGGATACTGAGCACCTTTGGTGTCTCTTGTGCTGTTGAAGGCAACACTGGCCTGCTATAGCCCATGAGAACCTAGGGGTCAGATTAATGTCAGGACATGTGTAGGGTCAATGAGTGTGACTTTCTATTTGAAGTTAAAGGCTGCAGCCAGGCATGGTGGGTCTCACTTCCTCTTAGTCTGGGGTGAGGAAGGGACTGGAGCAAATCAGTGAGGGCCCTGCTGCCCTGGGTACTGCTAGCACTAGAGCCTCTGCCTCTGTGTTCCCTGCAGGGAGTGGTGTGCTGGCGATTCTGCTCATAGCCATATTCCTTGAGCCCATAGATGACAACCCACCAAACAGAGAAGGGGAGAAGTCATTGCCATTCTGGTCCACGCTACTGTCAACCTTCATGCTGCTCAAAGACAAACGTCTGTGTCTGCTGATTCTGCTGCCTCTATACAGTGGACTGCAACAAGGATTCATCTCTGGTGAATACACAAGGGTAGGAGAGAAGCAGAAATTGGTGGCTTATGCAATGTACTGTATGGCTTCTGTACCATCTGTGCCTACACATAAAGAAACCCCCCGGGTGTCTGGAGACTACCTGCCTACCTCCCGGCCAGCTGGTGGGAATGGCTCCTGGTTCCCAGCCTACAGTGGTTGAATCCGTAATTTAAGAAGTCAGCTCCTGTATACCTTCTACCTCCCATGACTTCTCACCTCATGCTTGGTGGCATCTTCCTGGGGAAGAGTACAGCTGTCCTCAGCTCGCTGCTTGTGATATTCACTGTGTTCTGCAGGCCCATCTCTCCCTGCATTCTTACTGCAGTTAAAAACATGGGGGACATTAAAAACATGGGGGACATTAAATCCATGGATGACATTGACACTCACTTCTACTCTACTTTTCAAATTACATGTTACCATCTAGGAATCTATGAAGGCTTCCAGGCATCAGCGCCTGTCCACTCTCGCACTCTCCCTTGATAGCTGCCTCGCGCAGGTACTGCCTGACTTCCTTGTTAGAGTGACAAGCCATCTCTTGGCTGAGAAGCACAAAACTCATGGGAACTTGGTGGCCACTACTCCATGAGCTGCACAATCAGAACTCCCTGGCAAGCTTTCATCACAGACTTGTCCCTAGCCCCTGTCTGCCCAGCTCATGACCAAGACAGCATCTGTTCAAAGGAGCCTCAGTGCTATGGACTCATGGAGGCCTCAGCCCTCTGTCAGAGTCAAGATCCTTGCTCCCAGCTCCTAACATGCATGAGACAGCTTTGAAGCAGCCACAGAGCCAGATGTAGGCTGGACAAACCACCTGTATCCCCTCAACCCTGGGTTTTACTCCCTCCTTTCTGTCCTTACAGAGGAAATTTCTGCCACATCCCACCACTCCCAGGTACAGCTGCCAACTTAGCACAATAAAAGCCAGGCTTCCCAGTCTAATTGAAATTTCAGATCAATCACAAATATCATTTCAGACAAGTGTGCTCTCTGCCATATGTGGGTGTCCTGGATTTTACTTAGCAATGCTACTGCTAGGACAGAATTGACAGTCTTGAGGATTGACCAAAAAATTTGGGAGGCATTTAGACAGGCCCTTCCATCAGACAGCTCTTGTGATTCCTGCCACAGCCAGCTGTCTAAACTTGGTCAGTTTCTTGTTTCTCACCCTTATTCTGGGGTCTGCCTCTATTTTGTGATGGTGGGAACCTGGCACTGAGGCTGCTGGGAATTTCTGTGGCTGTCAGAGTGCATTTATTGCCTTCTCATCTCTATGATGAAGACCTCTTCCCTCTCAGCCCATCTTCTTTTAACTGTCTTTAGTCCCAGGGAATGAGAAAGTCATCAAGGACAGTCCCTATCAGCTTGAAGCCATGCCCACTGAACTGAGTGAATAGGAATTGTCTCGGGATTCATCTAAAACATATAATACTGTTAATGTATAGTACCAAAACTTCCTTTCTTTGTGTGTGGTACTGGGATTGAACCCAGGGCCTTTGTACTGAACTACAACCCCAGAGTTTTTATTTTCTGAGACAGGGTCTCAGTAAATTGCTACATTGCCCAGGCTGGACTGGAACTTGCAATTTCCCTGACCCTGTCTCCCAGAATGCTGTGATTCTAGGTGATCATATCATCCTCATATTTTTTATTATATCACACCTGTGTTGTACCAGAAAATAACAGACATATTACAACATAGGGCAAAGAATACATGGATAATTGTGTCCAGATATCTGTTCCAACTGTGTCACTTCTGTTCTGACCTCAAAGAGTATTTTCCTGCAAATATCAGCAGTGCTGTCCTGGGCTGGGAGCTGCAGGGCTGGACACAGGTTGCAGAGCAAATGATGGGCCAGCTGCTACAGGGTTCATTTTTTGATGCATCAAACAGCAGCTTTAGACTGGAGCCCCAGCGAGGACAGCTGCACCACTAACACGCTCCATGCTTCTCTCCAGTCCTATGCCACCTGCGCCCTGGGAATCCAGTTTGTGGGTTACGTGATGATCTGCTTCTCAGCCGCCTCCTCATTGTGTTCTCTGCTGTATGGGAAGATCTCCCAGTACACAGGCCGGGCCGTACTCTACGTGTTGGGTAGGTAGGTGGTGCCCACTAGGTTGGCAGCACAGGGTCTGCTGTCAGAAGGCAGAAGTATCCACTCTGGGGGCCTGGGGCCTGTGGGATGGGGGGCGGGGGAGTGTGGAGTTAGCTGGCCACATGCACTCCTATGCCTACTCACGGATAAGTGCCAGAGATGCACCTGTGTCGTCCTCTCTTGGGTTACCCAAAGGGAGCCCTATCCAAGCAGGAAGCAAATGAACAAAAGATGGTTTCCCCCAGGCAGGTGTCTGAGGCCCTGGACATTGCAGGCAGGGTAACTGTCACTGCTCACTGTCCCTTTTCCTCCTTCTGGCCCAGGCTCAGTGACTCACCTCTCCTGTATTGTCACCCTCTTGCTGTGGAAGCCACACCCAGCCCAGATGGCTGTGTTCTTCATCCTCCCTGGCCTGTGGGGTGTGGCAGATGCTGTGTGGCAGACACAGAACAACGGTGAGTGCCCAGCACTGGGGGTCAGGGGAGGAGAGCAGGCAACCAACCTGCTATCAGAGGCCGGGCACAGAGGCGGGATGTGCGCAGACCAAGTGCTGCATGGGAAGCGTATGCCCCAAGGGCTCCTCCAGACCCATGATGCAGAGGGGCACTGTGTTCCCAGGGCCCCAGCCAGAGGCCCAGCTGGGCCTGACTGTCTATATTCATTCATCTGCCTGTAGTCAAGAGAACACAAAAAACCCATAAAAATGGAAAAATGAGTTTATTTACAGTTTGACCAAATTGAGGGAGGGGAGCTACTCCATCCCCCTGGAATGCTCAACTCATGGGAGGGGCAGAACAAAAGCCAGGAAATGTGCAGTATAGATTCAGCCCAGGCCCAGGACATGTCAAAAATCTATTTTCTCTTGGCACCTCCTGGGTCAGGGCTGACTGATAATCTCACTCCCCATAGGAGAAAGCCGGAGAAATGCTCCAGCTCTAAAAATCTTAATCTTTAAAGGTCCATTTCAAGTCTTGGTTTTGACTTGGGAATGAGGGTGTCTGTGCAACACTGGGTGCAGGAGGAGTGGGACTCACAGAGTGGACCGGAAGACAGGTCATCCCAGGTCCTCTGGGACGGAAGGTTGCTGGAGAGGGTGAAGGGACACGGTGGGGGGCACCATGGGAACAAAGTGCTCCTGGTACTGGGGCAGGACATTTGGAGGTGGCAAAGCCAGGCACAGCCCATGATGCAGCTGCCCAGAGGAGTGAGACCCCTTGAGCTACATTTGGGGATCAGTTGGATGGGAGGAAGCTGAAATTACTGTGCTAATGGCAGGAGTCTCAAGCTAGAGCTGCCGCCTGCTGATGTGTCACCAGGAAGGCAAGGGAGACCCGCAGCGAGAGGTGGCTGGAGGACAGGTAGGGGGATGCGTGAGAAACACTGTCATTTCTGGACCTGCAGAACCGACTGCTAGGACGGGGATGGGGTTGGAGTTGGGGTGGCAGTGTGCCAACTTGTGGGGGCTGCGTGGCTGTTGTCTACAATGACAGTGGCTCAGAGAGGCTTGAAGGAGGGTACTGGGTGAGAAGGAAGTGGGCAACGTGTGTGCCGCAGCTGTGGGAGCACAGGTGTCAGGGATGTGCATTTGAATAGTGGCTGAAACGATAGGGATGGAGAAACCCTTAGCCCTGAGTTTCCCACAGAGCTCACTTAGACCCCAAAGGTGTCTGACGACGAGGCAGGCAAATGCTCCGCACCTGGCAGGGCTTTGTGGGACAGGATTGGGAGTCGCCGTGGGGCTTTCAGGGGTCCCCTTGCAGTGGATGTGGCTCAGAAGAGATCCTCTTCCCTGAGACAGCACCACTCTGTCTTTAGCCAGGGAACACTTAGTGATTAGAAACTGAAAAAAAGAAAATCCACAAACGAGATACAAGACAGTGTCACAAAGAATGGGTGGCTGTTTTGCTTCCCCTCTACTCGCGTATAAAAAAGCACACATTACCTACAGACCACGGACTAAACTCTCCGGGACATTTTCTCACTTACAACCCTATTGTGCTGCCTATCAGCACATTAGCTGAAAACAGTATCTTTAAAATGACCTAATGTAATTGGGTCTGAGAGCTTTGGGTTTCACAATCTTTTCTACCACCTCAGTAATGCAAGTGACTTTAGCAAAGATCGTACCAAAATGAGGAGCGTGTGTTTGGCTTGGTGCTGTAATCTGTTTTACTTGGATCAAGGTTGGTAGCCTGGAATGAGTAGATTGGAATTATTCATAAGCTAGGCTGCAATACTGCTTAATGAAGAGATGACAAGAAACTCACGCTAGCTTTTCTTAGCAGTCCAGAATTATAGTTATCAGCACAACATGTTAGCTAGGAATCATACACACTTTACCCAATACATCAGAGAGGATTTAGTTCAACAACCTATGGAGGTCTGAGATACCCAGCATTTTGTCCAATGTTCTAAACCCGTATGGTACCCCACAATCTGTGACATAAACTGATTTCTCTGAGGTCATTTGAAATATCCAAAGTATTTATAAAAGTAAGGAAAGAAACTAGGATAAACAGTCTCATAATACCTCATACAATAGTTCTCTAGATGTTTAAAATGATTGCAGTAAAAAAGTTCCTTTGTTTTTCTGAGATATGAATAATTGTTTTAACCCTCTCTTTATAGCAAAGAAAGCCTTTGTTAACACTGTGTAAGTTACTTAAAATCCAACAAAACATGAATATTCAAGCCCGATGAAAGACTTCAACAAAGAATCCCTTGAATAAGGAGTAAGGGATGCTAATTTTAAAAGAAATTATTTGTCTTTTTTATGTACAAGTGCAAGTAAATTTTTTCAAAGATTTGAAAAAAAACAGTAGACAAAAATAGTGATTTTTCACACATCTAAGACTCTCTGTTTTAGTAGAAGTGATGTTGAATTCCCCAAACCGGCTCTACTACTCTCTTAGAATTCATATTGTGCACCTCAGCACATCAGTAAGGTTTCTATGCTTTATTTTTTAAAAAAGAACTGCAAATTTTGTGTATCGTTGGCCGTATCTCAAAAAGAATGCTATCTTCTAGCCCTCTGTCATGTTCCAAACAGTGTATAAAAGGCCAATGACCCTGGTGGTAGAAGAACGTACCAGCAGTCAAGGAATATAGAAAAGATTAGAGTTATTGAGGCCAGAGAACATTGTCAAGAGGGACAGTCAGAATTTCCAAGAAAGGAGCAGTGCAGTTAGGGTGAGAGATTTGTATTGTATAGAGGGTGGGATGTGGGAAAAGCAGTCTGAGCAGCAGACTTAGCTGTCTCAGGAATGCTTCTTCCAGGAAGCCTGGTTTCTGAGGCCCCTTTAGGAGCACCTTTGTTGTTTCCAAAGTTGTACACTGAAATTGCAAACTGTCAAGGCCTCTCTCTTGGGCTTCACAAAAGGCTCTTCAGACTTGGATAAAGCTATCTGTATGCCTTAACTCTTTGGGAAAGATGGGGCATTAGCTCACTGGAGGGAACAGAATGAATGACCTGTGTTTGTTGTTATCTTGTGCTGTTTGCAGTCAGCATTAGTGCGGTGCCTCATGACTGCTACCTAGCGTGTGCTGGGCAAGCTGTGTCAGCAGAGAAATTTGAGTGCTAAGAATTTTAACCCTTTGCCACAACGCCCTCTGTTCCCTGAGCATGTATTCTTCTTTAGGAAAACATGTGACCACATACTTTCCTACTGAAGAGAACCTTGGAGTACAGTGACCCGCCCTTTCAGCCATGGCCCTTGATGTGAAAGCAGGGTGTCACCACTGCACATGTCTCTCCCTCCTGCAGCAGGACTGTGATGTCAGTGCCTAACGCTCCCCGCTCCCTAGGGACTCTGCAGCAGCAGATCTGTGCAGGGGATGCATCTGTACTCATCTGCTCATTTACTCTACAGCTCACTGAGGGTGGGCACAGTTGCCATAGCAACCCTCACACATCAGTGTACTGCATTTAAGATTCAGAATGTCTGGTCTAAAAATAGCTCTCCCTTGTGAGCTGCTGAAAAGCCTGTGTCAGGCTCATAAGCACAGAAAGCCTGACCTCTCCTGAGTGTCCCTGTGCTTACCCCTTTTTTTCCAGCCAGACCTGCCAGCCTGCTCCTCCAGGTGCCCTTATTCAAGGACTGGAATCAGTATTCAGTGATCGCTTCCACCCTGTGCTCCCTGTAGGATGAGACAGGTGGGGGAGACTGAGAGCAAGGCTATTTTCTTTTTAAATAGCATTTTCATTTGGAGTGATCTTAGATTTACAGAAAGTTGCAGGGACAGTGCAGAGTCCCACAGAGCCCTTGCTCTGTCCCCCAACACCGAGAGTCTTCTACAAGTTGGGGCCTCTGAGGTGGTGGAGTATCTGCAATGGCAGCTGAGGGGTCAAGTGTGGTTTTGGTGAGGAGGGATGGGAGGGGCCAGCTGTGGACCAGGGATGCTGAGAAAGCTCCTAGGGAGCAGACAATCATCTTCATAGGGCCAGATGCACCTGCTACTCTATCATATTATGGGGATGGGATTCTTGAAGCCCTCAGCTAGGTCTATCAGAACTGTTACCATGAGCAACAAGAAGCAAAAAGTGATTTACTTTCATCTAGATGCATTTATCAGACTGTATAAATTCACTAAAGCTGCCAAACAAATACTACCACCCAGACAATTTAAACAACACGTACCTTCTCACCGTCTGGAGGCTGGGTGTCTGAAACCAAGGTGCTGGCAGGATTAACTTGTTCTGAGGCACTCTCTTTGGCTTGAGGATCTTCTCTTGTGTCCTCACAGATCCTCCCTCTGTGAGTCCTCATCCTCACTGCATGTAAGGATATGACTTATACTGATTTGGTGCCATGTTTAACTTAACGAGCTCTCCAAAGAACCTATCTCCAAATGCAGGACATGCTGGGCTACCGAGTCAGGATTTCAGTGTAGGAATTGGAAGATGGGGCTGGGGAGTGGTGGTATGACTGCAGTCAGCACACAGCCTTGGGTCATTTCTCTCCCAGACTTTTAGACAGCCCCCTGAGAGGTCTTTAATTTCTGTCCTTTAACATCAGTTTCAGTCTTGTAAAGCCAGTTTAATGAGTACTAGTGCTGTAAGTCTAGTTTAATCTATACTAATCTTGTAAGATGAGGTTAATCAGGACCAGCCCTGTGAGGCCAGTTTAATCAGTACTATTCTTGTAGGACTAGTATAATCAGTAACTGTTGTAGTTTGTATCTAGATGTCACCCCAGACTCACGTGCTCATAAGTAAGGGTTTTTGGAGGTGGATTAAGGGTATGTGAATATGGATTAAGGATGTGATACACCAACTGGTTGAGCATAGTTCTGGTTATGGACTATTGGAAAGCCCACCCTGGGTGTGGGTGGCACCACACAAAGGTTCATAGCCTGACTGGGATAAAAGGAAAAGAAAGACTTGCTGCTGCTGCTGCTGCCTGCTGCCTGCTGCTTCCTGCCTGCCCTGCTATGGATTGTTTCTCCTCTGCCATGCCCCTCTGCTGTAACACCCTGCCTTGGAGCCAGCTGACTATGAACTGAAACCTCTACAAATCATGAGCTGAAATGAATTCTTCTTTCTTTAAATTGTGGGTGTCAGTTTATCTCAGCAACAAGAACAGTAACTAAGACAGTACCAGTCCTGTTAGAACAATTTAATCAATCCTACCCCTGTAAAGACACTTTAATCACTACAACTCTTCTAAGGACAATTTAATCAATACCAATCCCTTCTCTGAGTCAAATATAGGAGAATTTTGACCTGGGAATCCAGCTTGGTTGAACTCTTTTGCTCTTAAGTCTCAGGATGACCTTCAAAATATGTACAGTTACTATTTATCAGTTAAGAATGGAAATATTTTAAAAATTGAAACAAATAAAAATTTTAAAAACAACATTTAAGACACTAAAGAAAAAAAGAAGCTCTCAGGATAGGAATGAAAGTCCCAAACACCAGAATAGCCTGGCCTCGTGGCCATCTGAACAGAGATTGAGGTTTCTTACCTGATAAGACACTGTACGTGTTTCCGTGACATCCTCTAAATAGGAAAATAAATGTCCCCAACAAATGTCACCCTCTCATGTCTCTGTTCCTGGCTTGGAGAGTGGCCATGCTCCAGCTTATGCAGGCTGCATCTTCTGTGTCCCTCATCTGCACACATAGAGGTCCCTATACTGCCTACAGTCCAAGTCCCATTTCTGCTCCAGTGATAGTGCTTCACTGCCAAAAGATGGCACATAATTGCTGTCATCTGAAACATGAAATAATTCTGGGCTTTTTCCATTTCTGCGGCTGGAACCCAGGGCCTTCACACTGAGCTACACCCCTATTTAAAAAAACCTTTTTCTGAAACGGCTCAAACTTGCATTCCTTCTCCCTTGACCTCCCAGAGTACTGGGATCACACGCATATGTGCTACCATGCCTTGCTTAGTTCTGTGCTTTTTAAAGAGAAACATGTCTTGCTTTTGTTGAGAGAAATAAGCAGTGGCAAAGCTGCACCATGTTCAGCAATAACAATTTAGTAGATCACTCTTGAGGTTTTGTGTAACATTCTCCTGCTGGTCTCTCCTCCACAGTGCTCTATGGAGTTCTATTTGAGAAGAACAAGGAAGCAGCCTTTGCCAACTACCGCCTCTGGGAAGCCCTGGGGTTTGTCATCGCCTTTGGGTACAGCACCTTTTTATGCGTCAGTACCAAGCTCTACATTCTGGCAGGAGTCCTGACTCTGACCATGGCGGCTTACGGGACTGTGGAGTGTATGGAATCCAGGAGCCCCACCCAGCTCTCTCCTGCAGGAGGCAGAAGCCAAGTAGATGAAGAGGAAATTCAAACAAAAATGTGAAAGAGACTCAGCTTGTGGCTGAGGATCTCAGAAAATATCAGCAAAGGGGTTTTACTTGAATATGCCTCAGGTATATACTTGATTCTTCACAGCTATTTTAGCAGGACAGTATATTTTACTTTTTATGTAACTTTTTTCTACTCTATAAATTTTCAGTTGACTACTCTTACCAGTAGAGATCAAGAGTATACAAAAAATATCAATTTAATTTCAGATGTGAAAGAAATACATTGAAATTTGCCTGGAAACTTGGGTGTACCTTGTTATTGTTACTTTTAAGAATCAGAAAGATTGCATAAAATGATGTAATCTAACATAGTCATTTTACAAAGGACTACAGTTTTAAGTTTCTAACACCACAAATTTTACTAACAGATCTAGACAAGAAAAGCAAAGTTAACAAAGTCACAGAGTAACAAGGCCATAGTGGAGATTTCGGAAATTTACAGATGGTATGTTTCTAAGGAAATGCAATTATCTTGTAGACTCACTTTCTGGACAAATCCTGTTATCCTAAAGACGTACATGGACCACATAACACATATCATCAAGCAGCTGGGCATGGTGATACTCATCTATAATCCCGGCACTGAGGGAAGCTGAAGCAGGAGGACTGCAGTCTTGTGCCCAACTAGGGCAACTCAATGAATTAGTGACACCTTGTCTCAAAATAAAAAATAAAGAGAGTTGGAGACATAGATCAGTGAGTAGGCCCAGAGTTCAATCTTAAAAAAAAAAAGAATTAATAAGTGACTAAGTAACTTAGCATTTTATAGAAGTTATTGAGAATGATTTTATATGTAATACCTTCCACATTCAATCATGATGACAAAGTTAGGCATATGTCACATGACACATGCCCATGTACATTCCCTGACAGGGTCTTTGCCATCCCAAGCAGTCCCTTCCCATCCTTCATCTCCCTTGATGGCTCCTGTCCATAGTGGTGCTGCCCAGACCTCTTCTTCCCAGCCTGTCTTCTGCCCTGGGGCTCTCTGCTCTCTGGGCTTCTGGTGCCTCTGGCCAGTCCCTGTCTCCAGCATGTCCTTCCCTCCTTCCTCCTCAATTGGTGCTCCCGAGTCTCCTTCCCGCCTGTGTGAAGGAAGACTTCTGTGCTGTGCCTTCTTATGATTACACTCAGGGGAACATCTGCTCCAGCTGTACCTGAGCTTCCCATGTCATCCTGGAAGCTGCCAATGCCTGTTGAGAGAGGAAAAGGTATCGGTAGTTCAAGGCATTATTAGTCCTTTCCCACCTCCCTATGGAGTCCCAGCCAAGCTCTCCTCTGTTCACTCACACTTCTTTTCACTACTTCTCTGCAATGGGTGCTGGCTTCTGTCTGCAGACTCAATGGTGAGCAAACTCAGGCATGGACCTTCCTTCAGCAGGGGTCAGCCAAGATAGTGGACAGGCAGGGATCAAAAAGACATAGCACTGCAGCTGCCACAGGGAATGTCTTGAGGTCTCTTAAGTCACTTGTCCCAAGCTGAGCTTGGCATGTTTCTTGCTTACCGAGTTCTCCAGTGACCCTTGGTGTCTGTGATGCCAGCATCCCTCATGTCACCTAGGCTCACCAGCTCTTTCCTTTTCCTTCTGTCCACTGTTCCAGGAATGTTCCTGGGAGTGCTGTTCCCATTCTCTGCCTGTGGAGCTCTGCTCACTCTGCCACCTTTTCCCAGCAGAGGCCTCTTCTCTGCCACGAGAGATCCTCAGCAAGAAGATATTTTAAAGCTATAAACAGACCACTTTGCTCCTGCAGCTTGGGCCCTGTGAGGGGTCCTAGTCTAAAGAGCACTCTCTGGACTCCTGACCAGGATGTTCCAGGCCCCTCATGATACAGCCCGAGCTGCCTTCTTATGCCTGTTTGGGCCCAACTTTACTATCCAGTATTTCTCTCAGACTGCTTGTTCTTTTCCTCGCTGGCCCTTAGCTCCTCTGCTCTCCTGTCTCCATCCAAATCACTCCAGCCTCTCAGGCACAAATGAGGTTCCAGGCCCCTGTGAGGTGCCAGTCACTTATTACAGCCTTCAGGGACCTACCTCACAAATTGTGATCATCCTGCTCCCTGGCTTTGATGGTACTTTGTGTCCCTTCCACCTCACAGGCTGCTTAAAGTTATCCATTTGAGATCCCGACTGTCCTCATACTTCTCAAATCATGCAGCTTGGGTCATTTCAAAAAGAGTCAGAGCTTGATAAATATTTGCATAAAAGCTGTGTTAGTTACTTTTCTCATCACCTAGGCAAAATATGCAACATCCAAAGTTAAAGGAGCCAAGGTTTAGGTTCATTTCAGTTCACAGCTTATGGAGGTTTCAGTCCATAATTGGCTATCTCACAGCAGGGTGACAAGGCAGAGGGTCATCACAGAGAAACAGTCCATAGGAAGGCAGGCAGGAAGCAGCAAATAGCAACAGCAAGCCTACTTCCTTTCTGTCCCTTTACATTCTATCCAGGCTATAAACCTATTGATGGGTGCCAGTCATACTCAGGGTGGGGCTTCCGTTATCCATACCCTTTATCCCAGTACATTCACACTCTAATCCAGCCACCTTTGAAACTCCTCATCTATGACTACATAAGGCTTTGAGGAAGAAACAAGCTGTCACAGAAGCCCTTCACAAGAGACAGATGACATGCAACATCCCCTCCAACTCAGAGGGTAGGGTTTGTAAGTGATGTGCTCTTGGACACCAGTGGTGTGAAATGAACCTGACTCTCTTTGGGCCCCTACTCTACTCCGGCACGTTGAGGATAGAGCACCCTCTCATCCAGCCACCCTCATGTCCCTGGTAGGACTTTGCAGGATGGCTTGGAGAGACAGGCCAGACCTGCCCCTGAGATAGGGAAGGCAGTAAGGAGTGGCCCCCAGGAAAGAGCAGGGAGGGGAGTCAGGAAGTTTGTATGTGAGCTGGGGAGACTGCTCGGGAGGTATGTGCAAAGCAGCGTGGGGTCCTGGGATTCAGAGCCCGGAGACAAGGGCTCAACCAGCCCTGATTTTTATTATACTTTATTTATAGAAGGAGGCTAAGCAGAACCTAAGTTGTACCAACATTACTGGATGCTCTGCTCAGACACCTGAGTGAGCCATACGGATGAAACAATCTGGCATAGGGGTGAGAGTGGTCAGCTTTGTTGCTGGACATACTTCATCTCTCCATGAGCCTGGCAGATGTGGACAGAACTCTGGCCCATGGCCTACCATGTGTGAGGCCAAGCATCCACTCCTCAGTGCCACAAAAAAGGAAGATTAATTTCTAACTAAAATGTGAAAAACTTTCCATGTGGTTCCCTAACAGAGGCACATGGACCAGACACCATGGGCACTGTCCTTGATGGGTGTTTGTGCACATTTTTATGGCAGCTGAATAACGAACATTGGATACCACTTATGGGCTCACCACTGGACCGTGATTCTGGGGTTGTGCTCAGATGGGCAGATTACAGAAGCGCAGATCCTACATGTGTGGGGTGGACCATTTTCTGCTACATCCTCTAGAAGTCTAGAATCTCCTACTCCACAGCCTGGGCCAATTGCCTTCACAGTGCTGGCCCCCACCTGCATCTATTTGTACAGGGAGGTGAAGTGTTCAAGTTATTTTACTATATTGAAGGAGATGGCAACAAAATAATATAATATAAGACAGGTGTTAAAGGACTGCACTCATCGTGTTTCCATTACTGGGACAGAGTACCTGACACACAATTTAAAGAAGAAAGCTTTATTTTAATTCACAGACTCAGAGATTTCAGTCCGTAGTGGACTGGCACCAACTCATACATGTCGTGGTGTGAGAACTGAGCACAACTGCTGCACCCCTGGCAGCCAAGAAGCAGAGAGAGCAAGAAGGGAGCTGGAGACAAAGGAAGGGACCTGAGACAGGACACACCCTCCCCATCACGCCCCATGACCCACCTGCAACCGGGCCCCACCTCCTGACAGCATATCAGCTGGGGCTTCATCAATGGATGAGTCCACTGGTGAGGTTTATGTCCCCATGATTCAATTGCCTTCTAAAAGCCCCACCATCACATGAGACATCTGTGGGACACTGTAGATCTAAACCTTAACAAGGACTAAGGTCTTTGAGATTTCCTAGTCTCATGACCAAGCCAAAAACAGATTACTGTTTCTTTCCAATGCTATTTCCAGGCCCAAGTCTAAACTACTTCCTTTTTTTGTTGCTAGGCCCCAGCCCTCCTCTTTGCAGAATGTTCTCTCTAAGTTACCTGTCCATCTTCTCCCAAGCCCCAGGGGCAGATCACACAGTTGGAAGAGCAGCTGAGTCCAGAGTTAAAAGAAATTTTCCTCTTCCTTCCCTTTTCTCTTTCATCTCACTGGAATTAGCACTTTGAAGGGTCAGAGAATCCAGAAAGAACCCATGTAGTAAACCAAATGCAAGCCTGAGTAGGTGGGTCTTCAGGGGCAGACCACACACCCATGTCCCTGAGGCCCCAGAGCCAGGCTCTGCCATGTCAGCTCCACAGAAATAAAGAAGGCTGGTTACAAGCCTCTCTGGAGGGCAGAGATGATCACATCAGCCAGTGTGTTCTGGGAATAATGTCCTGCTGGGGAGGACAGAGCACCATGCTTGTTTCACCTGGTGTTCTCACAGCAAGCACTGACACTGGGAGTCATCACCAGAGAGATGGTAGGACACAGCACAGAAAGAGACCATATTTACATGCTGAGGTAGGGGAAAGTGAGGTTCTGAAGTTGGCATCCTTGGATCTCACACACTTGGTGGGTACAAAAAAAAAATGAGTGAGAGAAGCGAAAACCTGAGAGAGGAAGACTTCCAGCATGCAGTTACTGACAGTGTTCTGAGAAGAACAGCTCAACCATCATCAGCTTGGCAAAGAGCACATCACTGGCACTGGTGGCCAGAACAGCCTGATGGAGCTTTGGGAATGAAGATTTGAACCAAGAGGCTCAAAGATAGTAAAGCAGTGTAGATGGTGAGGATTTCCAGCCCTTCCAAGAGGGCTTCTCCAGAAATGAGAAGAGCCTGGTATGGGGTCAGGCATGGGTGCAGAATGGAAATACTCAGGGCTTGGGGTGGGTGGGCACTGGGTTACTGTAGTTCAAGTTACTCCTGTAATATTCATGAGAAAGTCAAAAGGAATCATTAAGGTAGATATCCTGTTCTAGCTCACACAGGAGCAGCCTCATTTCACCTTCCTGGCCTGGGGTGCTCACTACTAAAATGCCTGTTAACAATGGTGAATCCAAATCTAATCTTTAGCTCTGATAGACGAATTCAATTTTTTAAATTTTGCATTGAATGATAACGCACATTGTCTTGGTTATTTTTCTCTCTTGCTGAGACAAAGTACTTGATGACCAAAATCAAGGAAGAAAAGGTTTATTTTGCTTCGAGTTTGTGGAGGTTTCAGTCTATACCTGGTTGGCTCCAAGGCAGGGTGGCACATTGCAAAGGGCATATGTTCATGATGGTAGAAAAACAGCAAAACCAGCAAGAGCAAAAGGGAGGAGCAGCAACAAGCAGCCTCTTTCCCTTCCTTACATTGTATGCAAACTACTTACCCCAGGGCAGGTGTAGCACTCACACCCATAATCCCAGCTTTGGACCATGAATCAATCAGAAACTCTAGAAGACCACCCCATGACTGTATGAGGCTTTGGGGGGACATTCAGATACAAACCATAACACACATCCAAGAAATATACAGTTATATCTGTACAGTTAGGTATGTTTTCATACATAGACACACCTATATAATCAGCTCAGTCCAAGAACAGAACACATCAGCCCCCAAAAAGATACCCAGGTACCCTCTCCCAGCATTTTCCCAATTCACAAGACCATACATTCATTTTATACATTTAATTGTTCACTTGATTAACATAAAAGTATCATGTTTATTAAAAGTGTTGAAATGATGATTGTAACAAAAGTCCTCTCTAAACAAATAGTTTCCCTTTGAACCAGGTACTACGGTAACTGTGGAGTTTCCAGCAAATGTTACTCAGAAAAGGCCACAGGTTCTACAACCTGGTTGGGAAGCTCTTTGGAAGGCAGAAATGACTTTTGAGTTCCAGTAAATTATGCAGTTTTTCATGTCCTTCTCTCTTGGGCTTTGCAGTCAGTAGATGGCTCTTTCTCCATTAACTTCCTGGGGTGTGAGCCTGTGTCTTTGCTTGCGGATAGGATGGAGGCACCATAAATAAAGTGGTGACAGTTTTTCTTATTGGCTCAGAGGTTCCTTAGACTTCACCCAAATTCTACTTTAACATGATAATGCACCAAACCTCCTCTTGATCCTGCCAGGAAGGCATATAAATGAATCATGTCCTGGTGGACAACGAAAGGTTGGGGATGGGGTTCTGTCACGACAGTGAACAGTCATCAGGTCCACATCACTGCACAGGGAGGGCCACGAAGCGCACCATTTCCTTTAGTACTAGATGGAGGCCGTGCTGGACTTGGGCTGCAGGGGTCCCAGTGCTCCTCCAGGCTGGTGCTCATTGGCCACCAAGACCAGACTCTGGGTGCTTCCTCCTAGGAAAATTAGTTGTCCTCAAACTGTCCTCAAAAAATCCTGCAGCTGAGAACCTGGATCATATCATGGAGATTTCATCCAGGGAGAGAAATGAGTCTTGTGAAATCGTCTGAAGGAGGCTGAGCATGTGCAACACAGGCTGGGAAATGTGTGCTCCATATGCTCACTGTTCTGCTTAGCTCAGTGGGCACTACCTTTCCCAGTGCCCAGGGGCCCATGGCAATGGTGCCTGGTCTCAGCCTTGCCATCTTTCCTCATCCAGACACCCAAGCACAGAGGGAGGATGGAGTCTTGGCAGCTCACGTGAACATCTCAACTTGAGGAAAAAATTTTAAAATGTTGAATAAATTTAGGATATATTAAATCACTAAACAAGGTAATTCCGATCCAGATATTATTTCCCTGGCTGAAAACACTGCCCAAATACAAAAGTTGCTAAACATACCCTTCATTTTATGCTCACAAAGACAGTCAAGGTGGAAGAATTAAATTATACTTCATTTTAATAAAATTTACCAGCACTCAGGGCTGGAAGATAGCAATAATTTGAGTTGACACATAAAACTGGAAAAGAAAAACACCTTCCTGATTACATTATGAACTACATTTATTCTTGGTTTGTTAATTAGAAAATCTATGCAGCTTCCCTTTTGCCTGATTAGAACTTGGTCAGCCTCCTCCACTGAGGAATCACGCAGTTCTTACCTCAGTCCCTGACACAGTCTGTTGTTCCTGAAAGGCTGTGACAATTTCTTTAATCACACAGACAGCAAAACCTTCAACACTTGTCCACAGACACAGGAGGCAGGAACCCAGTGAGGTTCCAACAGCTTTGGCTGAGGGAGATGTCCTGCTCTTATTTGTGGAGCAAACTTTGCTTAAACAAACAAAGATTTATTCGGGGAAGTCAACTGTTTTTGTGTATTTAATATGTCAGTAGGGAAAAGCAAAAAGAGACTGCAGGAAGAGACCTTGTTCTCTCACTCTTCCTAAGCCTCTGTCCTCAAGCCCTGGGGATCAGAGAAGCCAGAGCCCAGTGAGGAGTGGGGATGACCTCTCTTCACAAAGACAGCAGGCTGAGCACTGTTAACCAATCCACACTTCTGTGTGCTGCCCATTTTCTACCCTACTGAGCAGGAGCTGAAGAAAGGCCTATGGTACCCAGTTTCTGAATCAGGACTCCTGAAGAGCCATTCTTGCCAGAACTACCCAACCCAGGTTGAGGAGTTGAGGGCAACATCAGTGAAAACAACAGCCAGGATTTGGCCACAGTATGGCCAGGAGCAATGAAAAAGATATCTATCTAGCTATCTAGCTATCTAGCTATCTAGCTATCTCTCTATCTATCTGAATGAAAAAAGTACAGACAATGTATCTAAAAGTATACTTTGACAGTATAATTGTCTTACATGTTTGGGCTATGTGTAATATGATAGTTAACTTTATAAGGTTTTGTAAGATAAATAAATGAATCTGATGATGGAAAGATAAAAGTGAGGTAGAGGAAGGGGAAAAAGAAGGGAATTGAAATGTGTTACAGTATGTACATGTACTAATGCCCTTACAGTGAATATAATAATTTTGTACTGCAAATATGTACTAAGAAAAGTAAAAAAAAAAAAAAGAGAGAGAGGAGTGGATCCACCTCTATTTTGGGAGCCTGTTTTGGAAGAAGAATGTGTGAGAATCAGTGACTTCTGGGAGGCTGCTGTCAATGGGATCCAAATCCTCCCCCTGGACCCTTGCAGGGTAGTGGCCCTCCATGCACCACAGGTAAGTCTTTGAAGAGCATTCCCCACAGGTGTGGGACACTTTGCTTTTAGCTAACTTCTTCCCATGGGCCCCACAAGCCCAGGGGTACCATCAGGGCCCAGGGAGCGTGAGCCTTCCCCTTCCCTGAACCTGGAGGATTTGTGGCCAGGGCTAAACCAGACTCAGAGTTCATGAAACCTCATAATTATATTAATGACCTAATAAAATACTTGACAGTAGCTTCTAAATAATCAGGAGGCTATAGCTCATTCAGTGCATTCATGCTCTGATTAAGTCAGCCTAGTGTTAAGCCAATGAAAGAAGAAATTTGCATATTTTAAAACATCTCCTTGTGATGATTTTAAGGACACAGTATGTTTTTGCTTGTTCTAGCCTCACTTTCAGTTTAGCTAAATGGTGGCTATTTAAACAGTGGTTGGTGTTTTTCTAGAGATGGTAACTCTCATCTAACTAATATCAATCACATGGGCAGCATTTGGTAGTAACCAAGTCCAAAGTACCCAATAGGATTCACTGCCTTGACTCCAGGCAGCACCAGACAACAGCCCTGCTCAGCCTGGACCTGGTCAGTCTTGTTCCACTGAATATTTTGCTTGTCCAGGGTTCTTGAATGGCCCTGGTGGGACTTTTCTCCAAGAGAAACACCATGGTGATATCATGCTCCTGTGCCTTTCGTGGGTGTTGACCACTGGGATAGCTCATGTAAGATGATCTCCTTCCAATAGCATAGTGTAAGATGGTCTTCTTTCAATAAACCAATAGTGTGTGGTGGTCTGGCCTCAGTCTTTTGGCTGAGGGGACTCTGTGTATATCAGCCCTCATAGTTAGTGAGCTGTCGGTGTCTGCTGGCCAAAGGGATCAACCTTCTTTGTGTCAGGCTAGGGATTTAGCTCAGCGGCAAAAAGCGCTTGCCTGGCAAGCGCAAGGTTGTGAGTTCGGTTCCCGGTACCGGAGAAAAACCAAAAAAAAAAACCCAAAAACCTTCTTTGTGTCTTTTACCTCTCATTAAGTATCTCCTCCTAAGCCCCACCCACAGACTACCCTAGAAAAACCCAGACTTCTCCACAACGAAACAGCTTGAAATTCAAGTTGGAAATCATAAAGTTATTAAGGTAACTGCATATCTGTAATTTTGCCTTGAAGTTTGGTCATTTACATATTATTAGATATACAACACTTAAAGTCAATGAGATGTCCCAACAGGATCAAGAACCATACCTAACAAACCTAGTTTTTCTCAAGTCTGAGGGACTGTTTCAGAATGAAGCTGGTGGCTCTGGTGACTCTCTTTACTGGCCAGTCCATCCAAGCTCAGGTGTGAGGCTGAGGAGGTTCAGTGAAGAGGCCTCAGCTGCTGCCTGAAAAAGAGGCAAATATTGGTAACTAGTTAAGTCTCATGTTTGTAATAGTATATTTTCATGTTATAGCATATAATATACTCCTTTCCCTTTTTATTCTGTGTAATGTGAAGCAAATTTAATCTTTTTTGGATAATTTAAGCTATTACTATTATTATTTTCCATTTTAAAGAGAAAAGACCAAAAATAAATTAACGTACACAAAGACATAAACAAAACAACATAAAATAATACAGAATTTCAGACAAGCTGATAAGAAATTTACAATGGTCGTTGTATTACATATTGTTGTCTTCAAATTGGTTACTCAGATAAACAAATATAGGCATGTAAGATTGATCAAACAATTAAACATTAGCTGTTCCTTTCAATAAACCAATAGAAATCAGCAGCACAATCATCCCAGCCATCCTGCGTATATACATATTTTCCCTGCCTTCTTTCTTTTATTATTTGTTCTCAGTTTTCCTGATGTGTGAGTTAACTGCTTGTTATGGTTTATGTTTGTGTGTCCCCTCCAAAGCCTCATGCGACCATGGGGCAGGCTTTTAGAGTTTGATTATTATGGGTATGACAGCTACACCCGCCCTGGGGTGGATAGTTTGCATATGTAAGGGAGAGGAAAAGGGTGCTTGAGGGCATTCCTCCCCCATTCCGCCATAGTGTGTGGTTGCTGCTTAGCTGTGTCCTGTGGACATGAGCTGTAGCTCTCCGACATGTGCCACTCTGACTTATAATCTGCCAAATACAGACTGAAAGCTCCACGAACTGTAAGCAAAATAAACCTTTCCTTCCTTAATTTTGGGCGTCAGGTATTTTGTGCCAGCAACGAGAAAAAAGTAGCCGAGATACTGCTATTAATTTTCTTCTGAGGACTGTTTTCATT
>NW_004955439.1:14834622-14836545 GCF_000276665.1 Chinchilla lanigera
TGCCTCTTTTGAATGGTGAACTGAGGCCATTTACACTAACAGTTATAACTGATACATATAGGCTTATCTTTGTCATGTTATTTACCTGCTATTGATTTCCTACTTTTTCTCTCTGTTTAATTGCTTGCTCTGCTTGGTGGTTCCTTTCTGTTGTTGGTCTTGATATTGTGGTCATTTTTATCTCTTTCTAGAATATTTTTCAGTAGTCTTTTAGGGTTGGTTTGGTGCTTATGAAGTCCTTCAGTTGTTCTTTGTCATGGAAATATTTTATTTTTCCATTAATTTTGAATGATATTTTTGTAGGGTACATCAGTCTGAGTTGGAAATTATTTTCTTTCAGGACCTGAAACACTTCACTCCAAGCTCTTCTTGACTTGATGGTTTGTATTGAGAAATCTGTCATGATTCGGATGGGCTTTCCTTTATGGATAATCTGTTTCTTTTCACTAACAGCTTTTAATATTCTGTTTTTTTGTTGAATTTCTGGGAGCTTGACTGTTGTATGTCTGGGTGTAGATTTATTTTGGTTATGGGTAATTGGAGTTCTATATACCTCACTTATATGTGTGTCCAATTATTTTTCCATGCTTGGGAAACTTTCTGCTACTACTTCTGCAGGTAGTCTTTTTATGTCATTTGTGTTGCCTCTTGCTGTTTCATTGATACCTATTAGTCTTACATTGTTTTTCTTTGCATCATCTTGCAGGTGTTGAATTGATATTTCCTGGTTCCTTATTATTTTTAAAAGATCTTTTCTTTCATGATCTTTAGCTGCAATGCTGTCTTTAAGACCTGCAAGTCTGTCTTCAGCTTCATTCAAGTGGTTTTTCCAGCTTTCAATGGCAGTTTTAATTTCCTGGATACCTCTTTGAATTTGTTTCATACATTCTAGTTCTTTCCAATATTGTTCATTCAAGGTTTCCATCATTTTTCTATGCTCCTCTATTTTTTTGTTTTTTATGTTTTTTGTTTTTCTTCTGGTACCAGAAGTAAAACTCATGACCTTGCACTTGCCAGGCAGGCACTGTGCTGCTGAGCTAAATCCCCAGCCCCTCTTCTATTTTTTATATATGTCTTCTTTAGATGTGCTGAGCAATTCTTTCATTATTTGTGTCATTTCTTTTTTTACCTGAGAGATTATTTCTGATCTGATTTCTTCTATGGCCTGATAGAGTTGTTTCTTTACTTCAGTTGCAATCATTTCAGAAGTTTCAGGTGTGTGATTTGCAAGTTCTCCTATGTCAGTGTCTGAATTGTTCTGGGATAGATGGAGTTCATATACTGCATTTTGTTCCTTTGTCTTGTCATTTTTGATGCAGTAAGCAGAGCACCAAGCCTTACCCTTCCTGAGCAGCTCACTCAAGGTCCCAAGCATTCCTGGATATCCTGGGTGTCAGACTTGCCTCACAATAGTGGTGGAAGGCAGGGCACGAGGTCCCAGATCCTCAGGCAGTTCATGGAGTGTATCTGGCTCTCCTGGGGCTCAGACATGCACTGTGATGGTGGCAAGAGGTGGGGCACAAGTCCAGAATTCCCAGGCAGTAAGCTAATATTACTATTTATTATCAGTTAATATAAACTTGTGCCTTCAGATCTTGGCTAGGGTTCTCTGCCTTTTCAGGTAAGTGTTCCAGGCTGCTATGTCTTGGTGAGTTATTTGTATCTTTCATTAATTGCATGATGTCAGGAGACATTTTTGTCCATTTCAGCATCATTTTTACAATTTCCCACCAGTATATCTTGTGTGTTGCAGGCTGAAAGGTCAAATATCCAAATATGTTTATATATATATATATATATATATATATATATATACACACATACACACTACTGACTTAAACATTTAGGGTAATAGTCTAGAACTTACTCTATCTTGTAACATGATGTCAGCTTCTGTGATGATTATTTTCACTGGGGATGGAA
>NW_004955439.1:14836902-14839278 GCF_000276665.1 Chinchilla lanigera
TCTTTGGTAAGTCACACCCACCAATAGGATTAGAGTCTGGATGGAATAAATAAGTAAAGAAGGCTTCCTGCTTCCTGCCTGCCATGCCATCCATGGACTGTTTCTCCTTTTTCCTGCCTTTTTGCCATGCTGACCTGCCTCTCCTCCATGCCAATCTGCCTTGGAGACAGCTGACTATGAACTTAAGCCTCTACAAACTGTAAGCTAAAATAAACCTTCCCTCTTTTAACTTGTGAATGTCAGGTATTTTGTCCTAGCCATGAGAAAGTAACTAGGACAAGGGAACATTTCAGGTGGAAATAAGCAATAGAACAGGCACCATATATGTTATTTGTACTCAGTGTTACTTAACAATGAGTGAAAATGTACAAAGTATTTTATCTCAATAATCTACAGGAGAAAGTGTAGCCCCTATCCTCCTCCCTTCCATCTTTTGCTTGTGGTCCACTCATTTACTTATAATGTGTAGGATACCTCATATGGGAACATGTGGAACGAGGCAGCCAAATGGTTATACTTCAAGCCAATGCCAACCCCAAGACCTAACAGAGCAGTGGAGGAAGAGCATGGAGGTAGAGATTCCTGGACACTAGGAGGAGACTCACAGTGCTGTCTGAGTCTTTTCTGCAGATGAACCTGAGAGATGAGCCCCACCATGTCTGAGCCTTTGTCAGCTGCATAGGCTCTACATGTTGGCCTACTTGCCCTCCAGCCTGAGCCCAGCAGGTGACCTGTAATTGGGGGGACAAGTATGAGGTCAGGTGTAGTAGTACACCTGCCTTCTCTGCACAGGTCTGCTTTGCATGTGCCAGTCATCACAGATGAGTACTTTCCTGTGCAGAGCAATTTGAACTGGAAATTGTTGTATGGTGAATATAAGGGAATAAAAAGCCTGGGGCTGGGAATGTAGCTCTGCAACATATCACTTACTTTATGTGCATAAGGTGCTGGGTTCTATTGCCAGCACCACACACAAAATAGTATGATTTCTTCATCATTATAAAAGGCACGTAATTCTGCTCCACTGACAGAAACAGTCTCCCCTCTACCTCTCATAGGGCACTGCTAGATGATGTTCCCTTCAGTCACACCAATGCAAGCCCAGCAAACTAGAGTCATGCACATGGCTGGGACCAGCCCCAACCTAGTAGAACCTAGTGTTCACACACATGGACAGGTGCTATAAAGGACCAACCCCACACTCAATCACTTCTCATGAAGAAACACAGCTAACAAGTGTGCACAGGCCAAAGGTAGGGCATTATCAACCAGAAGGAAACTAAGGGGACAGCTCTCTAGGGCAGTTTCCATGATGCCTCGTGGTTTTCAAAGTGCCCTCTGAGTGACAGTGTTCCTTTCTGGGGAACCAGGAGCCCTACGTCTCTGATGCTGTGCTCAAGGTCCTGCTCCAGATGAGTGGCGGAACCCCTGCTCCTCCCTGCCCCAGAAGCCCTACATGTTGTACCCTACGTGCTCAGCTGAGACATCAAGTTCAGGAAATGGTACAGCCTACTAGGAGGTTCTAATCTATGACCTGGCTCTCATCCTGTTTTGCATCTCGTGCTCTAACTATCGAGATTTAGTGAAATTGCAGAGAGAGAGAGAGAGAGAGAGGGAAAGCAAGAGGGACTCACAGAAAAGGAGCAGATATTTTTTATAAAAAGTTCTATACTTTGTCAGGCCTCAGGGTGAACAGGAGCTGGCTGTATTTTAGCAAGTGGATGTAATTCATGCAGCACAGCACAGCTGCTTTGAGAGGGGCCTGTTAGAGTTGAGCTAGCGGTCAGCTCACACCTGCCTCTCTAGGGCCATTGCTTCCTTCTGAGCCTCACTGCCCCATCCACAGCCCAAGTGAGGCTCAGCACCTGCTTAGGGACACAGCCCTGCAGCCTGCCAGTCTCCAGAAACCCATTTGTTAATAGGTTAAAGGCATCGCTTAAAAGGCACAATCACTGTGCTGGAAGGGGAAGACAAAATCATCCATCGTACATCATGAATAATACTGCACAAGAATCAATTATATCTATACTGTTACTGTATAATAGCAATGCTATCATTGATATGATAATATTGCACCACTTGAAGCTAATATCAATACTATCATAACTTTATTACCATCATTATATTATATATTGTATATTAATTATATAGGAAAATACACAAGACATTATTACACAAATACACAAGACATATTAATTTTTAAGATTCAATTAATGTATTATTTAGAATGCACTTAGAATATAAATTAAGTATATAAACATACAATAAACAAATTTAACAAGCTTGAATGATATGATATTGTGTGGAGGGCCACCTGGGTGACTCTCTTTGAAGGAGGAGCAATTGCCTCCATTTTGGCTGAGCCTGACCCTATTT
>NW_004955439.1:14839943-14843248 GCF_000276665.1 Chinchilla lanigera
CTGGGAAGGGCTCTCTATAATATTGGTATTATCTTGAAGTAGTGCAGAAGTGTCCCCAGGAAGAAAAGTCCTAATCAGGCATGTGGTCTCAATGACATTTTAATGGGGAAAATGGACACATTTCAAATGGGATTTGAAGCCAACTGCACATTGTGTCAGCAGCTGTTGTGATGTACAAGGTCTCCTTGGAATGTTCATGTCACTTCTCACCAAGAGCTGGTTTCCTTGGTCTCAAGAAAGGAACAAACTTCAGTTCTCAGATCTGTGCAGGCTCAAAGGGTGGCCATCCCCAGGAGCCTGTTCTCAGAGGGACATGGCTCTCATTGCCATGCACTGCTTTTTTTGAGCCTCTGACATGTGATCATAAGTACTGAGGTGCCACAGTACTTATGCTCAAATGAGTTTGGGAAATGTGGTCTATTTCTCAGAGGCAGAAAGAGAAAAGCATGGCAGGGGTGCTGAGGATGGAACCTAGGCCCTCACACAGGCCACACAAGCTCTCCAGCACTAGCTGCATGCCAGCCCAAGAAAAGCATTTTCAACTTTCTTTAATCCAGCATTCACAATTACTTAACTCTAACCCCCATACACAAACCACAAACACACACCATGTACCACACACACTATGAACACCACATACAACACACATGCACTACATATGTGCACAGCACATACCACATCACATACCATACAAGCACAAGACACACACACAAACACACATGTACAAACACTGCTTGAGATACTTGTTAATGCCACTGGATACAATTTGAAAACATCATTGTGAACTGAGATTGAAGTTTTTAATAATTACACTAGTTTTACCAGTTTTGGGTGTTCTTAGAAGTACAACAATAGCAATAACAGATAACTTCATTTGGTCAACACTGCTTTGTTCACAGATCTTTTGGAGCCACCATCCTAGTCTGTTACCCTCAGTACTGTGTTGGTAGCAGACCATCCAGAGCAGTGGGCCTCTACCTATTTGGAAATAGGTTGGCTCCACCCCCATAATGACCTCCCAATTTCAAAACTGGAGAAAAAGATAGGTGCCAGTCAGGTCTCCCTCCTTTCTTGTTTCCTTCACTCACTCCCTCCCTTCTTGCCTTCTTCTCTCCCTTTCTTCTCTTCCCTCTTCAAAATTTGCTTCACCAAAAATGCAGCATCTGTCAAAATTCACCCCTTTTTCATCAATGAGACTTTTAAACCCCACACCATTTCCATGCAGCAAATTACATATGTCATTACGTGATAAGTTATGCATGAATGATACTAATGTTGTCAAAGAAGCACATCAGAATCGCCTTAACTCAGAATCTTTGATGAGCACATTGTCTTCAGACTTGGGAATGTCTTTGCTCTCTTTAGGAAACTTTAGCTCTGCTCCTTTCTTCTCCAGTTCAGAATGCAGCATCATGCGGCAGCATCAGTTATGATTTTCTCAAAAAGTAGCTTGTTCCCCTTCTTTCACATTCAGAAGAATATTTCATATCTGTATTTTCCACTTATCTTTTAAATTATGAGACACAGTCTTCACATTTTCCCTGCTTTTGCTGAACAGGTTTGTTAAAGCCCAATGTTTTCTTCTCAACAATTTTATCACGCATTACCACTTACTCAAATTGTTCACACCTCTGCCCACTGGCACCTCCAGGGGACCCAGTACTCGAGCAGGCACCTACGTGTCTGGCATCTGTCATCTCAACTGCTCAGGCCTAGAAAACTCTCACTGATCAAAGGACATCAGGGTTTAAAGCTTTTTAAACATACTTGAACTCATTTAACTATAGAAATACTTCATTTTGACTTTAGTTTGGTGCACGGTGATAAACATGGGTCTAGTTTTAGTCTTCAGCATGTGGAAAGCCAGTTTTTCCAGCACTATTTATTAAAGAGGCTATCTTTCTGCCAATGAACATGGTTGGCCCCCCTGTCAAAGATAAAGTGGCTGAGTGTGTTTGTAGCTGTGTCTGCATTTTCTAATCTGTTCCATTGATCCTCAGGTCTGTTTTTCTACAAGTACCATGCTGCTTTTATCACAGCAGCTTTGTAGTATAATTTCAAGCCAGGGATTGTGATGCTTTCTGCCTTGACTTTGTTGCCCAGAATTGCTTTTGCTATTCTAGGTCTCTTCTGGTTCTGGGATAACTGTACTGCTGATGTCTGGTGGTTTATTGAGAGGAACAGTTAATGCTTAATTTTTAAAAATTTTGACCAATCTTTCATGCTTATGTCTGGTAATCTGAGCAACTAATTTGAGGACAATAATATGCAATATAACAACCACTGGTGAATTCCTACCATCTTGTCTAGTGAAACTCTATATCATCTCTAATGTTTTTTAATTATATTTAAATTCTCTTTAATGGCTTGATCAGTCTTGCATTCTTACATCTGCTAATCTGAGCAACTTGGTTGAAGATAACAATATGTAATATTCCAACCACTGTTAATTCCTATTATTTTGTTTTGAAACACTGAATCATTTTTAATGCTTTTGCTTTTTTTTGTTTTTGTCTGTGATGTTGGTATTTTGCTATTATTCTTTCTTTATTACTCTTTAAAATAAAAAATAGGCAAAAAAAGTCTCATTTTTGTTGCTAATCACACTGATATTCCAGGCCAGTAGGATTCTGCAAAGGCACCAATGGAACAATGGCTGCATGTCCTCCAAAACTTTTTCTTTAAAAAAGAAACAAGAAAAATAATACAGAATTTCAGAACAAGATGATAGCAAATTAACCATGGTAGTTATATTGCATATTGTTATCTTCTAAGTAGTTGTTCAGATTAGCAGATAGAGCATACAAAATTGATCAAACAATTAAGCAGTAACTGTTCCTTTCAATAAACCAATAGAAGTTAGTAGTGCAACTATCTTAGCTATCTTGTGTTTGTGTGTGTATATACATATGTGTGTGTATATATATGTGTATGCATGTGTGCATATATATATATATTTCCTTCCTTTTTTCTTTCTTCCCTCCTTTTCCCATCCCAATTTTTCCTTTTTTCTTTCTTTCCTCCTTTCCCCCATCCCAGTGGTTCCTTCCTTTTGAGCAGTTTCTTTCCCTTTCACAATATCTATTGTACCTTTCAGTTTTATTTACTCTTTCAGGTTCTTACACTAGGGAGACAAGATGATATTTACACATGCAGGTCTGATTTATTTCACTTATGCGTATGGTCTCTAGTTGCATTCATTCACCTATGAAAGCCTCTAGTTTATCTTTCTTCAACTACTTGAAACTGGACACTAACAGAGTGTAATAAGTAGATATACAAAGAAAAGATGAGGAGAAAACATG
>NW_004955439.1:14844039-14881906 GCF_000276665.1 Chinchilla lanigera
AGGGAAAGATATTCCAGGCAAATGGCATCCAAAAGAGGCAGGAGTGGTGCCTGCTTTCTGTGGCTGTAAGGAATACTGAGACAGTGACTTACAAAGGAAAGTGGTTTATTTTGGCCCATGGTCCCAGAGACTGGGAAGTCCAGTCTGGTGTTGCTTCAAATTGTGGCAGAAAGCTGAAGGGCAGGTGGGTGTGTGTGAATTCCCACAACAGATACCTCCCCTCCCTGAGAACCGCTCTATTTCACCCATCACCCCAACACCTCATGCCAGGCCCACCACCTACAAATGCATGCGAGTTTAAAAACTAATGAATGGGCCAAAGTTTGGGCTAAATTTCCCAAAAAGGGAAATTTAGAAGTATCTTGAGATAATGAAATTGGAAACATAATATATCTAAACCTATGGAACATAGCAAAAGAAGTTCTAAAAAAGCATTTTTTTAGCAATGTATTAGTTAGGGTAAACCAGATAAACAAAATCAATACAAAATATAGAAGGGATTTGTTAGGTAGGTTTACAGGTTTAGAAGGGGAAGAGTCCAAATATCTGTCTGTGGAATCGGAGGCAGAAAAATCCCAAATGGCTGTCTGCATAGTAAAGAGCAGAGAATACAGTAGTGGGTCAGGACCAAGGTCTCAAGCAGGAAGATTGCTGCAGAGTCACCAGAATGAGTGGGTCAGAAAGCCAAAAAGTCTGTGTTAGAAACCTAAAGACTCTGAACTAGAAGCCTAAAGGAACTGGAGAAGAACATGCACAGGTGAAGACCAGAGCTCCTCCAAAGAAAGGGGAATACTTCCGGTCCTCTTTGTTCTGTCCGTGCTACTAGCCCGTTGGTTGGTGCCACCCTCATCTGGAGTGGTTCTTCCCTCCTTGGTTCACAGCCTAAATGTCAACCATCCACAGACACACTCGGAGCTTTCCTAATCTGTTAGCCGGGTCCTCCTCAAGTTATATTAGCATATTACGGTTAATGATCATAAGCAATAACAGCTACAAGAAAGAAGAAAGACCTCAAGCAAACCATACTGTATACCTCAAGGAAGTTTCAAGAAAGAAAACTAAGCTGAAAGTTGGTGAAAGGAAACAATAATAAAGACCAGGGCAGAAATAAATGAGATAGAGACCAGAAAAACAGTAGAAAAGAGAAACAAAATGACAGCTAGATTTTTAAAAAATTTATTTTATTAAAATTCCAAATATTGATTGATGAGAAAGATAAAACATAAGGCAGTGCCAGACCTCTGACTCCAAAGGTAAGGCTTCCTCTCACTGCGTACATCAGATCTCTCCTCAGCAGCAGCTGTTGTTGAGTTTTTATATCAACTTGTCATGTTTTTGTGTGTGCACATACAAACATATCAGAATGGTTTTCAAACATTTTCTACTTTTTATTGGCATATATTAATTGTACAAATTAATAGGTTTCAAAGTGATGTTTTCATAGATGCATATAAAGTACTTTGATCATACTGACACTCCATTACCCTCCCTTACCTCCCTTCCTCTCTCCGTGGTCCCCTTCCAAAGAGTTTGGGTTTTTATTGCTGTTGTTGTTGTTGTCTTTTTTGTGAGAGGATAAGCCAAATCAACAAACTTAGGTGGACTAAGAAAAAAAAGATTCAAATGAATAAAAGCAAAAAATGAAAAAGTAATTAAAACTGAGCCACAGAAATAGTACAAAAAAAAAATATGAAACTGCTATGAACAAAATGCCTAGAAGAAATGGGTAAAGCCTAAGAACATACAGCCTACCAACACAGAATCAGGAAGAAACAGAAAACCTGAGCAGACCTACGAGCAAGGAGACTTTCAGTAATAAATTCTTCCATCAAAGAAATGCACAGGACCTTATGGCTTCTCTGCTGTATTCTGATCTAAGGCAGGAAATAACCAAGGAAAAGGCTAGAGAAAGAAGGGAGGGTCCGTCTACCCCGGAGTCCACTTTCTAGGCTAGGCCTGAGACACAAGTGGACTGAGGACGTGGCTGGGGGAGAGAGGGTGCATGTTGGAGCATGCTTTCTGGGAGTAGATCCACCTTCTGAGTTAAGCATTAGCCCAGGACCAGGATGCCCAGGTCTAAACACAGTGGCAAAATGTAGCGAAGTTACTTAGCTCATACACAATAATTCCCTGGGCATGTGCTCGTGGTCTTCTGCAGCCCTTGGCTGACCCCAACCCTAATCACTATGTCACTGATGATGAAAATTTGATCCCCCTGAGGACATTAGATGCCATGACAGTGCCCCTAAGGGTCATAATAGGTTAAAAACTCCACCACCTCACAGAGCAGTTGAGTCAAGCTGCTCATTGGCCCCAGTTATATCTCAGACAAAACCCTCAATTCCATCCCAAACCCAAAGGCTTAAAACTTTCAACACCAAGACCTCTCAGTGCCATGAATTCTCACTGGCCCACTCCCACTCTGGGAGGGAATCTCATCTTTTCTCTTTAAAATAAATCATTGATCCTGCTTAGTACTCTTGAGTGTCCTGCTCAGTTCTTTGTTTGCGACATCAAGAACCTGGACAAGACCCCCAATGTGGTAACAGGACTAACACCGATTTCAGATTCATACAAAAAATTGAAGAAGAGTGAATACTTCCAAATTTATTTTGCCAGGGCAACACTACTATCCTGATACCAAAGGCAGGCAAGGACACTGCAAGAAAAGAATGAGTCAATATCCCTGATGACCACAGATCAAAAGTCCTCCCAACAAATTAGCAACCCGAATTCGACATATGGTTGCGTCATTTGTGACAGTGCAGCTGGGGTCTGGTCATAGGCTCGTGGTTGCCATGCAACGCTCTCTCTGTTGCTGGGCTGGAGCACTGAACCACAGTGCTTGGCTAGCCTCTGGATGAGTAGGGAAACAACTAATTCTCTACAGTGTACTGTGTTCCAAAGTTGTGATACTTTGAAGGTTAGCAGTGCATTAGGTAAAAAAAAAAAAAAATAGTTCCTATACCTTTAGCTAGTTTAAGTTTTTCAGTGTTATTCTTTAATGCAGTCCAAGAAACAAAAATGACTACAAGAATAAAAATTATTATAATACCAAAACAATAATAGAGATAGTTCTAGTGACAGTTAAAATTAATTATAAATGAATGAATAAATAATGCTGTAAAGTAGGTTTAGATATGTAAGAAGTTAAGCAATAATCTTGTTTGATTTTGCCTTTTATGTAAGGTGTTTGCTTGAAAGCATCAGCCATACTAATTTCATAATTGCATTTGTGATGAAATTTAACCTGGTCAGAATCAAACTTAAAATGCTCGAGTGAAAGTCACATCAAAAATAAATTTAATAAATTGAGCATTAAATAAATTACTCATTTTTGAGTGCAGCACCCATGTTGCCAGCTCCTCTGTGTTTGGAGCTAACAATATTTAAGGTTTATTTATGATAAGATGGCTTTCTGCATGCTGAGACATTCTCTGTCTGATCACCCTGAAGAAGTCATACTTGGAAAGTCAAAGTTACAGGTGGAGAAGGCTGACATCACCTCCAATGTGCCCTGAGCTCCTGGGGGCTTGGGCCAGTGACAAGATTCCAGGGACACAATGTGAGAATTGCCCAGAGGGGTTCAGGATAGCAAGCATGTGGGGAGACCTATCTGAGGTGTAGTGGGTTGACCCAGGCTAACTATCCAGAAGAGTGAGAGCTGCACTGGCCTCTGAAGGACAAGGTGTTGGCCTTGGTGCAGTAAGTTGGTCCAGGGAGACTTCCATGTGGTGAGGGGCCATGACAGTGGGCTGTGCAGAGTAACAAGAGAGGAGGACAGAGAGGCCACTGGGCCAGACTGTCACAAGGCCCAGACGTCATGATGTAAAAAGGGACCTGTCCTTTAGGAAGCCATGGATCCACTGAGGGAGAGGCTTGACTGAGCAGGTGGGCAGCTCAGAAGCAGTGTCCTGGGCTAAGAATGGCAGTGATGGGTGTGTCACCAGTGCTTTCCCTGTCATCCCACAGGGTGAAGTGTCACATGTCTAGAAAAATGAAGTAAAAGACAGGTGAGTGGCTCTTCCAAGCTCACCATGAACGGTGGCCCAGATGGGACCAGCTGGGGGTCCTTTGGTTCCTTATTCACTGGTTTCCCTCAACAGTTTGTGGTTGACTTGACCCACTCTCCAGCCCATGCACTCTGTTTCCTGATTTCCTTAAATGTTCATTCCCTTTTTGACCAACCACATATACTTAGGTACAGCTTGCAAATATGTGGATCTCTGCCCCTCAAAACTTATGTTATACATACTATCAGTCTTTTGTGTCTGTGGATTCTGCCTCTCAGGAGTCAACCAAAGGCAGATTGAAAATTTTTCTGAAAAAGTTTTACCTGTACTGAATACACAAAGGCTTTTCCTTGTCACCATTCCCTAAACAACATGGACAACTATTTCCATAGCACTTACATTCTATTAGGTGCCACAGGTACTCTGGAGATGATTGAAAGTAGGTGGGAGGATGTGCTTAGATAATAGGTAAATACAATGACATTTTATGTAAAGAATGTGAGCATCTGTGGACTTGGGTATCTGAGGGAAGTCCTGGACCCAGTTTCCCACAGGAGCTGAAAGTGTCAGTGTGCTTCCAATAGGCTGACAAACACCTGAGATAATCAGCTTACAAAGAGAAAGGCTTGCTTCTGTCCATAGTTGGAGAGGTTTTGGTCCACAGTTTCTTGGTCCTTTGCTTTGGAGGTGGTGATGAGACAGTGCTGAGGTGACATCATGCTGATAACACATGGCATGACCACTCCCCTGTGTCAGGAGGGAGGAGGAAGCAGCTGTGGAGCCCCACTGTCTCCTTCAAGGTGCACTCCCACGACCTGCAGGCCTTTCACCAGCTGCCACCTCCCCATCTCCACCTCCCACTGACACCATCACCAAGTCTTTACCACATGGGCCTTTGGATGACTTTTAAGATCCAAACTGTAGCACCAAGGTAAATTTGTGTGGTCAGACTACACATGGAAGGTATGTAGGAGAGTGTAAGAACTGAAGTAAGCCGATTTCCAACATGCTAGAATTCATATCCCACACAGGACCTCCAGCATAATGTGTATATCGAGGCCATCTTATTTCAACACAGATGTCACATATCTCACTACTGGGGCAGGCACTACAGCCTACACACAATGCCAGACAAGTTGTCTGATGCTGTAACACAACTTACTTGTACTTTAGCTTCTTCTTCTGACCTCCAACAGAGAATTAGAAGTCAGAGTTCAGTAGAACATATTTTGCTTTAATGATAATTTTTATATAAGATGATTTTAAGATTCAAAGCAATAAGCAAGTCCATTTTTTCTTAGCTGAGCTTAAATGGGTTTTCAGTCATGGCCACTTCTATCCTTGCCTCAGTTTGACATTCATCCTGAAAGAACCGGCTTTCATCCAGGGTAATTACAGTAAAATTCTTCTTTTCCCCTCAAAGGCAAGACAGCACATTAGTCTTGAGTTATTTAAATAGTAATACCAAAATACTGAAGACTACAATAATGTATGCACAATACATATTAGAGGAAAAGTAATAGCTGGCATTAAAATATAGTATTTCATGTCCACATAAAAATATGAAAAAATCAAACATGCATTTTATAGGGTTTTAAATATATTATTCATTTCTTTATCCTTTCTTATCTTTTTGGGATTCTACACTTCAGTATAAAACTTTGTTGAGAGGCAACATACTTTTGTATTTTCTGTACACCCTGCAACACAAAAGAAGTAATTGGTCATTGTGTTGAAGTGGAATTAAAGAGTCAAGAGTTTCAGGAGGTGATTCCACT
The DNA here is from genome assembly GCF_000276665.1 of Chinchilla lanigera. Classification (NCBI taxonomy): domain Eukaryota; kingdom Metazoa; phylum Chordata; class Mammalia; order Rodentia; family Chinchillidae; genus Chinchilla; species Chinchilla lanigera. Next base: position 14,849,831 of record NW_004955439.1, read on the forward strand.
TTCCAGACAGCAACAGGCCACGATGCCTGCATTCTTCTAACCCTAGGTTAGCCACCCCGAGTCATGGGTCATGACTACTGGGCCAAGAAAGCACATGGGTGTGGATGGAGGGAGGACCATGGAGGGGAATAGGTTAGGTTGAGCTTGAATGATGCTGAGATAGGAGGAAGGCTGAAGCTGGAAAACCAGACCCACAGAGACTCAGCCTGGTTCGCAAATGCTTCCTAGAAGCTGGTAGATTGGCTTTATCCTGTGTCAGGGCCCACAAGTGGTAGAATTAGCAAAAAGGACACAGTGTCCTTAACACAATAAAAAGACACACATGTCTTAGAAGACATGCTTTTGTGAGCCTCTTATCTGCCTAGTACTAAGATCACTTTCCCTAAGCAGAGACTACAGCTCTTTTCCTTACAATTTCTAGGTGACCAAGGACTCCTAAAGTTTGGGGTTTTCCAAGACCACATGGGGCAGCTAATCTATTGGTTTTCGTCTCCGTCTTTGCAAAAACTGTCACTGAAGATTTGTGAACTGTGGTGAGTACAAGGGGTGTTTTATTTCTGCTTCAGATCCAGGATGACCTTTCCAGTCTGGTCTTTGACCTTGATCCTCCCTGAACTGTACGTGGTCTCCTGGCAGCCACTGCAATACACAGTCTTGCTGGTACCATCAGGAAATTCCCTCCTCTTGAACTGGTCCGTGTGGATTTCTTTCTGCCCATTGCTGAGCACGACGGTTTTGTCACCATTCCTGGTAGGGGAGAAACACTCTGGTAAGACAGGCTGTGCCATAGCCAGTTCTGTGAGCATGGAGTGGGTAAGGATGAGAGTGATGCCAGTGCCCCGAGAGAAGAACACAGCTGTGCACAGCAAGGACAGGAATGGCGCTGAGGGCTGAAGGACTGACAGGAGCCCTTGATGGCTGAGGACATGTGAGTTGGGCATGAGGGAGATAAGCTGAGATGGCAGCTGGGTCTGTTCACTACAACTAAGATGATGGCTTTAGGTGTGACAGAGACCACTACAAAGTGGTTCTGAGCAGGATTTAATACTAACCAAGTGGCTTTCTGTGTTTACTTGTGAGCTGTCTGAAGCTTAGGCACCTTGTCTGAGGATGGGCAGTGGACTCATAGTAAGTGAACCTCTATTAGTCACTGGTCACTGCTGAGGCCTGTATTGGCCTGTGAAGCTGTGACACCTCAAAGGACAAGATAAGGCCACAGCTGAGGACGTTTGGCTCCAACCCCAATTAGTTACAAAGAGACTGCATCTGCAGGCTCCACACTCTGACAATAAATACCAACCTAAGATAAGGTAGTTCTCCTAATTGACATAATTTACTACTTGGGAAAATTCTCCCTAGGTCCTGCTAGATTCCTGCATTTTCTTGAGTATCCTCTTCCTTTGTTTGAAAACCAACTAAATATGGGATGCCCAGAGAAATCTTTGTCTAAACCCAGAGAATATTGAAGCTATAAGAGAGCTGGACCCTCCTGGAGCCCTGAAATCATTTCAGTTTTCTCATTTACTTAAGTCTTCACCATCCATTCACTTGGGAGACTGTGGGCCTGATCAGCCTGCAATAATTAAGGGTTATTTAACCTGATAAGGTGGAAGTGAGAGGAGACATGGTTGGCAGAGTTGGCAACCCTGGCAACCCATGGCAGAGTTGCCATGAGTTGGCAACTTATGTTTGGCATGAGTGCCAGGAAAGGATAAAGAAAATGCCAGCACACAAGAGGAAATATTCTGACTGCCCACAGGGGAGCTAATGCAGCTCTAATGCAGACACTGAGCCCTCAGGCTGCAAAACTGAAGGAGTGGGAGAGACTGAGGCCAGCAAGGTGACACCACTAGGGTATTGCAGCCAGGTGGACCTGGGGTAAAAAGAAGGAGGACCTAGGCAACTTCCCAACCCACTCAGGCAGGTAGACAGAGAGTGCAGACCTCAGGTCTTCTGCTCACACCAGCATCAAAACCAAATCCTACCATCATCTCTGGTGCATCTTATATATTAGTTTACGTGGGTTCTACAATAGATTTGGGCTCCCAGATCACACGTTGAAGGCTGAGATCACCCTTATGGTGCAATTCTAGCCCAGCCAACCTTGATGAGTTCAAGGTGTGTGTCACTTAACAACAGGAACACATTCTGAGAAATGTGTTGTTAGGTGATTTTGCCACCAGCTAAGATGCCTATGATGACGTTAGACAATGTGCTCTCCTGGAACCACCATCCTGTATGTGCTCTGCTGCCAACTGAAACGTTATTATGTGGCACACGATTGTCCCTAAATGTTTAAACCTATATTCTGCATAAAGAGATTCAAATAATTCACAAGACAAACATTCATGTCAGTGGTATTATTTTCTGCTATTATTTTTAAATAAATACTTAAACACAAAAATCTAAATTAATACAAAGGAATTATCAAATATGCAAATCAGAAGTCAAGGATGATGTGGACTCATGTTGTGTGATGCAATACCGACCTTTTCACACGTACGATTGTTCCATCAGGAAACATGGTCTCCTCACACTCAGGCTTGAGCCTGGTCACTGTCCCATCTGGAAACACAGTTTCCTTGGAGCCATCAGGATAGAATTTTTCTGTAGAATACATTTTTTAAAAATGTGTCTTACACTGAAGGTGTTTTAGAAACCACATCATATCTCAATGATCTACCTATCTGAGATATATGAAAGAATATTTCTTAATTATGTGAGTCTATACATTTGAATGGCCACATATACTATGAAATTCCTAGGTCAACTTGACTTTTAGATGAATTAATAATACTTTAGCATAAGTGCAGACAGTTTCCCATTTACAATGACTTAAGTTATGGTTTTTTCAACTTTATGATTATAGAAAAGTGATATGCATCCAGTAGAAACCGTTATGCCTTATATCTAGGTGTCTCCTCAAAGACTCATGTGGTCATAGGTGGGGTTTTTTAGAGGTTCTTGGTTCCAGGGTGTGTGACGCTGGGTTTAAATTGTACAACGCTGAGATTAAAGGTACCTGATTAGGCCATTGATTGGTTAAGCATAGCTCCGAGTGTGGATAATAAGAAGGTCCACCCAGGGTGTGAGTGACACTACCCAAAATGTGAATAGCCTGGAAGGGATAAAAAGAGGAGGCTTCTGCCTCTCGCCATAGTGCTACTTCTTCTGCTTCTTGCTGCTTTGCTGTCTCCTGCCTGCTTACCATGAACTGTTTCTCCTCTGTGATGCCCCTCTGCCGTGCTAACCTGCCTTGAAGCCAGACAACTATGAAATGAAACCTCCACAAACTATGAGCTATAATAAACCTTTCCTCCTTTAATGCTGGGTGTTATGACATTTTGTCTCAGCAGCAAGAAAAGTAACTAAGACAGAAACTATGCAAATTTTGAGTTTCAGTCTTTTTCCATGCTGGTGATATGCAGCACCACCTTCTCCCAGTGGCTGCAGCCCCCAGGCACCAGGCCATCACCAGGGAGAACATCCCATACCCTACAGTGTGCTGTAACATAGCTATGTTTGGTATCTTAAGTGTATTACATGTATTTTCAGCTTACAAAATTTTCAGCTGACAGTGGATTTACTGGGATAGAATGCCATCAAATGCCAGAAAGCATTTATCTGCCCCAAATACTTTATGGAATATATTTATATCATAAAATTATTTGTTGTTTACTTGATATTCAAGTGTAAATGAGAGTCTGAATCATTATTTGCTGAATCAAGCAACCCAAGTTCAAGGACTTAAATATTATATGAAAGTAATTGGAAAAAATCACCTGTATAAACAACAGGGGTATACTTGCTTCATTTCACTGTTCTAGATAGGACTTAAATAACATGCACAGATATCTTTGCCCTTCCATAAATTTATCTTTCTAAACTGTTCAAATATATTTTATGGGAGATTCACTCTACTATGGCCTGAATGTTTATGTCTCCCCAAAGTTTATGTGTTGAGGCTCACCCCGAAAGAAATGGTGTTAAGAGATGGTGCCTTTGGGAAGTAATTGGATCTTGAGGGAGGCACCTTCCCAAAAAGAATTAGTGGTCTTATTCAAGAGAGGTCCCTGTCCTGCCATGAAGGAAAACACCACCAATATATCCACACCAGACTCCAAGCCTGCTAGAGTCTTGGTCATGGACTCCCAGCCCTCAGATTTGTGAGGAATGAGTTTCCTTTGTTTATCAGCTGTCTGGTTCATGGTGATAGTAGTCTGAATGAACAAAGACTCATCCCATAAAGGACTAATATTCTACACTTACTTTGTGTACCACTCTATCGATTTTTATTTATATATGAATATTTTGCTTCAGGCAAACTGACAACAAAGTTGCTATTCTCCCAACTCTGCTCAAATCAATTCCTGGTCTAAGATATTTCTATTGCTTCTCTTTGCTCTCTGACTCCCTGAATCCTACACTTGAGGTCCAAGTACTTCATTAGTCTCATAGCTGGCAACTTATGGCCTCTGAATACTTTTAACCCTCATTGTTGAAAACATATACTTTTGCTTCTTCACATAGACTTGTTTTGTTAACTGTTAGCAGTTGCTGGCAGACAAGTGGCAGAAAAACAAATGTGAAGAATCTGACAATGGAGGGAAAATTCTGCCTCTTAAAATAACTGTGAGTACAAACTGCAACAGATTGTGTCCTAAATGAAGTTATTACTGGAATACCCTGGCGAAGTTACAGGCTCTTCATTGGTCAATATTCTAAGACTCACTGACTGCCTAGCACATAATCAATATATAATATGTTTTTATTGATTTATATAAATTTATGTAGAGCATTCACCTAACAAAAATCATACTTATAAAACGGCAATAGGGGAAACAATGGGGCTTTCATTTGACTTTGTCCTTGAAACATCAGTCATGGGTAGAAGTGTAGAAGCTTTGAAGATAGAGCAAACACATCCAAGAGCAATGAGAGAACTTGGATTTCCTGCTATAAAATTAAGTAGCACATTGGAGACATTCTACATGAACCAGCTGAGAGTTAAAGAAAACACTTGTCTATGAAATATTTCTTTTTTGCACCAGACCTGAATGAACATCAATCACTCAGCAGGGCATTTGTGAACTAGCAAGTGTAATGTTTTACTCTGAACTCTTTGCTGAGGGTCACTGAAGAAGCAATTACTCTTGTGCCCCTTCTGTACTCAATTGCCTAGTCTCACACCCAGTGACAGATCATGAAGGTGAAGACTTTAACATGACACATGATAGCACTGGCTAAAAAACTAGGACAAAGACAACAGAGTCAGAAGACAAGACAGAACAGAACAGCCTGAGACTCAGTAGCAATATGGGCCCAGTCCATGGTTCATCATGTTCAAGATGATGGTGTCATGACAGGGGCCAATGCTGTCTCTGTAATGTGACACATCAGGTTTTTCTGAGACCCAGCAGCACTGTAGCCCTAATCTAAGGCCTATCACATCCAAGATGAAGTGGTCAGTGGGGGCTAACTCTGTCTTGGAGGCACATCAAAAGTATTTTACAAACTTTCCCACTACAAAATATCTAGTAAGGCCAAGGAGAAAGATACAAGAAACTCTTTCAAATCATTATTCAAGAGCATGGAAAGGGCCCCAAACCACAGTGATTTCTGGAAGGCAAAGTAGGTCCTAATGCTACTGGTGTCCTGTGGCCACCTGCTTATCTCAGTAGCCCAGAGACACTATATAAAACATCTTCTGGGATGGGGTATGAGGTTTTCACCCTGAAAACCAGAACCGTGTCCCTGCTTCGTGATGACATTCTCAAGAGATGTGTCACTCTGTAGGGATGAAGTGGAAGACCCCTACTGTTGTCCTGTGGAGCTTATCAGGCAGAAAGTGTGCTTTTGAGCTCTCTCCAAAGAACCTCTGACTACAGCTGACTGTGAAGCGGGCTCAGCACTGCAATCCTGCACCTATAGGTCTGGAAACAATATGGCGTGGCTCCAAAGTGCAGTGCCCAGCCACCTGCAGGAGCAGCACAGAGACTCCTGGACAGACACCCCGACTGGGCCCAGAGGACGGCTGCCAAACATGACCCAACGAGACACTGTGAGAAAGGCAAGGGAGCGGCACCCTAAGAAGGCATGGGCAGAGCCCGCGGAGCTCACTCAGAGCTTCAGACGGCACACAGGAGCAGACAAAGAGAACATGCGCACAAAAAATTAAGGACTAAAGGAGTAAGATGGAAACAAGAGGAGATGGCGTGAGCCAAAGGACCAGGGGGATCTGATAGAGGCTCCATTCTGCAGTGAGGAATATAATCCCTAAAATTTCGGCTAAAGGATGTATTGAATAATGTAATATCCCACTGGAAAGAAAATTATTAAACTAGAAGATAATCTAAGGAACTCACCAAAAAAGTAACAAAGATAAGGAGAAAATATATTTAGGGCCAAGGAGATTAGAATGAAGTGGTATAATACACCTGCAATGGGAGGTTTAAGAAGAAAAAAAAGGAGAAAAGATGATATTAGTAAAAATAATAGCTGAGAATTTTCTTTCTTTTTTTTTGTTTATTTGATCAATTTTTTTTTCTTTTTTTTTTTAGCTGAGAATTTTCTTGGACTTAAAATAGGTTTGCCATAGAGGTCCCATTCAACCTAGCCCTTTCTCTTTTGGGTATTTTTCCAGAAGAACTGAAAACATTATACCACAGTGACGTATGTGGATCCATGTTTATAGTAGCGTGATTTGTAATAGCTAAATAGTAGAAACAACACAAATGCCCATCAACTGAGGAGCGGATAAAAAAGATGTGGTATTTTTATATAATGGAATATTATTCAGCTATAAAGAAAGATAAACTTTGGGCTTTTATAGGCAAATGGATGCACTAGAGACCATACTCATAAGTGAAATAAATCAGACCCGCATGTGTAAACACCATATTGTCACCTTAGTGTAAGAACCTGAAAGAGTAAATAAAATCTACAAGGTACAATAGATATTGTGAAAGAGGAAAAAAACTGCTCAAAAAGAAAGAACAACTTGGATGAGAGAAATGAGAAAAGAAAGAAAGAAAGAAGGAAAAAATTATATATATATATATATATATATATATATAATATGATAGCTAAGAATTGTATCACTAATTTCTATTGATTTATTGAAAGGAACAGTTACTATTTAATTATTTGATCAATCTTACATGCATATACCCGGTTATCTGTGTAACTAATTTGAAGATAACAATATGTAACAACAACCATTGTTGATTTCCTATCACCTTGTTTGAAATTCTGTATTATTTTTATTGTTTTGTTTATGTCTTTGTGTTAATTTGTTTTTGTTCTTTTCTCTTTAAAATAAAAATGATAGGTTTGCCAGATAAACTCTAGGACATACAGTTAAAGTTGAATTTCAGAGAAACTACACACATAAATTTTTACTATAAGTACGTCCCATGTGTTGCACGGATCATACTTACAGTAAAATCATTTGTTGGTCATCTAAAATTGAAATTTAACTGAGCATCCTACATTTTCATTTGCTAATTCTGGCAGCCATAACTCATGTGAGACAAAAGTCATCAGTTTTAAAATGCACAACAAACCCCCAATACAGCAAAGAAAATTAAATCCACAGTTATGTACATAACAGGGTGACTGGAGACATAACATTTCTTCAAAGCACCAAGAAAATATGAAAATCACTGTCATAGGGAGAGATTAAGCTGCTGCCAGGGTTCCAACAGAAGCCGTAAGGTCATGGAACAGTTTTAATGTTCTGAGGAAAATTCCTATGATCCCCTGCCTCCAACAGTTCCAGGGAACTCCTATCAGAATGAAAATCAAAGTCTTTTCTGTGGTCTACACATTCCACTGTCTTCACGTGGCTTCATCTATGATACCCTCCTGCCACAGTACCCACTTTGCTTCTGTGACACACTCCACAACCTACTTTCTCCACAACATCCTCCGCTGCTCTCCACTTGGTTCCCTCCCTTTATTCCTACCTCCCACTAAAGGCCACCTCTTCAGGAAGGCCTCCTTGACCCTCCATGGACAAGGCCACCTCTTCAGGAAGGCCTTCTTGACCCTCCATGGACAGTGGGTAGAAGTAACACTAAATAGAAAAGAGGCACCCCTTCTGGCACACTCAACAAGAAGAATGTGAGTGACAAGAAAGAATAATGAACCCAAAAATCTGTATAAACTTTTAAAAATATCTAAAACAACACAATAATAGTCTTAATTCATGTTAAGGGTAAAACTCAATTTAGAATTAAAATTCTGGCAGAAACTAGCACAATGGAGTAAAAGATGGATAGGTATGCCAATTCATCTTGTCAAGACACTCATGGGGAAGTCATGGGGGCACTGCACTCTTCAGTGCATGAATCCACTAATTTCCACAGTTGTGTGTGTTAGGAGGTGGGCCCCGGATGGAGGTGTCTTTGGAAGGTACATCCCTTGTGGTGCTCTTCTCCCATGCTCCACTTCCTGGCTGCCATGAGGTGCTCAGATTTGTTACTCCACTCCATTCCACCACGATGTTCTGCCTTACCCCAGAACCACAGCAATGGAACCAGCTGACCATGGACTGAAGCCTCTGAAACTTTGAACCTTATAAACACTTCTCCCTTAACTTTGCACGTATCAAGTATTTTCTCCCAGCAATGGGAAAATTGAGCAATACATGCACATACACAGGAGAGGGAGAAAGAATGTCCAAGGAAATGTGGCAAAAAGTTAGAAACTAGTGATTCTGGGTACTGAGAAAGTAAGAGTTCTTTGTACATTTCTGGGACTTTCCTGTAAGTTTGATCTTTCTTTAAAATAAACAGATAAAAAGTTTCAAAGTTTAGAGCACTAATTAAAATTAGAGCAAATAAAAACTAAAAAAGTTGAACTGTGCAGAGTTTGTCCTACTAGAACACACAGTAATTGGAGGAAATGTTCTTCTCAATATACACAGAACCAGGACACTTAAAATAAAAAGAAATAGAAATCACCTAACCATGTTTCCAGAATACAATATACATATTGAGTATCAATATAAAAAATATAAATGAATGAAATGAAATACAGAGGGGAATGTCACATGAAGATTTGTTTCCACCATCACACAAATTATGGCATAAATATTTTATTTTTTAGAGCACCTGATCACATTATGACCCAACATCTTAGTCTCTGAAAGACATCCCAGAGGTGCCTTTACCCATTCTGGGTATTTCAGTGCAACACCAGCCTGGCTTTACAGTCCCATCTGGATGGATTAGCCACATTTCCCAGAGAAAAAGCAATCATCAATCATCTAATTGTGATAAACTAGAATAGGAAATGAACTTAGCTTCATTTACAGACTGTCTGTATAACCAAATACAGAACACTTTTATGGTTTAAAGGTATGCAAACAAAGCAATGATCTTTGTTAACTTAAACAAGCAAATCATCAATTGTACATGATTCAAGAGTCCAGTGCTATGAGCACACTGTCATCTGGTGGTTACTTGCAGCCCTACCCCTGGTGCTACTCCTGTGGAGGGCACCTTTACCATTTCACCCTCCTGTGGCTTGGAAATTGGCTCTGAAGACAATTTTAAAACTGTGTGCAGGAGTCCAAAAGGGGGTTCAGTGATGTTATGTAAGCAATGTCCCACATCTATGGGTCAGCCCATGCAGGCCCATTTTCAGACTGACTCCACATAGGAAGTGGCACTTTCTCTCTGCAAAACAAAATTCAAACTATTTCTATTAACACAAATCAGGCAGATATCTATACACATATGCAGAATCCAGATGGATGATGTTTTTCCCCAAGAAAGCAGACATTTGGGCAGACACAAAGAAGCAAGACTGTAGACAGTTAAGCAGACTTTGGCCATTCCATTTCCTACTGCAAAGAATTTTTGCACAGCATATTGAAGTTGGCAAACTTCCTTTATAATTACTAAAAACTCTTAGTAAAATGCAAATTTTGGGGTACTGCAGAGAGTAAAAAGAGGTCAACACTCACAGCTAAGGCCTTGGTCAAGAAGCTGGGATAAGGGATGAGCTCCCAAGAAGCTCAGGAATAACTTGGCTGGGACAACAAAAGCAACTAAAATAGGTTGAGTTCTGAGCCACTATGTATCAATCATGGACACCTTCTTGGACCAGAAGATTAGAAATTCCTGCCTCAGAAATTCCTGAGCTTACATAGATACAGAGATGTAGGTTAAACAGATGGCAAAGTGAGTCCATTGTTGAACCTTTACAGACCCATATTAGAAATCAATAATAATACTTCCTAGTTACTGAGCCTCTGTACATGTTTCCAAAGCTTTGCCAAGGCATATGTTAGCCATCAGCCTTGAGAAAGGCACTCGAGAAAGCCCATGAATATAGTCATGGCGTGGTGCTTCCTACCTCAAAAACTCCCAGCACCTTCAGAATCTTACAGAATAGGGTGGTAAAACCTCACATACTCGAGCAATTTCCAACCAGTCTAGTCATGGGACATGCTTGCTGTCATTCTGCATTGGTTATGACAGTTTTGGGAAACATGCCATAGCTTCCATGCCAGAGCACCATCCACTGTCAGCCCAGAAATGGTCACCTCAGAGAGACCTGCTCTAACAGCTATGTTCTTGGACTCCATACAGCAGTCCACAGACCGTAGAACCTCCCTGATGCCCCTGGGCACCTTCAGTGGTGCCCCAGGGGCTGGTCCCCTGACTCACTCACTGTCTACAATGAAACTCAGGCCATCAGAGCAGCCTCCTTGGGTCAGGATAGTGGAGGTCAGATGGCTGAGCCCATGGGTCAGCACTTCTCTAAATTTATCCCCTATACAGTAGCTTCCTGCTGGATGAAGTACCCCATCACCACCAATTTTACTACTACACCAAAAAGAACAGCTTGATTTTTGCATACACAATCTGGTCTTAGGTTTTTGTTTTTATTGTGTTTTATAATTTTGGCTAGGTTTCTTAAACTAGAAGAGGAAAACTAAAAACTGAAATCCACAATAATACACAGCACCCACTTTTTGGAACCTCTTACAGTCTAGCTTACATGAAAGACCTTACAGGACTTGTAACTGCAGGAGAGCTCACCTAAATCTCTCCACTTTCTGATCAGAACATGTGCTTTCTGATGGCAAACCTCAACCTTCAGGCCCGTGGATTTCCAGAAGCAGGTGCCAAGTGTGGTGACCTTTCAGTTAGGAGGGGCCAGTACTGCTTCTCAGGAAAATTTCTGGGAAGGGGCAGACTTCCTGACTTGAACTCCAGCCTTCACTCTTGAGTCTGTACTTCCCACAGCCTATGCTTGCTGGGGACAGTCTGGCAAAGATCAGTATGGCCTGGAAGTGACCACAAGATGTTCTTCCCTGGGTGGAAGCCTCAGAAGACATTTGGCTCAATAGTTAGGGGATGGCTCACTGCAGATATGACCCTAGCATACAGTCTTCCGATCACTCAGCCCAGGGTTCAGGGATGGTTAGTTTCAACATAGGGGCAGCTACTGAGGAAGACTGAGATGCCAGTCCCCCGTATGATGGTCATGACTGCAGAGACACTGAAACAGTAGGAATGCCACCCATGTTTATCCATGTGCTTTTTGTAAATGCGCTCTAGAACAAAACACCCCAAATTTCAGGGAAGCTGTAATGCTAATGATCCTGACTACAGTGTCCCCTCAATGGGAGATTGTCGGTAAGTCTGTACCAGCCAGAGAACTGGAGTCTTTGGATGAAGACACCCAAATCATTAATATGAAAAAATGGAAATTAAAAGTAATGAGAGATAAAATTAACCCACGATAAGGTGAAACAAATTCACAAAGCCTGAAAACTCTGAGCTTACCCAGAAGGTGGCCTTTTAGGATCCAGGCAGAACTTCAGAGAGGAACTCAGCAGCTTGTTAAGGCAATGATCTGACCACACTAGGAAAACAGTAGCATACTGCCTCAAAGTTGTGATCCTTCTGCCTCAGCCTTCTGAGAAGCTGATTACTTGTGTGTACCCATGCACACAGTATATATATAGTTTTAATAAGTCCATAAAATTTTCTGGAAATCGCATTTTCATTCCAAACTAAAATTAAGTAAATCTCAAAAGAAAACTGCATTGGTAAGCAGATAGGATTTTATGAGGGGGCATACTTAGGAAACACACACTGTGTGACTCCCACAACCTCATACAGGCTGCAGGGAGCCTAGAGACCCTTCTTACCTGGTCAACAGGCATCAACAAGGAATGCCCAGTGACATCCCTTCCGCTCACAGAACGGTGGCTCTTAGCTGTGCAGGTGGCATTCCAGAGTGACTATCTGGGGGAATTCTCAGTCTGGGGAAGCTGGCGTTCTTGCCCACATTAGCCACCAAGTTAGAAAGTATTTCTTGATCAGCTGAAGTGGTGTTTTGAAGGGGGTGACCGTGAGAGTGAGTGGGGGGCCATTTGTCTGATGCTGCTACTGTATTTGCCCGTGCCAGCCAGCAGAGCCAAACCACAGCACACCCCTGTCTGTGGCAGTCTGGGGCTTTGGGGAGGCCAACAGGACTTGGGGTGCTCATAGATCTGCACTAAGGAGCGGCCTGTAGCTACAGACAGAATTCAGGAGAAAACACACAGTGGGTTTTCACTAAGCAGTTTAAGGTCTGAATTATAGTATATGGACAATTGTTGCCCTGGAGAGCTTACCTAAAAGGTTCCCTATCTGTTCAGCCTAACGTTTCCATAGCACCTTGTAGGGCACATGCACACAGAAGCCGCTTAACCATGCAAGCTCAGGGTGACTCCACTCACCAGTCCGCTTACTAGGAAACTGTACGGTTTCCACACCATCAGGGTAGGTCGTGTATGTTGTCTGAGCAGCCGAGAAGTAATAAATCTGTAAGGGCCAGAAAGACCTGTGTTGGGCGGCAGTTTGCCTTATAGATGGACCTGTACTTAACCTGGTAAAGCACTTCCTGAGGTAACTGAGGGGACCAGTTGGCAGGTGGGCCTAACCATAGCCATGGGTGCATCCATAGCCATGGGACACAAGAAGAGGAGCTGACCACCAACACCCCAGGAATGACGGCCCTGGACTGTTAGTTAGTGGGAGAAATTACAGGACACAGTCCAGCTCTCAGTCCTGCACCTGGGCAGGCAGGCTAAACCCTGAGCCCGTGGGCTTTGGCACCTTGGGGCCAGCAGCTGGCTACATTCTGACTGATGGACATGACCCATGAGACCCACCACCGTGAAACTCCCAGCTCTCAGACCCAGGGCCTACTGGCAGCTCCAAGAGAAGAAACAGGTGCCACTGCATGGGACATGCATGCAACCACGCTTGAGAACCGCCACCAGATGGTAACATTTCCAACAGCCATGTGGTCTCCTCTCCTCACGTTTGCCACTTGTCTGAAATCACACGGAGCGGGAGCACTCCCTCCTCCACCAGGGCAGCTCGCCTTCCTCTGCAGACCTGAGGCTTGCACTGGAGCAGCAGCACCAGGAAGGGGGAAGGTTCTAGGCCAGGCATCTGCTCACCCACCTCTGGGTACTTTTCACTTCAGCAGAGCAAAGGTCTGAGCAGGGGTATTTCCTCCCTCACCCTGCCCAGGGTTTTGTTCTCTTCTGCTATCCCATCTTGACCTCAGCTCATGGATTCTGAGATTTTGCACTCTATACACCTACATTTGCCACTCTTGCATCCCTAAGCCTAGCTAGGAAATGATTCTCTGTTACTCCAAGGTGAGGAAAAGCTGACCCCAAGTCCATAGGTGGAGAAAGCAGTGAGCGCCATGCCACACGTGGCTCCAGTGGGCTGTAATGGAACAGAAGCCATCGTTTAAAGGGTTGTCCATGCTCCTGCCTCATTTACATTTCCGAGCAAAATCAGGGGCCTTGTGGGTAACTGGGCCAACAGAAGAGCACTGGCAGCCGGGTGTAGCCCTGTCTATACCCCGGGATACTGACATCACCATGGGACAGTCAGAAGGCTTCAATGGTGGTAAAATTACCGACCAACATGCATATAGATATTTCTCATTAAAACAAGTGAAACAGCTGGGTGCAGGCACATGAGCCCATAATTCCAGTACTTTGGGAGGCTGAGGTAAGAGAACGGCAAGTTTGGCTCCAACATGGGCAACTAAGCCACTTAGTGAGATTCCATCTCAAAATAAAAAATAACAAACAAAGGCTTGGGATGTAGCTCAGGGCAAAGCTCCTGGGTTCAGCTTCTACTGCTGGAGAAAAAAGAATAAAACAGACACAAAATTGGAGGAGCTCTGCAATGGCTCGGCTCAGTGCATATCCTGGAGCCAGTGAAAACAGTGAAGTGGACCATCCAGAGAAGAAAAGCAGAAAAATACAGTCTGGTGATGTTTTGTTCTAAGAGACTGTTCTCAGGCCACAACAAGCTGCTCCCTTGTCTCCAGGCTGGATTTACCATAAGTATTTGCCCATTATCCAGATTTGTGTAAATTGTCACATCCCAAATTACCTGGAGAATTGCCACCCTGTAGGTCTTGCTTATGAAAGATTTGGAACTTCCAAAGTTTGGGGAACCTACTTGCCCACCTATGTGTTTCTATCACAAAATGCACAGCCTGTCCCATTGGGTTGGAACCATAATCTTGGCTCCCTAACATCAAGAAACCTTAGCTACCACAATCTGCTATCTTCCATGTATATACCCTCTGCCTTTCCCACTGTGAGCCGTGGAGTGACAACTGTCTACGTAACATGAATTTATAATGACGCACTGGGTCTTCCAACCTTGGTACCATTGACAAGACTGGAAAATTCCATGTTGCGAGGAGGCAGATTTCTCCTGTGTACTGGATACATTCAGCAGTATCCCTGTCCCCAACCTGCTGAATTGTAGCTGCACTCCCAACACTCACAACAATAAAAACCAAAACTATCCTGAGACATTGCACATGTCCCAGGTAGGGGACACAATTGCTCCTAGCCAGTCTCATAGCAGATATGACCTGGTTTTATTAGATGCAGATGCTGAGAGTTATCAATTTGCTGTCAGCACAGCTGGCCTGACAGTGCTATGACAAAGCATCTATCTTGGGGTTCTCAAACCCAAACTTTCTGCTCCATGTAGATGGCAGATGCTGGTGCCTTCTCCCCAGCTGTGTAAACACTGGGAGACCCAGGGTGAGTGACAGCCACTGGGGCCAGCTGTCCTCCAGTTTGTACAAGTGTTGGCTCTTGGCCCCACCTCATGTTATTGCAATGCTAATGTGGATTCTGTGATTCATGCTCATTTATGGAGTGCTCATCCTCAGGTTTCTGCAGCAGTAGGGGCATGAATTAATGCACTGGGTCCTGTAATCTTTGTGACCATCTTTTGCGTTGGATTACAAAGCACATGTTACAGAGGATTAAAACAACTCCTACATGAGAGCTCACAGTGGAGATAGGGGTAGTAGCTAGTCTTACTGACATGGAAATCTGAAGTTTGAGAGACTAGGAAGAATCTTACTTGCCCAAGTTCACCATGGAGAGAGGATCACCCTTTTTCCAAAGAACATCTGATTCTAAAGCCTATGTTCTGTCCTTTTCCCTTCCCTCACCCACAAATGTTCAGATAATAAAATGGTACCATATGCAGAGTGTTCCCTAGTAACCAAATTCGTTTTGATTCTTTAAAAAGACAAATAGACTCAGTATACTCACCACTCGCTGATCAGGCTTGATCTTCTTCACGTCGCCATTATAGAACTTGATGACGGTCGTCTTCTTGTCAGCGCTGGTCTCCTTCCTGGTGCCATTGGGGAAGGTGACGATCATGCGACCATCGCTGAGTATATGCTCCACCTTCATGGAGACACAAAAGTTCTGAGATGAAAGTTGTGCAATTATATAAAGCTTCACTATTTTCCTTCCACTCAAAATCATTCTGTGCTTACTTCCTGCATGGTACCGTTCATACCAATTGCTGCATTTCCACCAAAAAAAAAAAAAAAAAGAAAAAAAATCACTAAATCCTTCAGTTCCAAAACTCCATCCCCCAATTTGTTTTGAATAATAAATAGATTTGTTCCATAAATGTCTTTTTTATAAGGTCACATTACACATTTGCTATCAGTCTGGGTAATTTGTGATCTTAGTGAATTTGGAATCCTGGGCTATATAAAATGCATAATTACTATGCAAAAGCTCTCTATGATAGATTTCTTGCCCTTTCTGACCCATCTTTTTGACTTACACAGTACTCTACTCTGTCCCAAACATTCACTGATATCAATTAACAATCAGCAACTATGGAATTTCACATGCATCATAAGAAAAAAAATTTAGAAAAGAATATCTTTGTCTTCAAATAAACAATATTAGTCATGCCTGGTACGTGCAAGACTCTAAATTCGAGTCCCAGTACCAAAAACTATGTATCAGCCATGAAAAGATGAGCATGAGGAAAGAACTGACAGAAATAACCTCACTGTTTTGGGAGTTAATACATGCGCATGTGGAAATTAGCAAAATGTATTTTGTTAATTATACACACTGCTATTTCTTTTTTTAATGAATTGTTGCCATAACTTAATGTGGCAATATGATTTTCTACACATTGTTATTTCTTGATACACCTAGGAAATCTAGGAGTTCATTCATCTGAGATAAAAGCAATGCTTTGTTTATGAACCACCTTCAGCAGGCCAACAAAATTTGATGATGTGTGCCCCCTGCTGGCCAATTCCACACCATCCAATTTGTCAGGCTTGACAGAAAATTGCTCATTTTCTTGCTCTTAACCAATCAGGTGGATAGAGCAGGTTGTACGCAGTTCAATATTAGAAGATGAATTCTTACCCAAGAGAAATTCCAACAAGGCTCAAAGAACCAATTATGTCTTGGAAATGAAACACACATACACACACACGTTTGAAATGTTCCAATGTGGAAAAATTCATAAAATCATTAGAGTTATGTAAGTCAATTACATAAATGTTTTGGTCAACAACAAGCTGCAAATACAACATGGGTCACATAACTTTATAACAGAATCAAGAAATTTCCATCACCCGATGACACTGTAGCCATCGTAACCCAGGGAAATTGGTCCCCCTTTTATGTGCAGTGATACTGGTGTAAACACAACTGCTGCACTGCCAATCATGCCAAAGTGCAGCCCATACAACACATAAATGACACGGTACTTCATAATGCTAAAATGATCATGTTACGGGTTCATATTTTTTTGTTTGTTTGTTTGTTTTCCAGTACCAGGGATCGAACTCATGACCTTGCGCTTGCCGGGCAGGTGCTGTGCTGCTGGGCTAAATCCCCAGCCCCTGGGTTCATATATTTATATAGTAGACTTTCAGTCATTATTTTAGAGTGTACTACTGCTTTTTTTTTAAAGTGATAAAAAAAACTCTGTGTTACTCCATCAGCAGCCCTGTGCATCTTGTGTTTATACCCTTTCATGATCACACATCAAGGGCAGTGTGATTGCTCCCAGATCCACATGGTAGTGAAATCTCCTAAAGACCATCTGTAAGTGATGCAAGGCTATAGACGACTTTTTGTATTTTGTATGATATAAAATATAAGAGACAAGAAAAGAGTTTCAGCACATCTAAAGGAAGACACAAGAAGCAGAGGACACAGATGAGAGGTCAGAATAGGTAGTAAAGTACCAGGGACCTGAGACAGAGGGGCAGCCCGGAACACGGGCACACAGTAGATGTCCTGCACTGCAGGAAGAGGAGGCTCAGGTTAGAAGAGTGTAGAATAGGCTTCCTGATTCTTGCATCCACACCTTTGCACTTCCCATTGAGTAACTGATTCATCCTGTACTATTGACAAATTAGCAGCGTCACCTACTGCTGAGCCAGGACAAGGAATATGGAGTGGGGTCCTTTCCCCTGACAGCCCTGTGCAACAACTGCAGAGAAGAACATCTTGATGAACTCTCCCTTATCTGAAAGTCTTATCCACTTATAAGGGCAGAACTTCTCCTTCATTTAGATCAGAGTCCACTCAACAAAAGCAGAACAAGGATGTCCTCTAGTCTCTCCAGCCATCAGAAAAGGTAGGGTCACTGAGTTGATCAGAGAGCTGGCCCATCACTGCTCCGCAAGGACCCACAAACTGCCTCATGCACCACAGCAGCTCATGCATCTCTTCCAGATCCTCCTGAATCAAGGACAACAGCCACTAGAATAGGTCCTTCAAGATGGAGGTCCTTCAAGATGGAGACACTTGGGGAGACAGAGGCAAATTTTCCTCTCACAGAGAATGTTGCTGTATCTAATTCTTGCAGTTGCTTTCTGGCCTCTGAGTGGGAATCCCAGCACAGCCTGCGTAAAAAGCGAGCAGAGCAAGAGCCACAGCTGGGGAAGAAGCAATGCTGCAGATTCCTACCTTGCCGTCTACATGTTCTTTCTCTTGTGTTCCCCGCTTCTCTGTGGTGGTGTCCAGAAGGCACCCTGCTTCTTGGGAAGGTCCTGGCTTTGTGGGAAGATTCTGCAGAAAGAGTATAATTGTGGCCTTTGTGAATGTTGCAGGGACAGTTAGCTTTCCATATTCTATGTTTGTTTTTTGCTAGGCTGGGAAGGAACGCGGTGCCCTGGACATGCTAGACATGTGCACTACCCCTGAGCAATGCCCCAATCCATTCTATGTTTTAGGAAGGTATTTCTCCCACTTGTTTTCTTGGTCATGGCCAGGATGACCATGGCAACAACTACTGCACCCAGAACTTTGTTCTGAAATGCACATCACCAAGGCCTTGAGTTGAACCCATTAATGGCTAGAGTCCAAAAAATTAAAGTCCAGAGACAAAGGTCACCACCATCCCTTCAAAGATGGGGTTGGAAAGGGCACAGTGGATGGATGACGCAGACTTTGCAGAGAGCAGAAATCAAGTGGGGCCCTGCTAGACATTTCCTCACAGCCACCTACTTTTACATCTTCAGTGTGCTATAAAAATTCCCTCCAGGGAGAAAACTTTTCCCATTCCATTGGAATTTTTTAATTAAATACAGTATATTATAAGTAGACCAGTAGCAATAGTTTAAGAGTATTTCTGCTATATTTGCTTTTGGTTCCACTCATTTCCATTCAGGAGTATAAATAAATGCAACAAAATTTTGACTTGGGGAACTCTTAAATCAGGAAAAACACCAATCTGGTTTTGGCTATGTGCTAAATGCAACTAACTTAAATCTACAAGAAAAGAAAATGCTCTGTCTGTGTGAAAAGCTGAATGAGCTTGGAGAATAAGGAGGCATTTGGATTCATCTTAGTGTTCTACATCCATCAGGAAGACACAATGGTGCCACCATCACTGGCTACCACCTGCAGGGACCCCAAGCCACCTCCATGGGGTGAATCAACCCCACCTACCTGCTGCCATCCAGTGTCTGCAGAGAAGCAAGGGAGCTTCCTGGCTGGACCTTGGCAGGGAATCCTGGCCTTAAAACTCTCTGGGACCAAAGAACACATGTCTGAAAGAGGAGAAAAGTACCTGTCAAAGGACAGTGGATAAGATGCTGAAAATATCACTACCCCTATGCTGTTTGTAAATCTGATCTAGCTAGGAATATGTTCTCTTTTTTTATGAGATTACAAGTGCCAGGTTGGTCCCACCCACAGTGTATCAAGTAGGAAGTAGGTGCTGTGAGTGAGTACATTTGATCCATATCTCTGGCCATCTATCCTTTTTGAGTATAGGACGGCTCCAGAGCATGACAGGGAGGTGCAATTGCTCTCCATGAAGCTGCTTTCATCCTGTGGGGGGCAGACACAGGAGAGGGAGACAGGACCCCAGTGAGAACCAGCCCACTGGACAAAGGAAAGGAGACAGGGGCCATGGGGAAGTAGGGCCACGGGCTTTCAGGAGGGCCTGGGGGAAGCCATGGAGTATCACCAACATGCGAGGTAGGTCAGGGGGATGCAGAGATGGCAGCAGGAACCAGGCACAACAGGTTAACTGAAGCCTTGTTGTGGAAAGCAAGGGCTCAGCAGAAGGGCAAGGTGGCCGAGCCATTGACTATAACTTGGCAGGCAGTCTACACTGAGAGGAGTGTAGTATAGTGTAATGTAGTGTAGTGTAGTGTAGTGTAGCATAGTTTAGGGAAGCCAGGGAATAAAGGTGTCAGTCTGTGTGAGAATCTCCTGTTAGAGGGTCAGAAGCATCTAGAAGAACCAGCAGCTGGACTGGGCTGAGCAAGGGAAGATGTGGCGGGTGCATCGAGGCAGACAGAGAGTATCCAACTCAGGAATCAACAAAGAGCAGCTGGGCATTAAGAAGCTCCAAGGACTACACATGCTTGCCACGGTGCAGCTTCCTGTGCACATCTCTGTGTCACAAACGCACGCACATCAAAGCGAGCCGAGGAAGCGCAAGCTCACGTGCACTCACCCTTCTTGTGGGCTGGTGCCTTCTTCTCCTGCAGCAGGACGTTAGAGCATGGTGCTGGTGATTTCCTGCCACTACCTTCTCGCAGAACTCGGGAAGGCTTGTGCACACCCTGGGGACAAGGACAGTCACGGAACTTGCATGTTGCCTCCACAGAGACGGGGTGCTGCTCACAGTGAATTTAGCACCAAACCCTTCAGTACCACTAGAACTCCACCACAAGCTCTATGTCAATACAGAGCTAAGCCAATTTTTAAAAAAAGGGAGAAAAAAATCCCAAGTATAGAGCATGGTATAGTAAGTGTTATTTTTTCTTTTTGTGGTACTGGGGGTTGAACTCAGGGTCCTTACACTGAGCTACATTCCAAGCCCATTTTGTACTTTTAACTTTCAGACAGGGTCTCACTAAGTCACCAAATTGTCACTAGGTCACTGTATTCAAGTTTGTGATCTTCCTGCCTCAGCCTCCCAGAGTGCTGGATTACAGGTATACACCACCATACCCAACTGGGTTTTTGAGCATTATAGGTAATTAGTTCACTTTTTATCTTTAAAGACATGTCTAGAGAAATTAAATTTTTTGTCTATAAAAACATAATTATTTTAAGTTGCTGGGTCCACTTGAACAAGTTGAGACTTCTTTTTAGACTTAAACGGAATGCTCTCTGTAGAAGTCCACACACTAGCCAATTGCACCCCTGGAGCTCCTTGAAGAAAGTTATCTAAACCGGTATGAAGCAGCACCAGTTTCCAAGGTCACTTTTCCACCGCCAGTCTTTCTCCCGAAGAACTTGACCTCCTGTGGGTGCTGTACTGTAAAGATTTCTGGAAGGGGTTGTATTTCTGTCTTTCTATAATGTTATTTTCTCTGAGTCAATTCTTTCTGCCTTTACCCTTGTTGGCTAAAAATAAATGTAGAGGTATTTTTGCATTAAGAGCATCATTAAGACCCAAAATGTGGATCAGTGCACCATGCTGGTTATCATGTAGCCTAGATGACGGTGACCCTGTTTGTGTGCCTGCAGAGGGGCAGAGAAAGGGCAGCTACTCTGGGGTCAACCCATTTCCTGTTATAAAACCTATGGTCTCCTGGAATTCAGGAACTTCATGATAGGGTAGACAGGTTAGGCACCGTAGTGAAATAAAGTGCTTGCAACTGAATTTCACACAGTATAATGCAAATTGTTTTCTACCCTTTGCGCTACTCAAAACTTGGTGGCTCGGAGGTGTGGACTAGCCCCTCGTTCAGTTATTCTTTCACTCACACACACATTCAATAGGCAATCTAACCTCATCTGCCTAATGAATCCCATTCAGTGTGGGAAGGAGAAAAGCCTGCATTCTCAAAAGAAGCCAGGAAAGCACAGTCTCTCCTGGAGCTTTAGATGCTGCATCATCAAAAGATCCGAAAGGATGGGTACAAATGTTTGGACTGGGAGAGTTCAGATCCTGCTCAGGGAGTCAGGTGTTTCCTATGACCCCACCATGCTGAGAGGGTCTGTTGGGACAGAGTCACCTTCTGGAGATAGGGACTCTCCATGCACTTCAGCTCCATTTTCCATTTCCTGACTAGAACACACAAAATTTGTTTTCCAAGGATGAGGTTGACACAGCAGAGAAGGTAACATCTATGCTCATACAGGAGTGCTCTCCAGAGGGGCTCCTTTTCACAGGTAAAATTGCAACAGAAATAAATAACATCTTGCACTGCAACCCCCAGACAAAATGCATAACCACCACATAGACGAGCCCCTGCCCTAAACAGCAGTCATGAAACACAGCATGACACAAAAAACACATCTAGACATTTGACCAAAGAGCTTAATGGCAATGTAGGGTGCTGCCAATGAAGATACTCTCTCGGGCTGTGCTCATAGGAAGGCCCTCCTTGGAAGACACTCGGCTCCCAAGAGCACATGCTCTACCAGGGACCCGGAATTCCACCCTGAGGAGCTGGGATGGGTTGGGGTACGTGAATTTGGGTTCCAAACCTCCTCGTCCCTTGACAGAGTATAAACACAAAGGTCACCTTGGAGGAAGCTGCATTTGCAGGTGGAACTCTGTGTTGAAGGAGAACAGCACTACGACTCTGGCAGCCTGTGTATTTTGGCATTATTTCCTTAACAGCTGATGCAGATGAAGGTTCTCCAAAGGTAGATACTAACACCTAAAAGATAATTGATCACAAATAAAGGGGGAGTTTTTTCATGGCCAAAAGCACAGTAACTATAAAATAAAATCAAATTTTAATCCACTCACAATAATTGTCCTAAAAAATGTAGAGTGAAAGGTGGGGGGATGGGCCAGGTCCCCCTCAAAGTGATGGTAAGAATAGACTGATCACCCTGTCCAAATGATCACAGGATCTTGAAGGCCACAGAATCAACAATCCCAGAATCTACCTCTTTGGGTCACATGTGTTCAGCTAAAAATGAGTTAGAGGAGGAGGGAAGCATGACATTTCTTCTAGTACTGTCTCCAGAACTGGGCCAAGACCTGAGGTGTGAATTCTCAGCTCTCCCCGCTGAGAAGCAAACTTTTTGGGAAGAAGCAAGAGGTGTAGGTGGAATGAGCTCCTTGGGTTTGACCCTGTGAGTTTCTACCCTGTCCTGGTAGGTAGGGGTAGCATTTAATGTTACTCCATTTTCACAGCTGCCAACCGTCAGCCACACACTTCATTGTGCGTGCTCACATGCATCACTCTTTTTGATGCCCACCCTGAAACTGTGTGTATAGATATATTTAGACACACCTAAGAGTGAGGGATTCCCCTATCTGATCTTTTTGCTTCAAAGCATCTTTCTCTTTCTGAGAATGTGTGCTGTTCTCATATCTAACCCCATGCTGAGAAAAACACACCACAGGTCTGTGAACATGTGTAAATTCACCAAGAAATAATTCAAAACAAGAGAGCAATTGAAACTGCTGAATTAGCCAGGTGCAGTGGTGCATGCCTCTAATCCCAGCACTCTGAGAAGCTGAGGAAGGAGCACTGCAAGATCGAGCACAGCCTGGACAACTTACAGAGACCCTAACACGATATTAAAAATGTTAAAAAACTAGGAATTGTAGCTCAGTGCAAAGGCCCTAGGTTCAATCCCCAGTACTGCAAAAAGCAAACCAACAAAAAACAAGCAAGCAAACAAAAACCTGCAGTGTGATGCAGACTGGGTGAGATTTCTCTGTCCCCTGGGGTGAGTGCTATGTAACACCTCATCCACACACAGTGACCAAGTGGGGTGGTGGATCAATTTCTTGGGAAGTGGCATCAAATCTGGTGCATGACACCTAATAGCCTCTACTAGCAGCACCAGATTCTTGAATCATCAGAAGAGCAGGTTCAGATTCTGACCCACTAAGCCATCATAGGCATCTCTGAGGAGTAGGGTGTACCTGCAGGTCTCTATGGCTTCTGTTAGAGATGCTCCTGACTGTTCTAAGTGCTGGAGAGTGAGCACACCACAGGACTTTCACAGCCCCACAGGAGTTGTGTGTGTGTGTTGTCTCTGTATGTCTGTGTATATGTGTGATAGTGCTATGTAAGAAATACCCAAAGTTCTTGAAGTATACCACTTAGAATTTCACATAGCAAGTGCAGATGAGAAATGCTAGTGCTTCTCTTAACTCACCAGAAACTATCTGACTCACACCAGGAAGTGTACATGGCTCCACACATGAGTATCAGTTCCTGTGGTTTTATTGATAAGAGCTCTTCAGGTTCACATGCAAGAAATAGCACTGGGACAAAGCGGTAGAAACACTGGCCACACTCAGCCTCTGGGGCACATCTGTTAGTCACACATCCCAGCCATGGAGGCCAAATGTCCACTACAGTGGATAGGTCTCTCTGGCCTGATGAGGTATGAGGCGGGGGATGGTCCTGTTTGTCTAAAGCTGTCCTGCAGGATGAGGAACAGCTGAAATCCGAGCCAGTGTGGAATCAGCAAGATTCAAACTCAAGTCTTGCCCTCCCCTAGCCCCAGCCCCATGATCACAGCAGAGTTAGTGGCAGGATCAGTACTAGTATAGTGAGTTAGAATGGGGAACCCCTCACTGGTCACGTGAAACCGCAACCAGGGTATCGCCTGTGGCCATTAGACTTTGTTGGGTATCTTGGAAGATTGGGTGTAGAAACTGCAGTTTGTCTGCTGGGGTCCAGGAGAGCCTGGCCTAGCCAGGACTCACTGCACACTGCCATGGGGCTTGGAGCTGATGAAAGACAGCATCCCTCCCCAGGGGCAGCACCCCACCCAGCAGGCTGTCTTTGACACTATCTTAGAGAATACAAAGGACACACTGTACCAGCGCTTGTGCTCCACAGGTGGTGGGAAGCGATGTTGCAGGATTCTCTAAGGCTGCAGGACCCTGTGATCCCCAAGCCCTCAGCTCCTCCCGTAGTGCCAGGTTCTGCTTTGTCAAAGCATCTATCTGGTCCTGGAGTTTGCTATGAGCGACAGACCACTGAGTCGCTTGTCTGCTGAGCTCACCCCGAAGGTCAGAGACCTGGTGCTGTAATTCCTGCTGTGGGGAGAGAACACCGAGGACTTCAGAGCACTGCTAGGGTGATTCTGCACCACGTCCGAGACCTTTCCCACAGGAGACTTCCCACATGACATCAGAGGAGAAAATCAAAACCACAACTTCACCTGTTTTTACCAAGTGGTGTCCACTGTGAATTATTCCACACTATGTGACTGGTAAGGTCGTGGTTGAATTGTTATTATATGTTAATATAATGCTATAGCAAAAGAGACTAGAATTCTTTTCTCCTTAATCCTACCCTCATGGGGTCAGTGTGGCTGAAGTCAGGAAGTATGACAAATACTTTGGGATACCAGGTCATGCTTCCCCAAATGTGTCTCCTCGGCCTGAGGACTGTTGAGATGTGGTAAGTAAGCAGCAGCAGGTGCAGAAGAGCTCCCATCCCCTGTGCTGCCTGGAAGCAAGACACAGTGTCACAGGGACAGAGGCACTTGACCCCACTTGGGTTAACCACTGAAGACAGCTTCAGACCCTCTCCCTGGAGACGTTCAAAGGACAGACACGGACCAGCTCAACCAGAAGCCTTTTCTTGCCTTCCCATGAGTTGCTGCCTGCAGAGACTCATATTCCTTCTCTTGGTTCTATCAGTTCCCTAAAAATCCCTCCTCATACTGAAGATGGTACAGAAGCCAAGTTTAAAGCTACCTCTTTGAGAACCACTCATTTCCCGGGTATCTCCCATGTACTTGCGAAATAAGCATGTTCTTAAGTCTGTGTGTTTTTCTTGCTTGTCTGTCTGTTGTACAGGGGTCTGCTCCAACTATCAACCTATGATGCTTAAACACTGCTTTTTCTTTCCTTACAGAATTTTCCTTTCACAGAGATTATCTCCCAAAAGTAATTCAGCATCACACTGCAAATCAACTGAAAATTAAGGGGAAAATAACAGACAATTTCAGGAGAAATTAGCAAACATACTATTCTCCTAGTTAATTCCAGAAACAGTGGGAAAGTGATTGCATTTTAATTCTAAATTAAGTTTACTTTCTTCCTCATCCCCCTGAAACTGCCCTGGCGATACTAAATTTGTGAAGACTGGTGATGGGGAGCAGGATGGAATGGGGGTGCGACTGGTGACAAACCAGAGAATGAGGGGTCTCTGTCAGTCAAATCCCTGGTCATTTTTCCCACATGGAATCTTTTTTGTTATTATTTTATTTTGTGTTAACACGCTCTAACTGCACATATTAATGGGGCTCAGCATGGTATTTTCACACATGCATGCTTATTCCGCATCACAGGGGCAACTGGGATGCTTCCAATAAATGCAGAGAAAGCCCAGAAGCACAGCAGGGCCCTGAGGAGGGGCAAGTGAGATGTCCCTGGTCACCAGCAGAGGGGCACACTGCCCTTCCTGAACCAGGATGTATGTACTCTGTGAAACTCAGGGCAAGTTCTCACAAATCGTGGTAAACCTGCCACCAGCAGGCCAGTGACAGTGGAGCAGACAATACTCTATGGACTGGGAGCTGAAGTCTGACTTTACACAGCTGAGATACACAGGATGTGTGAAAAGTATAAAAAAAACATGCCCACCACATTCTCCTTTGTCTGAATCCTATTCACCTGGCATTCACCTTGAGACAAGCCCTGGCCTTCTGGTCTCCAGAGATGACTTTGTGCGATGACTCTGAGCCCTGTAGGGAGTGGTACTCTCCATCTGGAGCCTGTAGTTGAACTCTAGGAGCCTGAGCTGAAGCCCCGGCTGGGCTACCCTTTTGTTGCTTTCTGCTGTCGTTGGCTGACTCATTGTGGACTAAGCTTGCTGTCTACATCCCTTCTACTCCCCTCCAACTCTTGCTGTCTGTCACTGTGATCAGAAACTTAGAGCAACACATGGCACCCAGCAGCCCCCCACTGCGTGTACACTGTATATCTGAATCGCCCTGGTTTGGGTCAGCCTGAGAAGCCAGGCAGAGGTTGAAGCTGGGGTTGTGGAGGAGGAGGAGAACACATCTGAGCATTAGGAAGCCTCAATCACAGCAACAAACACAGGCTCCTCCTGGGCATATGCAGGGCCACATAATGGAGGAAGGCTGTACTGGGAACCGCCAGGGTGTCCACAAGGAAGCCCTCTTCCTGTCCTCCTGCTCCGGGCAGTCCATGACAGGCCTTGACATCTCTCCCCTTCTCTGTCCTTCCGGGCAGTCTGGAGCAGTGTTCTTACTGTGTGGAGAACACCATTCTCCCTGATCACACATTCCACCAAAAGCCACACACACAGGTCCCCTCCATCCCTGCAGGCCAAGTGGTTCATCTTACTGTGAGGGGCTCACCACAGAGACTATGGGGTCACAAACCTTGGATCCGTGACCTTAGCAAGGCATCCAACTTCTTTATGGGTAAGATAGGGAAGATGCAACCTCTTCCAAGTTGCTGGTACATGTAGCTGGTGAGGACATTGTCACATGTCTGCACAGGGCCTTGTGTGCATGGACACTGTGAGCATCACCTTTGTGGAGGTCAAGCCTCTGCATCACAGCAAAACCCTGGATGTGAACAGACATGCTTTTCTGGAGCCCTCCATTTGACTGCGTGGAGGCTGCAGCCTTGTTCCAAGAATAAACAGGGATCAAGGAGTGGCAAGGCAGGCCAAGGGGCTTCAGGGAAGCAAACACTCCAAGTGAGGCAGGGGCAGAAGCTCATAAAGATCTAAAAGTTGGCCCGAATGGTTCAAGCCATGCACACATTCTGGTTTTTGTATATTTGTTTCTGGTATTTTTTTAAAAACCAACCTTTTGAAGCCTCATGCCTTCTCCTGGATTACCAGCGAAAAACTGACATATTTATATTTTCTTTAACTCTTCACCCTGCCTCTTATCCCTCAGAAGAGAAAGTCACAGAGGGGAAAGAGACATATGCTCCTCCTAAGAGGAAATAAAATCCCGGCATGCAATGTAAATGCATTACTGAAATGGTACTGCAGGACAACCAAAGCAAGGGGAAATGCCAGTGTAGGGTCTCAGACTGGAAGCAGGGTCACCCCCTCAAGCCAACCTCCAGCACATGCACGCTGCACCTGGCTCGCCATGGCCTGCTCACCAGCATCTGCTCGGCCCTGCAGTCCTCACTGGAGACCCTGGCTGTGGTGTCCTCCGAGCTGGCCCTGGCTCCTGGGCTTGGGTCTTCTGCCTCCACTCCCTCCCTGGCCTCCTGGTGACTGGTCAGCATTCTGGTCAAGAAGGAGAAGAGTCAGAGAGCTCCTGCTCCTGGTGTTCCCACTTCTACCTTCTGTGGGGGCTGATGTCCTCCCCATGCTCCCACTGAGAGGGATGTAAGGAAACCCTCCACTGTGCCCACCACTACCCGACCGCATGCTCTGTGCCCGGCCTGCGACTGACAAAACAGAAAGACACTGCAGAGCAGAAGGGGCCGAGCTGCTCCTGAGTGGCCTGCCCTCAATATGAGTAGAAAGTGCTTACATCCACAGAAAGCCAGTGTGACCTCTGTCTGAGTACTCTTTTAGGTGTCAGCAGTGGTCTCAAGGGAACACTGAGGAATCCTCTGCTCCATCATCAGGCCCCCACCTGGGAGAGACCCAGATGGGCAGTGTGGAGCCACCTGCTGGAGTCATGACGAGGTCCCCACAGAAGACCTCTGTGTCCCGTGAAGGTAAAAGGAACATGCCCTTCCGCAGCAACAGTGCCAGCCATGCACAGGGCACACACACCACTTCAAATGAGAAACAAGGCCAGGAATGGTGGCACACGCCTGTAATCCCAGCCCTCTGGGAGACTGAGGCAAAAGGATCAAAGATTAGAGCCCAGCCTCTGCAATTTAGA
Source organism: Chinchilla lanigera (assembly GCF_000276665.1). Taxonomy (NCBI): domain Eukaryota; kingdom Metazoa; phylum Chordata; class Mammalia; order Rodentia; family Chinchillidae; genus Chinchilla; species Chinchilla lanigera. Next base: position 14,878,470 of record NW_004955439.1, read on the forward strand.
CCCTATCTCAAAATAAAAATTTAAAATTTAAAATTAAGGGACTGAAGATGTATGTTAGTGCAAAGGCTGTGGGTCTGACCACAAAAGAAAAGGAAGTAGAAAAGACAGATACCTCCTCCCCTAAATCCAGCTCAGCCTGTTCCTCTCCACTCACCTCCTTGGGGACCACCAGTGGGGACCACTGTGGGAAGGATGGAGGGCAATGGAAGGGGGCTGAAGTAACTCTCACCAGGCAGAGCCTTCAGAAATCTTGGGAATTTAGAAGAGGGTCTTGATCTCAAACTGTTACAACATCTTTCCTATTTCTAAATGGAAATGTTCTTTATTTATATATTGAGTTTCTCATATAAATAAAGAACAAGGTAAAGGACAGATAACGGGAAGCAGGGAGATAGATCATTTTCAAATGGGAAGGGACTAAAGAGATGGATGGGGAAGGAAAGGGAAAGGTAATGAAAAAAGAGATGTGAAACTCCCTACAAGGATCATAACCATTATATACTACACCCACGTATTAATGAAAATTAGTGCAAAAAAGGTAATAAAGTAAAAAACCAGAAATGCTTCTACATATAAACTTCAGAGCATGTATAAAGAAAAGAATAAACAGTTTAACCACAGTCAGGGAAGGGGCTTGTTTCCTAAGGAGAGCAACTTGCAGCCTGCTCATGCTTTACGCTGGACACCCTCCTAGGTGGCCTCACCTGGGTGTCCTGCAGGCATGGTGGACTCGTCTCTTCCCTGCAGGAGCTCAGTGTTCTCAGTGCCACACACCTGAGCCCCTCTGTCCAGAGAAGACCTTCCCTTGGCCTGGGCTGCCTCACTAGTCCATGATGGTGCCTTCTGCCAGAACACAGTTCATCTCTGCAGAGCCTCAGCACCTGCTCCTGAGTCCCTCACCTCACATCTCTGGAACCCCTTTATTGATTCTAAACCGACTCCTTGTCTTAAAGGGCCATACTTCCTCATACAGCTTTTTGGTGTTGTAAGCATAAATGATACTTTGACATCTGTGATTCAGATTCAGTAAGCTCATGATCAGTGGACTAGGCCTATCCACAGAGAGAATTGGAGAAAGTCTAATTTTTGCTCCATATTTATGGGTGAAAATGTATTTAACATCATTTCCAGTGTGCAATATGTTGTAAGAAGTCACTTCTCTTAGTGCAGATTCATACATAAACTTTCTCTGGATGTCGAAACAAATTGTTTACTAGAAAAGATGTTTATGATCTATGCAAGTTTTAATAGAAAACAAGATCCAAAATTTCCTCCTTTTGCAGAACACATCTCCATCCTGCTGGCCATATGAGTTTGTGACATGAATAAATGCTGGGTGTTGATCTCATTACAGCTCTGTAGATGAAATAACTAACTACCCAAAGAGCAAATATGAGGAAACTGCTCCTGAGTGCATGACAGAAGTGACTCTTGGTCACTGTGGTCCTTAGGACAAAAATCTTAGCTGCTTTAGGAACAGGATGTGCTCCTCCTGTTTGAGAACTGACTCCTGTCCTCCTCCCATGGTCTCAAGTTCAAGTTCTGTTTGTTCCAACCCCACTAGCCAGCAAAGGCCAAATACCCAGCTTTTTGGTGTTGTAAGCATAAATCCACTCCTGGGAGGATTAATTTAATACCTTACTTGGAGAAATCCTTGAGTGGTTCTACTCTTCTTGAGTACTCCCCTCCTTTCTTCTGATAACTAAATAAACATGGGCCACCCAGAGAAGGTCTTGGTTTTATCCCTGAGAGAATCTCAAATTCTGTGAGAGGGCTTTGCTCCTCCTGAAGCCCTAAAATCATTCCATTTGCTTCTTTTATTTAGCCTTCACTATACACTTGTTCAGGTCTCCTGCAGGATGGCCAGAATGTTGGACAGAATCATGGACTGGAGCATTAGAGCCTGAGGAGACTCCACATCAGGGCAGCTCACTCCTTCCTTGCAATGGATGGAGGTGCAGCCTGTCTGCTTCAACCCTCACCCTGCCATGAGCACAACTGACAGAGACTCCCATAGGTGCCACAGCAGCTTCAGGCATCAGATCCTGCATGGGGCACATGTCAGTGGCCATCTGTAAGTGATGAGGTGTGAGCAGTGATGGTGTCGTTGTGAGTGGAGGAGGTGCTACAGTGCCTTTCCTGGCTTCACACACTACTGTGGGTTGAATTAGTCTGAATGCACTCTGATGGAAACCACAGTGTAACTTCCATTATCTTCTGAAATTGGAGGCCAACTCCAAGATGGGCTGTTTGGGTGGTAATGGATATGCTTTTTAAAATAATAAGTGTCCATTTTAAAGGAATACTTCTGAGATGATATCTACCTTGACAAAGGAAATAAAAATTTCTAAATGTCACTTCTGCAAAAAGCAGTATGATCTGGGGTCACTGGAAAAAAATTATATTGCAATCCATCCAATTCAAGGCACTGAGTAAATCAGTAGACTGATGAAGACCACAACAAAGCAGCCCTGAGCAGGACTTAAATTAGCCAATGGGTTTTTCATATTATTTGTGAGTCTGTCCAAAGCCTAGGCCACTTGTCTGGAAATGGGCAGTGGACTCATAGTAAGTGAACCTCTGTGAGTCACTGATCCCTACCGAGGCCTGTAATGGTGGATGAAGCTGAAAAGTCTCAAAAGATAAGAAAAAACCACAGCCAAGGATACCTGGATCCAACCTCAACTAGATAAAGCCTATAGCCTCAGGCATCTCATTCTTGGATGGATTAACTTAATACCTTACTTGGAGAAGTCCTTGAGTTTTTCTGCCCTTCTTGAGTACTCCCCTCCCTTCTGATAACTAAATAAACATGGACCATCCAGAGAAGGTCTTGGTTTTATCCCTGAGAGAATCTCAAATTCTGTGATAGGACTTTGCTCCTCCTGGAGCCCTGAAATCATTCCATTTGCTTCTTCTATTTAGCCTTCACTATACACTTGTTCAGAAGATTGTGGAACTGATCACCCCATGTTAACTAAGGGATATTATTAACCCAATAACTGGCACCTGAATAGGGATGTATAGTCTTTAGACTGAAAATTTTTAGCCTGAAAGATTAAGTCTACCTAGAGTGGAAAGTGTGGGAGATGGAGAGGGCCTTCACAGGCCAAAAACATTGCCAGGAATGCCTGAAGAAAGGAGGAAAGAAAAGCATTCTAGAAGAAATAGGGGTAAGTCTTCCCCTTTTCAAAAAGCCATTTTTATCCAGAAGTAAAATAGACCGAAAAATTTCAACTTAGGAGCAAAGATACATAAAACTGCTCCAAGATTTGCTTAAACACTCAGGGACTTATAGTAACACAATTTGTAATTGCTAAATTGTGGAAGCAACCCAAATGTCCATCTACTGAGGATTGGATAAGAAAATTGTGGTAATTTTATATAATGAAATATTACTCAGCTATAAAGAAAGATAAACTTGAGGCTTTTATAGG
>NW_004955439.1:14882281-14884414 GCF_000276665.1 Chinchilla lanigera
ACCACTTTGTAATTTCCCACAACTCTGTATTGTCTGTACTGTTCTTTTGCTATTTTGTAAAATGTTGTCTGTTAATGTTTTTCTCCTTTTATTTAAAAAAAAAAAAAAAAAAACAACAAAAACACTCAGGGACTCATCTGCCAAAACCCCCCCAAAAAAACCAAAAAACAAAAATGTTACAAGAAGTAACCAAATATAATTCATGGTGTCCTCAGACAGGCACTGTGGATGTTGATGGTTGAGAAACAGTTGGAAAAAAATCTTAAAAAGGCACATACTACAGGAAAAATCATTTCCCCAGAGATATTTTCAACTTTAAACCTAGCTCATTCAGTTTTAAGTCCACTGCAGAGCTTACAGTCAAAAGTCTCTGACTCAGACAGAGAGGAAACAAAAGGGCACCCAGTAGAGACAGGAGAGGAGGAGGAGCCTTTCAAAGGAACATCCCATATGGCTCTATCCAGAAACTTGCAGATTTTAAAGGAAAAAGAAGCCACAAAATGAGAACTCATTGGCACTCCCACTTGCTTCCCAGTTGGAACTCAGCAAAATGATCATAACAAGGAGATTGTTTCTCATTTGCCTTTTGAAATTCAGATGCTAAAATATCTTAAAATGCTGTTAACAATGGGATCCAGAGCCCATTTACATCAGGAGTTCTACAGAATGTTTTGGATACATATCAATGGATACCATATGATATCAGGCATCTAGCACAAACTTGCCTGTCTCCTGCTCAATTTCTTCATTTTGATGAACAGTTAAAAAGTCTTGTTTTGGAGGAGGCTCATCAAAACAGAACGGGTCCTAATCTGCATCCAGAAATAAATGAGGAGATGCTTTCTGGGACAGGATGCTATGCATTCTTTTGGGATTTGCTCCGAGGTCCTGATGAACTACATTCACAGTTAGCAGGTTTCCTAAAAAGGATATGGGCAACTATTCCAGAGGATGGCACTCCTGTGCAGTCCTTCTTACACATCCTTCAAGGCCCTAAGGAACACTTTACTCTATCTGTGGCTAGATTACAACAAATTGTTCACAGAAAGGTTTCAAACATGCAAGCTGTGGACATTATAATTCTATTATTGGCATATGCAAACACTGATTGAGACTGCAAGCAAGGTTTAAATCCTGTAAAATGAACCAATGATCTGATGACATATATTCAAGCTTGTCAGGATATTGGAACTGAATCATAAAAGACAACCATGATGGCTCAGGTTATGGCTGGTTTTAATAATGCAGGAGGAGGTAATATAAAATGTTTTAACTGTGGAAAAATGGGACGTATTAGAAAAAATTACAGCATTCTTGCTGTATTTAATAGGGCAGTTTGAGGGTTATCCAGAAGTAAAATAGGCCAAAAACTTTCAACTTAGGAGCAAAGATACATAAATCTCTGGATAACCTGCAGCAGGTTGAGGGAACAATGCCTCTGGCATGGAGGATTTGGACCCTTCATGGACCCTGTCTGAGATATCAAAAAGGGAGACATTGGGCTAGGCATTGTCACTCTACAGTTCCTAAGGACTGTACATCTTTGCCAGATAATAAGATAAGAGCCTTTCCTCAGGCCTGACAAAAAATAGAGGAAATATAACTTGTAAGTCAAAATGTCAGACAGCTTTATCTAGTGCAAACATACAGGCATATTCAACAACCTCAGAGGTGGATTCTCAGAGAGATATAAATTCCCTCACCAGGGAATATAGATATAAATTCTCATAGAGATATAAATTCCCTCACAAAGCACAGGATTAGATCTTCTGGCAGCTTGCAGAGTCACTCTTATCAGGGGTGACAAATTCCCACAGGAGTTTGGGGTCCACTGCTTGAGGAAACAGTTGGTCTTGTACTGGGAAAGGCTGATCTAAATTTAAAAGAAATATCTATTGTGCCTAGTGTGATTGATGGTGACTATCAACATGAAATGCAAGTTTTTTCATGTGCTATGGATCTCTGGGTTTTTTAACAGGGAGAAGAAGTGGCACAGTTGATTTTGTCACCTATAGATAAACATTCTTTTTTTTTTTTTTTATTTTAAGGATAAAAGGAGGGAAACATTAACAGACATACAACATTTTACAACATATCACAAGCACAATACAGACAATACAGAGTTCCAAACAG
>NW_004955439.1:14890644-14925468 GCF_000276665.1 Chinchilla lanigera
GCGCTTTTCGGCTGGGAATCGCGGTGGTATGAGTCCGGCCTACTCTCGGACCCAGGAGCCCTGCCGCTCCCGGAGAACTCTAGATAAACATTCTTTTGTTAAATATAGACAGTTGATAAGGGAACAAGACCTTCACAGCAAGACTACAAAAAACAGAAATTTATTTTACACAGGAAGTGACAGGCCTGTTTTGTAAAGATCAATGGAAAATGCTTTGTAGGTTTAATAGACACTGATGCAGACCTGTCTATAGTTGCATTAAAACAATGGCCTGACACATGACCAACACAAAGGGCCCCTACCTTTCTAATAGGACTGGGATCCCCTCAGCAGGTACTACAAAGTGCCTCAACCCTGCCTAATGAGGAGCCAGACCAGCAAAAGGGCTTCTTTTTACCATATGTAGCATCTATTCCAGTCAGTTTGTGTGGAAGAGATTTGTTTAAAAGTGGAAATTAATATTGACTAATGATTCTGATCTTAACTTTAAACACACAAATTCTGATTCTGAAATTAAACAAGTAGATTCAAATCCTAAACTCAGACAAATGATGATTAACATGAGATAGCAAAAGGACACAGGGCTAGGAAAGAACTTACAGGGTATCAAAGAGCCTGTAAGGACTACACTTAAGAATGACAAGCATGGTATAGGATATCAACAATTTTTTTTTAACAAGGGCCAATGATGTTTCTGCCCCCAAAACAGCTTTGACTTTACAGTGCAAAACTGAGGAGCCTGTTTGGGTAGATCAGTGGCCCTTTAATAGGGAGAAATTCATCCAACTACACAAATTAGTTGAGGAACAATTCCAGATAGTACATTTAGAAAACTCAGTTAGTCCTTTTAATACTCCTGTCTTCATTGTCCCAAAGAAATTGGGCAAATGGGGGTTATTGCAAGATTTAAGAACTGTAAATGCTTGCTTACTTCCTATGGGGACACTGCAACCAGGATTGCCAAACCTAGCTGCAATTCCCAGAGACTGGCCCCTCATTATAATTAATTTAAAAGACTGATTTTTTAACATTCCTCTTTTTCTTACAGATAGGCTACATTTTGTCTTTTCTGTACCTAGTTTAAACTTTAAAGAGCCAATGCAGTGATATCAATGGGTCACATTACCTCAAGGAATGCAAAATAATCAGACTTTGTGCCAGTTCTTTGTACTGCAGGCCTTACAGAAAGTTAGACAAGCCTATCCTTCTGTTTACATAGTTCATTATATGGATGATAACTTACTGGTAGCTCCAATTAAAGAACAACTGTATGACCTCTTTGCAGAAACAGAATGAGATTTAATACCTTTTGGTCTCTGCATTGTTCTAGACAAGGTATAATTGTCTAGTCCTTATTATTGCCTGGGAACAGTAGAGACTAACAGAGCAGTAAGGCTAAAAGAGCTACAGATTCATCAAGATCGTTTAAAAACTCTGAATGATTTTCAGAAGTTCTTAAGAGACATAAATTGGATAAGGCCAAAATTGGCTATTGTTACTTATCAATTAAACCATTTATATAACGCTTTATAAGGAGATCCAGCTATTGATTCCCCTCATAGTTTATCTACTGAGGTTCAAAAGGAACTAACTTTGGTTGAAAAAATGTTACAGCAGCATCAAATTTTTAGAATAAACACAAATTATTCTCTTATCCTTTATATTTTAAATACTCCTCATTCACCCACAGAGACATGAATGACCCTGGAGATAGTCCTTCATGAAGGCTCCACCAATCCAAGTGCTCCAAAGAATGAGCCTGTCCCAACAGGCTTGCCCCAGGGACTTGCCAATCAGATAGGCAATCTATCACCAAACCCTGAAAACTTTTTGATTGCCTTAATTGTTCTGCTGGCAGTATCTTATGTATAACACCTGTTTCAGGAGCAGAGTATTAGATTTATATTCCTAATCCACCATTATTTAGACCCATTACTTGGGCAGATTCTCCACTTGAGATATATCATGACCTAGACATGACTGACCCTAAATTAGATGAAATGTTTTTATTTTTTTCAAATTTTTCTTGTAAGAGATCTCTGCTAATTTACCTATTTTTCAAAAGGGTTCTGACTCTTCTTTTTATAATTACAAACTTTAAAAATTATAAAAATTATTATAATTCAATTTGACCAAAAATATATTTGAGTGCACTCTGATTTTATAAGCAAATTGTCTTGTGTGTTTATGTGCCTTTGTTTGTTTGTCTCTCTGTCCAGTTGTAAATAGTTGTTTTATTTGAACTCAACAAATTTTTCTTCTTTTTGTCTTTTTGTATTTTTGAAGCATTTGTCTGTAATTAAATTTGGCTTATAGATAAATGTCACCTAAAATTAAAGATATGCTTTCTCCAACGTTGCCAGCTGGTCAAAATGATATCAAAATTGGTTTTATAAATGTCATACATATTGTTGTTTATGTATTATTATTTGAGAGTCTCTCATTGTTCAAATTTAATGTGTTAAGTACTGAGATTACATTTTCACGGGTTATCAAAAATTTATTAAAATAATTAAAACAAAAATTCCTTAGTGCAAGTAGAAATTATTGGACAGGACTCCCAGTTGATAATAAGGAAGCTGCTGCCTGGAAACATTCTTCTAGTCCTTATTCATTAATGGGGAGCCCCAATAATCTCCATAGTCTTATGAGAGACACCCCAATAAATATTGTTCAAAATATATTACTGTGATATATTTACTTTGGTCATCATCAAAATGTTAAGTTTTCAAAAAAATAAGACAATAAGGTTTTCTGATTAAAAGATGTTCCTGCTGCAAAACTAAATTGAGACACAAAATAATGACAATTTATTATTGCTAATTTCATGGTGTGTTAAATGTATTCATGCCTTCCAAATGTACAGTGTTCTAAAATGTAAAACTGGATAGTTTATAGTGATAAACATCTGCCTTACTCTTGTGCCCCAGATATTTGCAATAAGAGATTCATGTCAAGGCAACATGAGGTCATCAGTAAAATGATAATTTTTTTAGCAAAAACCTATGTGATGTGTATGCTATACTTGTGCCAGTACACTTAGAGATACTTAGATATTGAACAGCCCAGGCAATGTTACAAACTTCTTCAATGACATCCTATTAAAGGACAACAAATTAGATAAAAGTTTCTTATAAATTATGTAGAGATTATTGACTAAAACAGTTATTCTATTCTAAGATAGAGATTTAGATGTATTGAAAAAAATGTCATCATGCCTGTTATGCTACACCATTATGTATGGCTTTTCATTTCAAATTTTCTCTGAAAACTATATAACTGTTGTTTGTTAACATTCTATTGGGTTTCAATTACTAGAACATCCTTTAATGGTAAAAAATAATAATTCTGTCTATACTTTATATTTCAAGGTGCTCCCACTACAATGTAATGTCTTCAACTTTCTCTTCTGGTTGTTCAACAACTGAGGTTTGCGTACCAAAACTTCAAAAGATAGATGGGCTAAGAGGATAGTCAATATTTTTTTTCTAGGCCTCTCAGGTCAATGAGGACCTAGGACATAAGAGGACCTTTGCTGTGACATCTTATAACTTGGTTGAGCCTCTGATCTTATAAGAGAGATTGTGGGACCACAGAGGAAAGTGATTCTACAGTATATAGTGTGCCTAAGGAGAGTCACCAGGAGAGAAAAATCTCCCAAGCTTTTAGAGAAGGCAACTTGGTCAAGCAATGGCCATGACTCATCCGAGGGCCAACACTGACAGAAGAACTGAAGGGCATTGCACACGGTTCCAAGGTAAAGCCTGAGAAGCTTTAGGTGACCTTGATAGATAGCAAGAAGTAAATTTTAATTAATGCAAATCTCACTTTAACTTGGTCTAAAACACCCAGAAGAAAAGTGCAACCAAAAGATGTATATAATAACATCATAGAAATACTAATTTCTAAAAAAAAAAATTGGTTATTCTTGCCTAGAGACTACCAAACTCTAAGTAACCATACTGATGAAACCAACAATAAATATGCTATATTCCTTCTAGTATGATCCACCAGATCCACTTCATAAAGAGAATTCATAACTTGTCATAAATCATCATTGTGGATGCCATCCTAGAGCATGTGGCCACAGAAATGAGATCTTCAAACCAGTGGTGAAGACCTGTCATGGATTCTACAATGAACTGATTATATTAATATGCTTGTGCCTTTTACTTCTGTTCTTAGTCTACTACAGGGGACCCCAAACCTGGCAATACTAGCCATGTTTCAACTGCGGCAATTGCAAAAACAAAAAGGATGAATTGATGGAGACCACTATGAAGCAGTCCTGAGAAGGACTTAAATTAGCCACTGGGCTTTTCATGTTTACTTGTTAGTCTATTCAAAGCTTAGGCCACTTGTCTGGAAATGGGCAGCAAACTCATAATATGTGAACCTCTGAGTCACTGATCCCTACTGAGGCCTGTAATGGTGGATGAAGCTGAAAAGCCTCAAAGGATAAGAAAAAATCACAGCCAAGAATACCTGGATCCAACCTCAACTAGATAAAGCCTATAGCCTCAGGCATCTCAGTCTTGGATGGATTAACTTAATACCTTACTTGGAGAAGTCCTTGAGTGGTTCTGCCCTTCTTGAGTACTCCCTTCCCTCTGATAACTAAAAAACATGGGCCATCCAGAGAAGGTCCTAGTCTTATCCCTGAGAGAATCTCAAATTCTGTGAGAGGACTTTGCTCCTCCTGGAGCCCTGAAATCATTCCATTTGCTTCTTTTATTTAGCCTTCACTATACACTTGTTCAGGAGGTTGCAGACCTGATCACCCCACAATAACAAAGGGATATTATTAACCTGATAATGGATGACAGATGTCAAAATACTAAGTTAACTGTGTTACATATGAGAGGAACAGCATGGGCTTATATGCAAGTTGCATTCTCTGACACTTTTATGCCTCTATGAACACAGATAATAGAAGATTTCAGGGAATAGCTACAGCTATTTTCAGCTCTAAAACTACCCTACAATTAATATGGTAAAAGTTTGTGGAAAAGCAACAATATGAGCCCTAGGACAAAACCTAGATCCACATTTTAAAATGTTTTGTAATCATCTTGCTGGAAGCTATTCCTCACTTCTATGGTCCTCAAAAGGTGAACATTTATTCCCACACCCCTGTCTTCCTCAGATTGGACCTGTGAAATCAAGCTCATTTGAAGCATCCCAGTTTTCTCAAAATTCCCTGTTTCTTTTGAATTTTGTAATGAATCCAAATATTGTGAGTGACATACTCTAAATATGTTCTCCTTACAACACTCTGTAAAGGTTTAACAGGTGAAAAAGTGTCACCCTAGGAGCAAAGTGCTGGGTAATTTATGGAAACAGCCAGATCTATTAGCAGAATTGAGCACTTACCATCTGTCCCCAAGATCTGTCTGCTGAGAGACACTGCAGGCACATTATGCAACCATCATCTCTGTGTCTAGTATTGGTGACCACCATAGCAAATCATTCTATTTATGTCCAATTGTTTTTGCAGGAGGGTCCAAGTGACTCTGTAGGCATAACTGAGGCTGACACAGAAAGGAGAGAAAGGTGATTTCAGCCTTCAATCACCTGGGCCAAAATATCCAAAATTAACTCTTGACTTCTATCATCAATTCTGGAAGGACACAGGACAGAGAAAACCCATCAAGGGTCCCAGTCATCTACTGGTACTTGAACAAAGATCAATGGCCAGTTTTTTATAAAAGTGTGGGATGCCAGAATCGCTGCAGGCTCTACTGGGAGTAGGTGAAACCAATGGCAGAGTGCTGTGTCCCTTCCTAGCCCGCTGGCAGCTACTCTCCAGGGCTGTTACCATTTCTAAACTGTGCTTACTGATATACATTTTGTTTCTGCACTGTTGTGTGTGTGGTTGAAAAGCACTTTGTCTTTTAACAAACAACCAAGTCCTTCAGACTTCAAAGAGTGAGCCCCAGAGTGTATTTCCCTACAACCCCATAGCCATGTGAGCAGTGGTCATCAGAACCTCTTCAGAGAAACTGTGCCATAACCCAGAGGAGGAGGGTTGGGGTAGATCAGCATTTGCTGAGGCCCATCCAGGCATTCTGTAACTAAATCAACAGGAACCCAGAATTTCCTACAAACTGAGTCCATTTCCTTGATGGAATCCATGAAAGATGTACAAAGGTGGGCTTAAATTGATATAATTTAATGACACATTAATGATGAACACTGTTACTCCTCTCTGTGGGAAATAGTATCAATAACGTCATCTCCAAGTGTCAAGAAACATGGGTTTCTGAGTGATTAATGGGTAAAGGACTCAACATAACATGTTTCCATTCTACTCTTTATTATTTTCAAATTTCCTAAATAGAAACTACTGAACCACTCCAAGTGTCTGGCACCATGCAGATGATGGTGCTGGAAAAGTCACTAGGGAGACATGGCCCTGACTTTTGAGAGCTGAGGAGGCAGGCACAGGGACAGAGTCCCAACTGTGAAAAGCCCATGCCTGGACCCTAAAGAACAGGTGCAGCTGGAGGGGTTCCTGCAGGAGGAGTAGGTTTCCCAAGCACAGAGCCAAGGCAGCTTCAGAGGGATGAGAGAAAGACAAAGGACAGATTGTGAAGAAAATTACTGTTACGCTTTGAATCTGAAATGTCCCTTAAAAGTCTCAAATGCTTGCAAGGTGGTTGGATCACAGGGATACTGTATTCATTGATGGATTCATCCACTAATGAGCTCAGCAGCTGAGTGTGCTATTGGTGAGAAGAGGCAGGTTACTAAGGGTGTGACCTGGAAGGGTCTAGCTCTTACCCTGGTTGGAATCTCCCTTCTCTCTCTCTGCTTCACAACTGCCATGACATAAACAGGTTTCATCCACTATGCTCCTTTACTATGCCATTTCTGCACTGAAGCCAGCCCACCATGGAATGTAACCATGAGCCAAAATAAACCTTTCCTCCTTTATGTGGCTGGTGTCGGGTATTTTGTCCCAGTGATGAATGAAGTGAATAAGACAAGTGCCAAGCAGGAGCCAGAAAGGGACACTTAGTGTGAGAGAGCAGGGTGAGACCAGACCACATGGAAGAGGACATCTTCTTCCAGAATTTGGTGACAACATTGAATTTTAGTGGGATCCCACTGTGATCCTTTAAACATTCACTTAACCTTGAACTTAACTTGATTAACAGTAGGAACTGTTTTCAGTTAATCATGATGAATTTAATGGATTGTGAAAGATGATTCTGGCAGAAGAATACGAATAATCTGAAAGAGGAAGAGAGGAAGTCCTGTGGGGAGAAGGCCTAGGCCACCGTTTTTACATATCTGTGTGCACAATATCTGTGGTAGGCAACAAATCCTCAGAGATGTTCACACCCTAACTACTGGGACCTGGGAATACTATGTCACCTTACAAAAGGGACTTTAGATGTGACTGAGTTCAGATCTTGAAGGTTATCCCAGATTATCTGAGTGGCCTAATCTTGTCACTAGGGTCCTTATATGTGGGAGGCAAGAGGGCCAGGGAAAAGATATAACCACAGGAGCAGGGCAAAAACTGGGAGAGCTGAAGATGCCACAGTCCTGCGTGAAGGTGGAAATGGTGCCAGAATAGCACTTCCACAAAGTGTGACTGAAGGTGAAAGCCAGAAACACAACAGAAGACCAACACCACTGGCTCCAGGATGGCAGACACAGAGTCTCAGATGGAGGGGACTTCATGGTGTAGGAGCTCCAGGGTCCCCATGGAGAGGACAGGATAATGTGTCATCCTCAGAAACAGAGGAGCTGACCCAGGTGACATGGAGAAGTCTCCCCCGCTGACATCCACAAGCAGTGCTGTAGGCAACTGAGTTAGACAGAAATATTATAGGCAGTCAGACAGGGTTAGGCCCTCAAAGGAGCCAGTGCAGAAGACGAGATATCTTGCAACCTGGGAGAGATAGACACTGCCAGCTGTGGGCCCGACCTCAAGACAAAGGATAAAACAAATGCACCCACACACCTCCCTAGGATAAACATCAGAAACTGATATTCTAAATAGGTCTCTATCACCTTGAGAAAGCTAGGAAGAGTCACTAACCCAACCCCCTACAGCCAGAGCCCCTGTTCTGTATTCTTGCCTGCTTGCTATGTGACTCGCTTCCCTATTTGATCCTGATATAATCAATTTTATCTGAGCAGTTATGCTTGTAATCTTATTGGCTGACCATAGTTTTGTCCCACCTCATGCTCACATTATGAGTTCCCATGTTTCCCACCTTAGACCTGCCTCATGTTGTGGTTTTGCTCTATAAAAATCCCTAGAAAAGACAGGTTCTTTGGCAACCCACTCAGGTTCCCTTCTGTCTCTCTCTCTCAGACAGAAGCTTTCTTTCCCCCAATAAATATATTCTGCTCTTAACCTCTGTTGTTCCTAAAATTCATTCTTCAATTTTAGAGAACACGAACTCGTACCAGACATCTAGCAGGTTGGGAGTTTCTTTCCCTTATGCCAGCAGGAGGTATTGAGTCTGTGGGTTCTGAATCACTCTGTGTAGACCCCAAATGATAACCACTGTCTAACATTCATAGATACAGTTTGGGGTTTGGAGGGCCGAGGCCAGGTTCTGACCCCTTGGAATGGTAGACCAGGTGCAAAAGGAAAGAGGGGCTGGCCAAAGACACAACAGGAGGACAAAAGATCAGAGCCACACAGGGCACTGAACATAGCAGGAAGCATGTCAGCAATGTCACTGGCTTTATCAGAGAATTCCAGGAAGGTGGAGGGAAAAAACATCGACCCAGGAAAGTTAGTCACAGTCAAAGCCATAGGTTGAGTTTCTTCATCTGTAAAATAAGAGATCTGGGGAAATTCCATCAGATTTCACTGAGCTTCAGAAAGCTGCCATTCTTACTGAAGACCATGGAGAAAACACTTTGAAAATAACAGTAGCAACTGTGAAACCTGAGGCAATCCCCTTGTTAGAACAACTCAGTAAGCCAGATCACAACACTCTTCAGACACACATTCACCTCAGGCAAGATGTTTCAGGTGGAGTTGTGAATGTCCCCACCTCTCCGCCCACTGACAATTGCAGGTGAGGGGCGCAGTGACCCTACATAAGGGCTGTGCCCACCAGCCACTCTCCTCCTCCCCTTTCCTTGGCCACAGTGGAGGTCTACGTCTGCATCAGGTGGAGGGAGACCTCTCAGCCTCTGAGCAGCAGCCTGGAATCTCTTTCTCCCCAGTTCCCTAAGAGGACTTTTGTAGGAATGAGGAAGTGAATGTAGGAATGAAGAGTTTTTGTAGGAATGAGGCTAAACAAAGAGGAACACCTACCTGACTGGCCAAATGTGGTTCCTTTTACCAATTTCCCTTGTCTGCCACTCCTCTCAGAGCCCACCTTTTAACCAACAGGGCATGGCTCATGGAGCACTGGGGCCAGATACCCTGGGGCTTGAATGGCCTTGAGCCTGAGAAGAGGAAAATGAGAGTGACCCTAAACTCAGTGCAAAGGTCCCAGGCTGGGCAGGAGCTGTGCAGACCTGATAGAAGTTAGGCTCACAGAAAGTGAACTCCAGTTAGAATGAGAGGAGCTCCATTTGTGTCTACACTTTGCAAGCCACTGGCAAAATGGCTAGGCTACCCCTTGGCAGGTGTGGACACAGACCAGAGGGAGGACAGGTTGCCGGGTGAGTCTGGGGCCAGGGTCTGAACCTGTAACTCATGTTGCGAGCGCAATCTCCCACCATCCAAGAGTCCACTTTTACTTTTCTGCAGCATCTTTCCTAAGTGCTTTCTTCTTTCCCCTTATTGGCTTAGTGAGCCTAGATAGAAAACAAAGAGACTCTAAAATATTGTCAAATTTATGCTTAACTACTTTTAAAAAACACAAAAAATTGAAATGAAGCACGTCTACCACCACCACCATCCCAGCCTTCGGTGCAACTGCAGTTCATGGGCTCCTTCATAAAGAAGGAGCTCAGGGCACAGCCAGGCCACAGGACATTCACTGCAAATTATTTGTGGTGCTACGGTTTCGATATTACAATTACCTCAAAACATAATGACACGAGAAACTAGGATTACAGATCCAATGGATAAAAGAAAAGTCACAATGCAAGCTATGTGTATAGCAGCCTCTTAATTAATTACATGAAATACTGAAAGGAAATTTACCACAATCTTAGGAAACCCCCACAGTGTCTCCATAGTGGGATTACAAATGACTATTTCTATCTTACTTTACCCCTTCTTGTATTTCCTATAACAGAAGATATTACCTTTACAATCAGAAAATAATTACAAATTTTAAAGTTAAATTTTTAAATTGTGAGTTGAAGCATAAGAAAGAATGATTCTGTTTGTAATAGTCCAGTTAAGAGCAGTGGCAGATGTCCGTGGGGCTAGTAGTCAACTTTTGACCTGGTTAGTTATGTTCCAGCAGGCAGTAGGCCCTCCTTGAAAGGTAGGATCCAATTCAAGGGGCTCTTCCTCTTACACCAAAAATATAGATCATGCTTTAAGATGACAGTATGGTAAACAGAATGATGACCTCGAAGATATTCATGTCTTAAACCCCTGGGCCTGCCTGTGAATCAGTGACAGGGGCTCCTAAGATTTGATTAGATTGGGGATCTTGGGACAGGGAGGTTTTCTGCTATGACGCAGTCAGCCCCATGAGTAGGGAAGGGTGGAAGGACAGTCAGACTCCAGAATCAAGCTGGTTAGGGGATCTTTCCTTTTCAGAATCAAAATGCTTAAATTTTTGAAACCTGTCAGCACATTTAGATATCTCATTTGAAAGTGCTTTGGGATACTTTCACTTATTCTTCTGAAAGAATATTACAGAAAATTCTTCAGGACCCAAGAAAAATACTATACGGCTTTCTTTTCCCGTGCACTCCCCTCTGTATTTCCACATGGACATCAGAGTCCTCCCTAGGGCCCCTCTCCAGAAGGTTCCACCATGGGGACTTACTATTAAAGACCAGTGCCTGCCAACAGCCTCCATCTGCATGCCATCCCCAGCACTGAGACCACAGTGACTTCGTAAGTCCAGGGTATCCAGCCACTCTGCAAATGTGGCTGCAGACAGAGGGACCCACTTACACCCTGCTGAACCTGAGGCCAGAGTAGCCCTATGTGGAGCAGTCACTTGATGTCCCTAGTGTGTGAATCAATGAATGAATAGAGATATATTTTTTAAATTATAGGTTTCATGCACAAAATATAAAGGATACAAGTTTTAATACTTTACATTGATTTCTCCAGCAAGAACGAGCTTTGCAGAAATTTCTCTCTGAGGCTAGCCTCAGTCTACTGGTAATGTGCTATCACTTTTACTTCTGTTTGCATCTTCCTCTTAGTGCCAGAATTCTGGGGTTTTCCATGATTTAAGTTTGAAACTATAAAATAAAATTGAAAACAGCAAGCAAAAGCTTTTTCTACTAAGAAGCACATCTGGACATATGACATGCAGACACAGTGTTAGAGTTCCACTACTATCACTAACTTTTATTTAAATTGTATCTTCTAGGAGTAAATGACTTTCTAGTGCAATAAGATTATGTTCAAAATGATTTCTTATACATGAAATTTTGCCTTAATTAATAATTCATTCATTTGACTATAGTCACACTGTCCTAAGCCACTAGGCCTGCCTGTGAATGGGAAATTCTGATCTGCTAAAATTCTTTTATTCCAAATCATTAGCTAGAACACACTCGCAAGGCCAACCCGGAACTCTGTTGGTATGGTATGTGAGTTCAATGAGAAAGGCACTCACAAAAAAAATGAAAAGGCAGGAATGAACAAAGCTCTACTAAGCCAGCTGATGGACAGTCTCTAACCAGGAGCCAGAGAAAATATCTACACCATCTGGGTATCACCTCCTGTTTAAGTACCTCTGGGCCTGCCTGTGAATCAGTGACAGGGGCTCCTAAGGTTTGATTAGATTGGGGATCTTGGGACAGGGAGGTTTCCATAATAACCATTTTAGGTTTCCATAATAACCATTTTAGGTTTCCATAATAACCATTATCTCATTTTTGGGAATCTCACAAGAATGTCGCATAATTATCACAAAGTTTACTTTTCTCACAAGGTTGGACAGCCGAATTCCAAATGACCATTGCAGTTTAACTTTTAGTCTACTTCCCGATCTGTCCTATTTGTTCTGTTCCCATTTTATGACCCTGCTCTGCTTTAAATAAATTGATCACTAACCAAGAGGGCTGGGGTGAAAAGTGGGGGTCAAATATAGCTTAAGTGCACTCTAGGTAACTTCTCTTAAAATGTAGTTTAAAACAGAAAAATGGAGTCTCTCTTGCCCTATCACTGTCACCTGAGTGACTTCCTGTCTTTGGAAGGAGAAAATTGTATTTCTCTTTCCAAAATGATTTTGTCTTGGTTATTTTTTCATTGCTGGAATACAGTACCAGACACTTACAAATTAAAGTAGGCAAAGTTTATTTCAGCTCACAGTTTGTAGAGATTTCAGTCTATAGTCAGCTGGCTATTGTCACATGCAGACCCAGCTAGCAGAGGAGCATCACAGAGTAGTCCATGGTAGAGTAGGCAGCAGCCAGCAAGCAATAGGCAACAGCAGCAGTAAGCCTTTCTTTCCCTTTCATCCCAGCCAGGGCCTTTTGGGTGGTGATATCCACACTCAGGGTATGCCTTCCCATTATCCACACCCACAATGATGCTAAACCAACAAGAGGACTAATCCAGTTATCACACCTCTCACCCATATTGACTCACCCTTAATCCACATTCACACGCCCTAGATGCAGCCACCTTCAAAAAGTCCTCCATGAGTACATGAGGAGTTGAGGGAATATTTAGATACAAGCCATAATAGAGTCCATTTGTCTTCTCTTTTTTATTGGCAGTACTGAGGATGGAATCCAAGCAGACTACTAAAGTGCTCTACCACTGAGCCTCCAGCCCATGATTCCACTTTTCTTGGAAAAGTCATTGCTTCTTCCTCCTGAGCCTCAACCTCCCATTTCCAGAGGAAAATAAGAGAACAGGTGTGAGAGGCTGCATGGCAGACCTGGGTCAGAGCCATCTGGAGGAGGTTGGACTTCTCTGAAGCAGGAGGAAGAACAGCTAGCCAAGAGGTTGGTGGTATGTAGACACAGAATGAGTGAAGATGAAAGGTAATACAGTCTTCAGAGCCAATGCAAAAGTCACTATCCTGGCTCTGACTGATGGCAGCTGTCAAAATGCCACTTGTCCCATACTGGCCCCAGTCGTGTTCCCTGCCCTGAACTCACTTGTCACCCTCTGACTTGCCTTTTTCACCTCTCTGACCTCATTCTCAACTGTACCACATCAACTTCCTTCCTGAAGGGCCTGTTCACCGGGACATAAGCCTCTTGAAGTTCATAAGGATCATAAGCAATATAAGGATTTATATTCACAGCACAAAATGAGTAACACTTCATATCCTCCAAATGCATTGAGTAAAAGGTTGTGGAGATTGTTATTAAGCTGTCATTGTCTGAACCATGCCCTCAGATGCAGAGAGGTGCTATCCAACCCCTTGGAATGTCATGCCTGATAAGAGACATCCTTCTGTGTCTGGGGACCTTTGCCACGCAGCCAACTATAGCTGGTATAGAGTAGGTGACTCTGGGTCACAGTGTGATACACTGGGCTTCAGGTCATGCAGGATCAGCTCCACCTCAGACATGCTGGCGACAAGGTGAGCGCAGGCATTGTCAACCACTCCAGCTGGACAGAACTTGATAAAGACTAGACCCTGAGCTCAGCTTCCCAGCTAGCCATATTCTGTGTCAAACAGGGAAACTGAGGAGCTATCCTAACTCCATGGAGGGGGCAAAAAATCTCATGCTGGACTTTGTCTGGACTCTGTTCTATATAGCTGCTCTTGGCTGGTTCTAATGTGTGTCTTCTCCCCATAATAAATAATAGCTATGAGTAGTACTGATGTCTGGGTTCTGGTGCCAGAGCAGGGTATCCCATGGGAACTAAGGTATACTGCTAGAGCTAGACACCTACCTGGTCACCTTGCAGGCAAGTAACAGGATGGTATAAGTCAGGGTGTTACTCGGTCTCTGAAAATAACCACCCTTGTTGTCAGAGATAAAAGAAATGCTGAAAAAGAAAAATGCATAGAATTAAACTTGCATGTTGGTTTAAAGCAATGATTCAGTCTTCATTTAAAGTTAGAAACAAAAATGTATATAAAATAAGATGTGCACAGAATCATAAAAATTGAAGTGAACTCAGTACCCTAAGAAGGTGGAAAGTATTAAAGAAGCAGCATGGGAAAATAGGTTTTCCAGAGACAACAAGATTTAATAAGACAAGATGCACAAGACAGAGAGGTTCAAATACTTTACAAGAGGTGACATGAGGAACAATTCAACATCTTTCAGAAGCAGAGATAAGAAATCAATGTACTAACAAAAAGAAATTTTTTGAATGGGAAATATTTGTTTGCAAATGTTTATGTTGCCAATTGAGCAAAGTTATAATTTTGGAAGTTATTTAAACTAAAATCTGGAAGTGGAGGGGTTCTTAGGGTCTGTCAAGGTTTTCAGTGCACTGAGATAAAAAATTAAATCCTTTTTTTTCTTGCTGCATTTATGTACCTGCCCTCCCTGAAGATTCTAATTGGCTACCTGACTTCTGGGTGTCAGTGTGTCAGACATGGTCACCAGCTGACCCCCCACGTTCCGTCCTCTCATTCTGAGGAGGTATTTTGGGAAGAACCTGCAATGGGAGGACCCTTGGTCATGGAATGTGCCATAGTGGGGTTTGCCTGATTCCAGATGTTGGGAGGATCCTTAAAATGGCATATTTTTAGAAAATAAAGAAGCAAGTGACCTTGCATCCTTCAGAGAGGGGGTGACCTGAGGCCCGGGAAGGAAAATCCCTAACAGAATTAAAGTAAGAATATACCTCAAGGGACTGTGACTGTCACATAACCAGGGGCCCAGTGAGTTTCCGTCAGCCTGGCCCTTGATTAGCACAGGAGTGAAGTCTTCTCATGTGTTGCACATAGGGAAAATGTGGGCCAGTGTGGTCCAGATCTGAGCTGAGAGGGTCCTTGCTCCACTAGTTACTGGCCTGTGACTCTTTCCAACCTCCATTTCTTCTTCTTCATCTTCTTCCTTTTTTTGTCTTTTTTTGAGACAGGGTTTCACTGTGCAGTTCAGACTGGCCTTGAACTCACTTTGTAGAACAGGCTGGCCTTGAACTGTCAGTGATCTGCCTGCCTCAGCCTCCTGAGTGCTGTGATTACAGACATGGGCCACCACTCCAGGCTTCCATTTCTTCTTGTATGGACCTTAAAATTACACCCATTGCCTCTCACTCCTGAGTATTCACTGAGATAACTTAGCTCTACTCACTAAATTTTCTCAGCACATTGGGGCCTTGGGCCTGGGGCCCACTGATGTGAACTGAAACAAGATTTCTCTTTTTTAGAGTAAAACAAAACATAACAAAAGTACAAGGGGTTTCCCCACTTCCCTGCTGATCCTCTTTTCTCAAGCAAACTGGGCCACATTGAATCCAAATCTATTGCTGGTTCAGAATTTTTCCTCATTGAGAAAATGCAGAACTTGCCTGGTCTGTGGCAGGAAAAAGTCTCCTTCTTTAGGGAGAAGCACGCAGCAGTCTCCTGCCAGTCACTCCTCTCAAGTTGCTCCAGCACAGTGGTCAGGCCATGGTGCTCCACAACTGCTCAACCACCAGCCCCATAGTGGACACAGCTGTCGGCACCCTTCTGGCCCTGGAGTGTGGTCTGGGCCTGCCAGGCAACGCCATCGCCTTGTGGACATTCTTCTTCCGACTCAAAGTGTGGAAGCCTTACGCTGTTTACCTGTTCAGCCTGGTGGTGGCCGACCTGCTGCTGACTGCCTGCCTGCCATTCCATGCCACTTTCTACCTGAGACACAAGGCCTGGGGCCTGGGCCTCGCATCCTGCCAGGCCCTGCTTTTCCTGCTGGCCCTCAGCCGGGGTGTAGGGGTGGCCTTCCTGGCTGCAGTGGCCTTAGACCGTTACCTGCGTGTGGTTCACCCTCGGCTCAAAGTCAACCTTCTACCCCACCGGGCAGCCTGGGGCATCTCAGTCTTCATCTGGCTTCTCTTGGGTGCCCTCACCTACCACAGCTTGCTTGTCTCCAAGCCTGCCTGGAATGCCACTGAATGTCACAGCTTCTACCCTATGGCCAAGACCGCCAGCATCACCTGGCAGGAAGGGTTCCTCCTCCTCCAGCTGTTCCTTCCCTTTGGTCTCGTCGTGTTCTGCAACTCAAGCATCCTCAGGACCCTCCGGAGGCGACTGAGAGAGCCTGACAGACAGCCCCAGCTGCAGAGGGCCAAGGTGCTAGTCACTGTGGTGCTGCTGCTGTTTGCGCTGTGCTTCCTGCCCAATATGCTGGCCAGCATCCTGGTGCACATCCTCAGAGGCTCAGGCAGCTGCAAGGTCCTGAGTGTGGTGGTGCACGTGGCGGACATTGCAGGCAGCCTCACCTATCTGCATAGCGTGCTGAGCCCAGTGCTCTACTGCTTCTCCAGCCGTGCCTTCACCCACTCCTACCGCAAGGTGCTCGACAGCCTGCGGGGCCGGAGTAAGATAGCCAGAGCCCCCAGCCTGGACAAGGGCTCCTACTCCTGACACAACTACTGCCTCTGCTCCTGCTTCTGCATGATTGCCTGGGATTTAAAGAATGACCACTATGATTTTAGGGTTGCAGAGGAAGGGGAATCATCGATGTGCTGTAGCTACTGCAGACATTGTGATGTATACTCCCAGGATGCTTCTCCGCTATTTTACACAGTTGAGTGGCAAGCCAGTTAACAACCAGACCCTACTTAGAACAGTTATAATGCAGGGAAGTTGCCAAATGAGAAGCCACACTTGGAGAAGTAGAACTGGCTGCATCTATAAGAAAGAGAGGAAGGCTGAAAGCTGGTGTTTCCCAATGCCATGGACCTCGGCAAGTCATTTTCACTTTTTTTTTTAAATTTTAAAATTTTATATATATATAATTGGTATATATTTGTGATACATAATAATTATAAGCAGCTTGGGCATTTGGCATGTGTACATATTGTATCTTGATTATCTTTACTTGTGAAGCTTTAGTTTGCCACTGCAAATAGCTGTGCTTTCTGTTCACCCACTGCATAGACTGTAACAACTAATGTCAGAAATGCCTGGGTTCTAAAGAGGTTTGAACTTACCTACATGATTATAGTTTGTACTCAGCTCATTTTGTATGTAACATTTCTGTTTCTATAAAAATTTACTTCAATTTTATGTTTATCCTATGTGGAAGACAGTGCAGTTAGTTCCCTAGTTTAATAAGAGAAGCACTTTCCTGCTAAATTTCTTAAAATTGCCTCTTGCTTCTAGCTGAGCTTTGAATTTCTAAATACTTTTGCAACTGGCTTCCTCTGCACTGGACAAAAGTCTCCCTGGAGAAATACACAAAGTAAGATATGGACTTGCATTTGAAATGATCATCTCCGATGTGACCCTGAGCATAATGGATAGAGGACGCAGGGGCTTTGCCAGGCTGACACAGCAGACCCCCAAGTGAGAGGAGGGTGTGGTGTCTGGCTCCCACCCTTGGAGGCCTTTGAAATGCTGTACTTTTTCATCTCATCTCTGGCAGATTATGACCCAAACTTGTAGCTCAGGATGATAACATAAGATTTCCAAAGTTACCTTCCTCTCTGCCAAATGTCAAATTTCCTGCTAATACCTACCAGTACGGGAAGAACCAAAAGGAATCCCTCGGGGCTGGGCCGAGGTGGGTGTCTGCCTGTAGCTCCACCTTCCGCCTATCTGCATGCCCCACATTGTGCCACACTTAGATTCAACACTCACGGCACTGGCCTTAAGAAATGTCAAACTGTCTCCCACCCACAAGGCCCTCTCCTGCCAGGTAGTTCCTAATCAGAACCTCATCTGAAGTGCTGGAGTATGTCCTTCCCTCTTTGCCAGGAAACATATAAAGAGGAGCATGTGTTCTTCGACCCCTGTGGAATCTGAGCTCAGTTAGCAAGCCTCACTTCTCAGAGGGTTTCCTTTCTTCTAAGCAAGTAGAGCACCAAAGGGCTAAGAAGGCAACTAGGCTCAGATTGAAGAGGTGGATGCAGTCTCTGCCATTCCTGCTTTCTTCCCTTTACAATGAAAAGAAATGTCCCCATTTTCCTTCCCTAGATCTTAATATATGCAGTCTTAAATGCCGCTTTAAGAAACCTAATGTTTCACACACACATTTGCTATAATGTGACAAACCCAGAAAAGTTTGTTGCTTGATCACATAATCCTCTGTCAAAGAGTTTTCTTAACCCTTCCCCTGCTGCTGGGCAGTTAGACCTCTGACTACAGATGAAGACACACCTGACACACTCACTGTAGTGCACATTCGCCGCTGGGCACACTTACGGTGGGGCAGGCTCAGGGTCCCTCTGCTGGGCTCCTAAGCAGACCTGCAGGGCAGCATAGGTATATAGGAGCTTTGAGGAAACCCTGCCGCCTCGCCAGCCTCCAACCTTCTGAGTCCATTGGTGCAGCTGAGGAAGGACCTGGCACAAGACTGTTAAAATCCCCTCCTTGATTCTACTAATACGCAGTGAACTGAACGGCCTGGAGAATAATGCCTTGCTCCACCATTTCTTAGCTCTGTGATCACTCTCAACTGTCTTCATCTGTAAAATGGGTACAGCAAAGTCTACCATGGGGTCATTGTAAGGATTAAGTCAAATAGACATGCAACAGAGCCTGGCATATCATAAGCATTCGGTAAATATTAATTTGCTGTTTCCAGCTCCTTGCTAATTCTCTTTCCTCCCTTCACTTCTCCAACCACACAGTGGGACCTGGGGACAGTTTTTACCCGTCCACCCCAATCACAGGCCTGGCACAGGATGAGTATGGAGAAACCTGGATTTGAAAAGTGGAGTTAAATCAAAGGCTTGTAACATTCTTTCTGTCTAGTAAATCCTTTGGGGGTGTTTTATAACGATTCTGCCGGACTCATTTTATTCCTCACATCAGTAAAATGGGATTTTTCTGGTCTAGGATCATGTGAACAGCCCTGAGATGGGGCCTAAGTGCCTGGTGCCACCCAATCAGAGAGAAAATGCCAGAGGGCAGGGGCAGGAACAGGGTCCTCATCTCCCCCGACTCATCACCTGCTCATAAGGAATGACCCCAGAAAACCAAAGACAGGTGTTACAATGCGACAGGTCGCTGAGCACAGCCATTTCGCTAACAGTAGCGGGTTTTGGTTTCTCTCTTCCTGGGCCCGGCCCCTCGCCACCGGGAGGGAGGCTCACAGTCTCACCTGAGAGCCACTGATCTGGTCTCCTCCCTGTCTGGATTCAGGCCCACCCAACAGCCAAGAGCCCAAGTTTCTGAGTGAAGAGTTTCTCTTCCTTACTGAGATAGTGCTCTTACTTTTTCACGATTCTGTTGCTCTTGCTGTTTCTCTTTCCTCCTCTGCAGTGCACAGGTCCTCCAGATGCAGGGCACTGGCTCAGATCCCTCCAAGCCCAGCCCATGGTCCCCACCAGCCTCTGTGGTTTCAGCCCAAGAAGCCTCCCGGGCAATGATCCCACCCACATGTGGACAGCAATGACACCCAGCTCCTTCACACGCTCTGCGTCCCTGTCTGCATTCCTTACCTCACCAGACCCTTGAAGCTTGGCGCGGGCTGCTCACCTCACACCCAGTGCTTTGATCAGAGCCTGGCTCACACTGGACACTTCATAAGCAAAGAAAATAAATGCATAAATGAAAGTTTAACCTCACTCAAAGTTAACAAAAAATAAACTTTATTATTTAATAGCTTGGCTTTTGAAAACATAATCTGAAGGTTTGGATCCAGAGGCAAACTTACAACGGTGTCTTTTAAAACTGTCTAGGGAGAAGCTAGTACAGAGGAAAATGTGAAGCTGTTCCTTGCTACGGAAGGCTTTTCCTCCGTATTTTCCTAATCATTTCTGCCAGTAACTTAATCAACACTTTGGATTTATCAAGGTCAGGATAAGGACCAATTCTGCCTTTCCTTTGGGCTCATGTGGGGACAGTCAAATGTGTTAGATGACTGTCAGAGGCTTCCTCTGTTAGGAAGAAACACACATTAGATGGTCACCTTCAACATGCCTCTGGTTGTGTTTCAGGGTAAGGTGCACATAGCACACAGCTCACTGCCCTGATGTCGTCAGGGCTCAGGGCGAACTTCGGCGGTGTTAAGTCTGTTCACTGTGCTGGGCACCTCCCCCGTCTCCAGAACACTTCCTATTGTGAGAAATTGAAACTGTCCCCATTCTCCGTTCCCCTCCCCCACCTCATTTCCCTGTCACCATCTGACTTTCTGTCTCTGACTCTGACGACGCTGAGTACCTTACAGTGGAAACTTACAATATGTGTCCTTCTGTGCCTGGATTCCTTCACTTAGCACAGTGTTCTCAAGGCCCACCCACCAGAATTTCCTTCCCTTTAAGACTAGATGATGCTCCACTGTATAGTTAGACCACATGTGGTCTACTCATTCATCCACTGACGGGCACCGGGGCAACTTCTGCCTTGTGAATAACGCTGCTGTGAACGTGAGCATACAAATACCTGTTTCGACCCCGCTCTGAGTTTCTTCAGGTGCACAGCCAGGCTCGGGGAGCCTGGGCTCTGTGGTAACTTGGTTTTTAATGCTTTCTGGGCTGTCCACATTGTTTCCCACAATGGCTGACCCATAAGCAGTGCACAAGGGATCCCATTTCTCCACGCCTTTGCCAGCACTTGTTATTTTCTGTTTTACTTGTTTGTTTTCTAGTGTTCATCCTAGGGGTATAGAGAAATTCTTTCTTGAAAATCACAAAATGCTTAGTGTCTTCAGCAGCTGAGAAGAAAGTCCTATATCTGGATCCTGGATACCACACTGGCCTAACATGGACTTTACTATTTACCTACATTCTAATTTCCCATAATATTAGTCTTTTGGGTAGATGTAACAAAATACTTCAGGTTGGGTAACTTATTGATAGTAGAATTGATTGGCCACAGTTCTGGAGAAGCCTTGGTGCTGGCAAGTTTGGTGTCTAGCTGTTTGACTGCTTCAGAGATGGAGTCTTTTTGCTGGGTCCTCACATGGCAGAAGAGGTCAGTGCGCTCCCTCACATCTGTCTTGTAAGGGCGCTGATCTCACCCACGATGGCAGAACCCTCCTTGCTCCATCACTTTCCCTCAGACACACCCCTTAGCTCTCTCTTGCTGGGTATTAGGCTCCAACATAGGTTTGGGGAAGAGGGAAACTAACCTTCAAACTGCAGCAACCCTTGTTTTCCTTACTGTCTTTCTGTCTGGCCCAGTTTTGCTTACCTATAGTTTGATTTCCCTTACATCCACCTGTGTAGTGGGAAACTGACACTCTGAGGGAAAAAGGAAGAGCCACCATTTTCATCTGAAGCACTTGCTAATTTCTGTGGTGTAAACACTTCCCACCATGGCTGATTTAAGGTACTGATCATTTTGAGAGCTGGCTCCTGAGCTCTCACAGCTGGCTCTGCAGAGTGCTGTGTCCTCACTTCTTTGCAGTCTGGCTTTGAGTCCCTGAGAAGGACAAGTATTCTGCTCTACAGCTGGTGCCATCTATGCAGACAAGAATATGTGGACAGACCTGAAATATATTAAAGCAATGTAAAGGCTTTCCTGCAGACCCTTGTAGGAAAAGGTCCACAAAGCATTGGCAAGGAGGACAGACTTGAGGGTTCAGCTCAGGAATCGTGAGGAGTTCTGGTGCTCATCCTCATTTCATCCTGTGCAGCCCTGCTTCTGGATATCTTGTGGAAAGGTTCTGCAGCAAAGCTCTTCCTCTTCCCTAGGCCACCCTACCCCATCACAGAATCCAGGCAAAGGTGCCTCGAAGAAAGTGAGTGGATAGCTTGAAGAGTGAGTTTGTAGTCATCAGAGAGTACTGAAGACAGGGCCTTTGGCTTCCAAAAATAAGATGAAGCCACATGGGGCAGCATGCAGAAAGCAATTCTTCCACCTACCAGAGTAACTTAGGACCCTAAGCAAACAGCCTCCATATCTGGACCATCTCCACTCTACTTGTGTGCTTGGAGATTCCTAATACGGTGGTGCTTGTGTCTGTCAGTGCCAACAGCTGTCCTCTGGGAGGCTCCACAAAGGCTCTAGGATCAAACCTGTATGTATAGGAAACCCTGGATTCTAGCCTTCAATTGCTCAGACTCACTCTGCTCTCTGTAATGAGCCAGTTTTGTAGCAACACACTACCAATAAAGGGAACTGATATTACTCTTGGACAGTGTATTACAAGAAAAGAAAACATATATCCAAAACATGTTAACCAAAAACTGCTATATATTTTACCAAAAAATATTTAATAACAACAGGTAATTTTCCTTTCTGCATTGTTCTAGTCAAGGACAGCAGCATTAATATTGGACTCAAACTAAATTCTCATCCTCCAAAGCAAACCCGTGAAATATAGCACAGTGGGAACCGGGGAGAGGCTGGAGTTTGCCTGTATCATCCGCCAGAGTAGCGATGTCCACATGCCCACTGGCCTTCCTCTGTACTCTTGTCTCACCAGTAGGTGCCTGGGTGCACCTGCCTCACAGTGGTGTGACTCCATCAGGAAGCCTACTGTCCCGCACATCCGAGGTCAGTACTCAGCATACTTGCTCCGAAGTTAAGGTGCTGGGCCGAGGGTAGCATGCCTCACCCACTCACCTGCCTACTAGTGACCCCACAGTGATTCTCATCCCAAGAGCGGGCTCCAGCTTCTCTCCTGTCTACTCCGGAAAGCTGGGGGTGGCCTTCGAAGACAGCCAGGTAGCTGTCCACTGCTGAAAATCTCCTAATAACCTAAATCGGAGTTTCAGAGAGCAGAGTGGGCAGAAACCAACTTCAGAAACCAACTTCGTGCTGCACCCCTTGTCTGGGGCCTTCGATGCCAGCGTGGGGAGCAGGATGACATAGCCCCAGGCCTCTCGCTCCATGGTACGGGCACTCACTGGGCATTTGGGAGGAAGAAGGACTCGTATCACCCTATGACACATGGGCAACTGTCACTGCACAACCCTGGTTGTCTCTGAGGACACGTGTGATGGAGATGGGACCCGAGGTTCTTGTTGCTCCTTCCCACGGAGCCATCTCCTTCAGGCCAGACACCCAGAGAGGGAGAGAGGAAGGTGATAGCAGAGAGCCGCTGTGGCGCAGCCCTGATAATCTGGCTGCTACAAACTGCTGGGCTGCTGGCCCCTGCAGGCACTGATGTAGATGGACAATGCCTTGCTGTGGTTGTGTATTTTAGCATCCCTCCCTCAGTAACTGTGAGGGCTAATTTACATGCCCACTTCCCTGGCCAAACATCACCGAGATGTTGCTGGAAGGCTTGCTGCGGCCATGATGATCATCGGTGACCAGCCGACTTTGAGTCAGGCAGACGAGCCTCTGCGATATGGGTTGGCCTTGTCTAGTCAGTTAAAGGCTTTCAGACCTGAGGACTGTTGGGGTTTCCTGGAGAAGGAGTTCTGGCCAGGGCAGAGATCAGAGGCTCTTCCGGCCTTCTCACCTGCTGTGTGTGTATCAGGACTGCCAGTCCCTTAAACAAATCCGTTTGTGATGACCCTGTGCCCCACCTAATGGTTCTGTTGCTTTGGGGGGCCCCTGAGGGACTATCGGGAAGGGGAGCTCTTTCCCACCCTTCATTATCCTCGTTCGCATGTGTCTGAGGTAGGAACGTCAGTGATGGCTCTAGTGCAGATGTTCAAGGCTTACTCTTATTATGTTGTTTCCATTTTCACCCCCTCCTGTGTCTCTCACCCACACCTTCCATGCCTCTTAATCTCAGATTTTCTCCTCGTTCACCCAGCGTGTCCTCCACCCTTGGACTCCCCTCCCTTCTTCCTGGAACTCACGTCCGTACACCCAGGCCAAATTTTCTCATGTGCTGCGGTCTCTAGAGCTTGCGGCACTTGGCTTCAGTTCCACATCAAACCGGATGATTCTCACGCTCTATGACATCCGTTCTATATTTGTTTATTGCTAGTAAGAAACAAAAATTCAGCAAGAAAAGGCAGGTTTCTTTTTGACTCCTGGACAGAGCCTAGAAAAGTCCAAGCTGCTCTACCGCCTGTATACTTACATTGCACTTTCTTCCTTTAGCAGTGAAACCAAAGCCAACTTATCACAAACCTACTGCCATTTACAACATGCTTGAAACCGACTGACACTGCTAGGTACTTAGGTTGGTGAAGCCACAGTAAGGATTCACTTAATGATAGTAATTGTGATTAAATTTTAAAAATACTAGCAAAAGAAACCCCACTGAAGCCCGATCAAGGGTTTGGGGTGGGAACACACTGGATGCTCTAGAGGCAGGACTCCTCTAAGCTCGGGGCAGCTTGGCACAGGTGGGAAACAGAGGGCCAGAGCTCTGGTTCTAAGGTGCACATCAGTGGTGAGCGAAGCTCATGTGGAGGAAGTCCTCCAGCTCTTCACAGCTTCCTTTTCTCATTTCCCATGAAACTCTGAAGTGTTCAGACCTCATTTTGAAAGGGCCTTGATACAGTTATGCCACAAGTCCATCATACCCGGAACCTCCTGCCATTGTATTGTGCTACTCACGACACATTAAAAATGATTAGAGCTTTTTTGTTTGACTCCAAAACATCTTGCTTGTTTGATTTCAAACCCCAGAATTCTAGAATTTTAAGAGCAGACTGCCTAGAAAACGCACTGGTTATTCCTTTTGTCAAAGTACAAACGGAAAAGTTGTTAAAAACAAAAGAAGGAAACGAAGAGTGAAAATGCTGTGGGCAAAATTTCTGGGAAGCTACAGCATCGCAGCAGTCACCCTGCCTGCGTGGAGGGCTGGGTGCTGCCAGGGAGGAAGAGATTTGTTAGCAGAGGTGGATAAAGGCAGCTCATCCTTTGTGGAGAAGTGAATGGGAGTTCAGACTCCATCAGGAGTTGGCAGAGGCTCTATGCTCATTGTATCTCCACCGGGAAGCCCCATCAGGGTGCTGCTAGGCACCTCCTCGCAGCCCTGCCCACCTCCATGAGAGATCGCCAGAGTGTTGGCCCTGGGTGGCTCAGGCTGCCCTCATCACCATGATAACTGCAACTAGCCTGTGGGATCTCAATGAAACTGGTGTGCCCCAGCGCCCTTCCTTCAGTGGGGAAATATGGGGAGTGTCTGCCAGTCCCCCGAAGAGGGGCAGGAAGACAGACCAGCAATGCACATGACATCTGGAGGAAGGCTCCGTGCTGGCTTCTTCAAGAAATACCCCATTCATAGCCAAAGGGCTGAAGCATGTGGCCTCCCCACTTCACAGTCAGGGTACAATTATCTATCATCTGGGTCTGTGATCCACACTACCCAGGCAGGCTGGGGCACCGCTGTGCTGCTGTCTAAGCAGGACAGGTGTTTGCAGAGAGAGAGGAGCAGAAGTGAGTGACAGTCTTACAGTGGGCGGCAGTTCTAGGAACGAGGGAGCGTATTGTTCTGCTTCCCACATTGGCCATTTTGAGAGATGGTCCCTGACCAAAAAGCCACCCGTGTGAGTTTAAGACCCTGCACACAGAAGGGATGTGGGGAGCCTGCAGGGGCACAGTGGACATCCACAGAGCACAGTGGGGTTGGCAGTGGGCCATGGCCAAGCGCTTGCCTGGTGTGCTGAAGCCCTGGCTTCATCTTGAGCACTGTGAGTGCAGTGGGAACACAAGCGCAACTCTAGGCAAGAAGGCAAGGCGGCCCATAGAAAAGACCTGGGGTGGCCGAGAGGGCCAAGGCCTCGTCTGTGCAGGAAGCCGGGGAGTGTGCTCCGGGGCCCAGCCAGCCGGGCAGGGGTTGAGTGCAGCCACACACTGCAGAATATGAGATGGAGCAAAAGGACGGCTGAGCATGTGAAGGACCCACTACGGGAACCCCACTGGGGCGGAGAGCAGGGCCCCTGAGAGGTGGCCCTCATCACATCTGCAGACTGAGCTACTATGACCCCTGCTGCAGGCACAGGATCACATGGGCAGGGGGACGCCCCATGGGAAGGGGCACTTCAGGGAAGAGGAAGAGAGGCAGGATATGAGGTGGGGACCTGTGATGGGGACCCTGGCTGTGGAGGGGGCGGGGCCACAGCCATCACTCACAAGAGCTGCTGAGCCCTGTGCTTGGGTCCAGTGGTCAAGGAGACCTTCACAAGTATAGTTTAGGGGGACGACAGGCCAGGGGCCGTATGTCAGGGTCCAGGGTAGACTATGGACATTCAGTAATGGGGGGAGGTGCTGAAGGTAGACAGGAGGGCAAAGAAAGAAATGGGGGTCTCCTTGCCTGGATGTGCAAGCTCCGGGGCCAATCCCCAGTGGGAAAAGAAAAGCAAAAGGGAGGGAGTGAAAAGAACAGAGAATGAAAGCAGAGAGGAGGTGAAAGATGAAAAGAAGTGGGGGTTTTTGGCTGTGTGATTCTTCATGTTGTTTTAGTATTAAATATGTACAACCACAAAACACTTTTCTGCCTGACCACTCACGAGGCAGCCAGAAAAGGAGGAGGCATGTGACCTCACGGTGGGGAGGGAAGGACCAGACCAGATGGCCTCTGATGCAAGGCCCCAGGGCAGGCAGGATCTCCTGCTTCACACAGGCCCAGAGCTTGAGGAGCTTGAACACCAGGATTCCAGGTGGAGCTGAAGATGGTAAACCGCAGGCTGGTGCCCCCCACCCCGCCCCGGTCTCCTTGGATAGGTAACGACAAATGGCAGCCGCTGAGCACGAGTGGAGTGGAGCTGTGCAGCAGAGCACTGAGCACAGCAGGGGGGAGCCCCTGCCTGGTGGCTTTGCACAGAGGGCGTGAGCAATAGAGGAGCGAGTGTGTGTGTGTGGCGGGGGCGCTGTAGCTGGTCACGACGTGGAGTTTCCACAGCTGGAAAGGGAGAGGGACAGGGAGAGCCCTTTGGTGTGGTCTTTGCACGGTGGGCTGAGCAAGGTGCGCGGAGGGACGCCCTGTGCGGCTTCCCCTTTACGTGTAGAAGACCAGCCTGACGCAGACAGATGTGCAGACGATGGCCTGGATTGTGGAAGGCTGAACACACGGGGTGAGTTCCACAAAAGTGGTCAGAGTTCTTACTAGGGTCGAAGTTCCTGCTCAGGGGAGAGGTGAGACAGTTTTCAGCCTAAGCCTGGTTCGGCTTTTCAATCAATAAGGTTCTATACAGGTCTATAAATTTAATATATTTGCTTATCAAAATAAGCGCTTAAATTTGCCCACTGTGACAGACCCCAAAGTCGCCCTGCGGAGTGGGCTCCTGCCACCAGAGGGCAGCAGCGGGCAGGCAGAGGCGCGGCCGCCCCTGGGCTGAACCTGGGAAGGGCCTCCGTGGGTCTGCGCACCTGCAACCAGTACTGCGCCAGCTCATCTGCGGCCTTGCAGGGGTCAGAAAAGGGCACGAATGTGTCATCTTAAATCCAGGAGTCCGGTTCGTCCTTCAAAACAAGTCAGAAAAGAGAGGTTTTCTTGTTGAAAAGTCCGCACTAACCCCAAGCATATTGCTGGGCGTGCTTGTGCCTGGGGAGACCCACCAGCGAGGAAGAAGCAGCACAGGCGGCTGGGTGCGGGGCGAGCTGGGCGGCAAACCGGCCGGCGGGGAGCCTCTGTCCCCCAGATCCTCACCTGCCCGTCTCCCGGCGAGCAGCGTGTGGGGGCGATGCCTTCTCTCCAGTGTTGTCTCAGGGCACCCATCTTACACAGTGTGAAGGTTACTATGCGATTGCTGTGTGCAGGTAGGACACCCTCCTCCCCCCGCCCCCCCCACTCTGTCCTCCAGCTCTGATCACAAGACTAAGTTACAGCCAATAGCGTGGGGGCACGGTGTTCCCACAGCGTTCAGGCTGCGCCTGTGCGAAGGAAGGACTGTTTCCCTGCCCATGGGCTGGGAGGGAAACCGGACAGAGGGAGCTGCTCTGGCCCCCGAGAGCCGTGAGGATCGCCTGCAGCTGACGCGACAGTACTCTGCCAACCCTCCTCGTGGGCTATAGAGACTCTGCCTGGGGAGACAAACAGACCAAGGGGTTGGAAAGATCCACGTCGTACCGTCGTTAGCACTCGCGTGGATTTCCTTAGTGCAGCCCAGGAGAACTGTATTAGGACGCATGATAGACCCGGAAATGAGGAATCTCCCAGAGCCCTGCCACAGCGCGGGGGTGAGGCCGTGCTCATGCCCGCCTGCATAGCTCCATTGCGAGGCAGATCCCTGAGCGCAAAGACCTGGGTTCTGGAAGAGTGACGGTGGAAGGTAGAACCCGCCAGAGCCCTGCCTGCGCCCCAGACGCGGTGATTCAGTCTGGGTGCACGGATACCACTGTCTTCGTGGTGTCCCGGGGGGCACGGGTGCTCTAGGGACTGGATTAGGATGGTGGGCATCCTCACAGGCTTGGAGTGCCCTTTTCACATACAGGGGTGGTCAGGGAGGGTCCTGGCCAGAAAGCACCACTCACCTGCCATCTGCTGCCATACCTAAGGTCCCTGGAAGGAAAGGAGCCTCTCCACATTGAAGATGGAAGCAAACATTGAAGATGGAAGCAAACTGGGGATGGGGAATTCGGGCCTTGCAGGAGACACCGAGGGAAGAGATGGGGCCGCCTTCTCCAGGCAGGGTCAGGGAAGCGCTGACCTCAGGGGTCTGAGCTTGGAGACCTTCAGAGAAGGCGGTGGGAGTCAGGCTCCATGCATGTCAGCTTGAAGAGATCTCCCGAGAGGCCTCCCAGCCTTTGTCACCTTTTTGGGGGGTGCATGCATCTAAGCAACTGAATGGGATGAGTACTTGAAATACAGCCTGTAAAAAAGGAGGAAACTATATAGATACTATATAGAAATGAATTCTTATATGCTTAAAATTAACTTTTATATGCAAAGTGGCTCTGTCTGCAGAAGATCGTCTGCACAGGCTGATTTGTCTTCCCCAAATTCTTATGTGAGTGTCCACCCCTCCATTTCTCAGAAAGTACTATATTGAACATAGAGTCCTAAAGACATGTTAAGTATTAAGACATGTTAATGAGGCCTTCAGTAAGGCCCAATGGGACTGGTGTCCTTATAAGAAGTCATGCTCACAGTCATGCTCATGTCATGTGGAGACTCAGAGAGGAGGTACCACCTGAAAACCTCAGGAAAAACCTGCCCTGGACACCTTGACCTTAGACCTCCAGCCCCCAGGACCATGGGAAAAAACTCTTTGTTGTTTAAACAACCCAGCCCATGGTATGTGTGATGGCACCTCTGGAAAGCTAATCCATGGGCACACTATAAGCACTTATTTGTATTCACATAGAACAGGTGATTTGAAAATGATTCTGTCTGTCCTCAGAAGAAAATCAGTGTTCGATTTACAAGGTAATACCGAAATGCCCAAGCTGTCACCTCTGCTACAATTTACATATAGTAAAATCTCACTTATCCAGAAGTAATTGATTGAAACCATCTCAACTACTCTGTAAGAGGGTCCAAGAAAAATTATCTCCTGGTAAGCACAAGCGGATGTGGTTACATATAAACACATACATTCACACATATACACTACACATACGTGATCAATATATGCATGTGTGGGCCCTAACTCACTGCCTCTAATTAGTACATTGCTCTGACAGCTGCCACTGGCCGGCTCTCAACTGAACAGTACTACAAGGTGTGCAGGAGGCAGGACACTGAGGCAGACACTGAGGACTGGGCAGAGGAGGCAACAGAACCTGACACGGAGGAGGTACTCTGCGACCTGGAGCAAAGGCATGAGGCTCATTAGGGAATGCCTGAGAGCCCCTTAGCATGGCTGCCGTGTACCCCATCCACCTCAAGGTCACAGCACCTGAGAATGACGGGGTCACTATGTGCCTGTTCCAGGCCTGAAACAGCAAGGAAAGCAGGGTGATCTAAGCTGCTGGTCTAAGAAGTGTAGTTTGTGGTACACTGAAGAAACATGCTGAGACACCACACCTGCAGGGCTTGCAGGCTACTGTTCAAAGAAGCTGGCATCATTTGTCTGGAAATCTCATCTCTACAGAAGAGCTGATTCCTGTCACAGCAACTAAGCAAGACATTTCTGTGCCTGCTCGCAGACATCAGCCTTATTGATACAGGGGAAAGAAGCTCCCCACCTGCTTGATGTCTGGTACAAGTTCGTGTTCTCTAAAATTGAAGAGTGAATTTTAGGAACCACGGAGATTAAGAGCAGAATATACTTATTGGGGAAAAGAAAGCTTCTGTCTAAAAGACAGAAGGGGTCCCGAGTGGGTTGTCAAGGACCCTGCCTTTGCTAGGAATTTTTATAGAACAAATCCATGACGTGAGGTGGGTCCAAGGTGGGAAACGGGAAATCACAAGG
The DNA here is from genome assembly GCF_000276665.1 of Chinchilla lanigera. NCBI lineage: Eukaryota > Metazoa > Chordata > Mammalia > Rodentia > Chinchillidae > Chinchilla > Chinchilla lanigera. The sequence goes on from NW_004955439.1 coordinate 14,920,994, forward strand.
TGAGCATGAGGTGGGACAAAACTACGGTCAGCTAGTAAGATTAGATTGATTAAATCAGGATCAGTTGGGGAAGCAAGTCAAGTAGCAAGCAGCATGAAACAGAACAAGGGTTCTCCCTGTAGGGGGTTGGGTTAGTGGCTTTTCCTGGCTTTCTCACGCTGATTGATACCTATGTAGAATATCAGTCCCTGATGTTTATCCTTAGGAAGTGTGTGGGTACATTTGTTTTATCTTTTATCTTGAGGTCTGGCCCGCAGCGGAGGTGCCTGTCTCCTCCACAGTTATATGGTATCTTGTTTTCTGCACGGGCTCCTTCTAGGGCCCAGCCCTCTCTGACTGCCTGTAATATTCATCTAACTTAGCCGCCTATAACATTATCTTTGCAGATCCTGTCATCGGGGCATTGACCACACTCCTCTGCTTTAGTTTGTGAAACTGAACTCTAACGGATTTGAAGGAAACAAGTCACCACAAGTGTCTAGGCAGTCGGCTCCTCAGGCTAAACACTGAAGCTAGAAAATGAGTCCTGCTTCATGCAAGCATGCAGTTTTATTTTTGCAAAGCCAAAACAACGCTTCAAAATATAGATTTTGTACCTGAAGACACAAGTCTTCACTTTATAGAGAGAGTTAAAGCTTACAAAAACCATATCAAGTTTCAAATACCACATTTGTCAGAATTAACATTGTCAGTATTTTTCTGATTCATGTCACTGCCTTTCTAATGTATGTTTGTATTTTTATAATTCACTTTATACTTTCCACTTATATTCATATATTTACATAGATAGCACTTTAAAAATGAGAGTTCTAGAGCTTTCAAAGTTGATGAGAATTGTTCAGTTGGACTCCATTGCTAGCCTCAGACTTTGGGTAAAATCACATTAAAATCCTTCTTGGAGGCTGATACACTTCCAGCTGTGTGCTAGCTAGTTCTAACTCTTTATAAACAGAATCATCAGCCACGTATCCTTCTTCAAGCCCAGCATGGAAACAAAAAACAAATTCTTTCTACATTGTCTCAGTAAAGTGTCCTTCTGCTTTCTAATAAAACAATTACCCTATTTATATAAATAAATGTAACACCTCAAACTGCGTAATAAACTCCAATTTCATCATGATGCATTGAAAAAATGTCTACTAAGCCCCTATTTTGTGCTAAAAACTCTACCAAGGTTGGGAAGCACAGCTAGGAACAGGACTGCAGCAGAGCCTGTCTTCAAGGAGCCCTGCCTCAGGGGCATTTCGAGGACAGTCTAGTCACAGAGGGACAAGAGTAAGCTTGGCCCCTGTTACAACCTGAGATGCCCTAGCCCTGGGGATGGGTGTCACTGACGTCTGTGCCCCACTTGCTTTTCCAGTTGGAGACAATGAAGCTTCTCTGACTTCCGCCTTCTGACAACCTGGTGCTTGCTGAGTATATCAGAAGGAAGTCAGATGACAATTATTGATGCTCACAATCAGCAGCAGTAAACACTTCCATAGCAAAATGGTTAAAGGTTTGCCTAAAGTGAGTTACAGGAGGGCTTCTGGGTTCCTTTTTTAAACTCTGTCTTTCTTCTCCTATAACCAGGAGATTTTGTGGTCTATGACCACATCACAAATATTTCTAAAAACTTTTACATACATAAACAATTCATTTTAATTTAGCATTTCCCACAACCTGTTTTGTGGAAAGGCAGCCCTGTGAGGCTCTAAAACCAGTTTCTTCTCAAGCAGATTTAAGGAAAGCTGCTTTCAGAACCCACCCACCTCCCACCTTCCACCACCCCATGCAGAGATTTTCATGTCTGGGGAACAGGAATCCTCTGATCTGACAGAGGCACTTTTTAATTTTGTCTATTTCCATATTTGTATATTTGGCGATGGAGGGGTGTGCGTGTGTGTGTGTGTGTGTGTGTGTGTGTGTGTTATTCCTCAATTAGCAAGTTTCACAAAGCCTTTAAGGACATTTGATTTGCATGTCCTCATCACATAGTGAAAGATGAAGCATTGTCATTGCCTATGGTCTCGCTGGTCTGCCTGGAAACGAAGGCTTCTGAGTTCACCCTGGCACAGGGCAAGCTCAGTGTCTTGTGCTTTCTTCTCACACACCACACATCCTTCATGATCTTCAGGAAGTAGTTTCTAAACCTCTGACCAATAAATGCGTAGAGCACGGGGTTGAGGCAGCAGTGGAGGAAGGCCAGGACTTCCGTGACATTTTTGGTGTATGCCATGAGCTTTTCAGTGCTGCACATTCGGTTTATTCTGCCCAGGTTTGCAGCAGTCATCAGAAGGATTATGTTATGAGGAATCTGGCAAGTCAAGAAAACAAGGACCACTGCTATCACCACGCGGATGGCTCTGTGCCTTTTAGAATTCTGAGCCTGCACTAAGGTCTTGACAATGAATGTGTAGCAGAACACCATAAACACCAGTGGGATAAAGAATCCGAACAGCAGTTGCAGCCCCAGCACCAGCAGCTTCCACACGATAGGGTCTGATTCTCCGGCATACTTGGGCTCGCAGATATAGGTCTTGCTGCCTTGCGTATTATATTTCTGGTTGAAGACAAATGTTGGGCTGGAGATGATCAGTGACAACACCCACACCAGAAGGCAGATTATTGTGCTGTGTGCCAGAGTCCTGGACCGGAACCAGAAAGATTTGGTTGCCTGTACAATGGCAATGTACCGGTCCATGCTGATACAGGCCAAGAGCAGCATACCGCAGTTGAAGTTGACAGCATAGATACCTTTCATCAGCTTGCACAGGGCATTGCTGAAAGTCCATGCACCAGTGGCATGAGTCACTGCCCAGAATGGTAGAGTAAGGACAAAAAGTATATCTGCGATGGCCATGTTGAAGAGATAGACATCCGTCATAGACTTGGCCTTTTTATAAAAGGCAAAGGTGATCACCACAAGAATATTACCCAGGAGGCCAAAGACACAGATCAAGGAGTATGCGATTGGCACGAACATCCTGGAGAACTGTCTGACCTCCTCCAAGGAGCACAGTAAGTCACCTTCGTCAGGTGTGTAATACATAGCAGTAACTGACTCGGAGTAATCCATGAAATACTCACTATTGTTGGAATTCATTGGCTTCTGGGAAGTGAACAAAGATGGAGTTAGCTGTAGTGCAATATTCAAGTAGCTACCATTAATTGAAATTATACTTCCTGCAAGAAATAAAGGAGTCTCACCTCATCCATGGTGATCTCTGCTCTGAGCTGAAGATGCAGGCCTGGCGGAGAAAGGGAGTGGATGGTTCTGCTGTGCCAGTTCACCAACGACAGTGACAGGACAGCTGGGAGTGAGCTACGGAGGAAAGAAAAATGCACTGAGGTTTGGGCAGCTGGAGAAGTGAGCTACAGCACTCTATCCCAGTGGAGCACAGTGTAGAGCCCACCCTGTTATGTAACAGTCCCCATTTAGGACAGGCTTCTGCAAAGGGCCAGACAGAAAATATTGTATGTTGCACACGTCTGTGGTGTCTGTCACAACAACTTCAATCTACCTCGGTAGCTTGGAAGCAGATATACGTGCTGCATGAATGAGTGGGACTGACCATATGTAATGGCCATGGGTGGGTGTTTTGCCAGTATTTGACCTATGGCTTAAAAGAAGAGTCAGACTGGAAAAACCACAGGTTTTGACCTGTGGGAAAAGGTCTTCATGCAAAATTCAATTTAATTACATATAAAAAGATTCTACTGAACAAAATCTAGAGAAATATGGATGTCTACATGAATTAAGATTTATAGTCCTGGGCATAGCTCAGTGATTTTTCACACTTGTGCCATGGGAAGTTGCAGGTGTGAGATCTTTGTCAAGATGCAATAAGTCCTTTGGCCTGGGACTGAGTGGACAGGTGTGGGATGTTTCTTAACAAGCCCAACCATGCCAGTCAACAAGTACTGATGCTCTGGAGAAGGTGGATTGGCCCTGTCAGAGACCCAGATGCAGGAAAGCAGGCTGAGGCTGGTCAATAGGAAAGCTTGGGAAGGAGGAGGGGCTTCTCTGGGTCCCTAAAGGGCTCATGGTTTGTGAACAAATGATCCCCCAGTGATGACACCTACCACAGCCCAAGCAGAGGAGCCCAGGTGGAGAACAAGGAGTGTTTATGAGACAGGAGCACCGCCAGATTGGAGGAACCAACTGGATGTTACCCAGTCATTACAGAGTATGTAACATGCTGAGGTTGTCAACAGGGATGAAGCCAGGTAAGGAGTAGAGCTACAGCATGAAGAGGACCTGAATGTGAAGGATTTTTGAAATCTACTATTCTCTTTACTTTCATTAGTACATCTTTGCAGTATATAATGATTGTATTCCTCGTGGAGTTGCTATTGTATGTAACACATCTGAATTCCTTTCTATTAAAAGGAATCCTCTTCTCCTTCTCTCCCTTCCCCCTCCCTCCATTTCTTGGTCCTCTTTCCTTTTCCAGAAAAGGAGGGAAGGAAGGAAGGAAGGAAGGAAGGAAGGA
>NW_004955439.1:14925568-14952160 GCF_000276665.1 Chinchilla lanigera
AAGAAAGAAAGAAAGAAAGAAAGAAAGAAAGAAAGAAAGAAAGAAAGAAAGAAAGAAAGAAAGAAAAAGAATTCCCGACAAAGTCATATAGGATCAAGGAAGATCTCTTTGTTATTCTGACTCGCTCTTCTGTTTTTGCTGTTTATCTTTCTGCTTGCCCCCTCCATCCAGTAAGACCCATCACCTGTAACTCATGACCACTGTGTTAAGCTGCTTTCCAACCACTCACTAGGTCTCACTGTTGCTGTGGGGGCCTGATGAGGTTAGAGGGAGTGAGAGCGGAAGCACAGCCTCAAGGGCAGGTGGGGAGCTGCAATACCACCACACTGTGCCCTACCAGTGCTGTACCCACACTCAGGGAGGAAGTCAGCATAGCACAGGCTCACCCCGAGTGACATTCTGAACACATTTCTCATAGATGCTGGTTCTCATCTTGTGTTTACCAACCCCATTTCTTCAAGGATACCTAGAGTCACTCACTGGAGATGGAGTCTTTGCTGCCTTTTGGTCACTGCCTTGGGCATGACTGGAGGGAGTATGGAGTGTCCTCAGCACTTTGCAGGTGCCTGCAGGTGGCAGGCTGAGTGTTTTAGAGCACGCAGAAGCAGAGCACAGAGGAGGCATTCACATCAGTGAGATTATCAGATTAAACATGGCATCGAAGCACAACTACAAGCACACAGCATTCAGGCACTGTGGGCCAGTGGGGCTCCACTGCACCTACTGCGTAATGCCAGTCAAGGTGCAATGTCAGCCTTTAGGCCTCAGGCGATAGGCATCTCAGGCCTGGAGCACGAGTGATGTGAGAGATGATGAGCTCTTCAGTCCCCAACACACTGCAGAGAGGGCTGGGGGACCCTAAAGAGAGTGCAGCCTCTCTGAGCTAAGGCGAGGAAGGAGCCACATGCAAGAAGTTATGAAAACAGCAGAAGCTTTTCCACAAGAGGAAGTGAGTCCAGGCTGGAGGAAGAACTCCAGAAAGGAGTGGGCAGAGGTCCCAGCTCCCCAGGCTGTGGCAGCTCCCACCCTGCAGCGTGAGTAGGGATCCTTCTAAGTCTCAGAAGGTGCACGTCAGAGTGTGGGCTGACACAGTTCTACCCTGAACGTGCTCTGAGCAGAGCAGAAACTTATAAGAAAGTCTCAAAGGATTCATCTGATTCCAGGAATGTAATTGTGTTTACCAACAAGCCCAAATTACGTAAAGAAGTACATAAATTATGTAAAGAAGTAAATTCATATAAGTGAAATTTATGCAGAGTTATATATTCCTGGAATCAGAGGCTTCACACAGCCTGACCTCTGGACATGGAAGGGAAGCTAAATTTCCATGGCGTGGCGATGGGGGGCAGGTGAAGGGCAGGGTGGACACATATGCTGGTGGGATGGAGCTCAGGGACAGACCCACATGCTAGGGGCCAATTGTTTTTAATGAGGTGCAGGGTGATTCAGGGCAGGAGGGACACTCTTTTCAAAAAGTGGTGCTGGAACAGCAGGATTTTCATATAAAAAGAACTGTTCCTTTCCCCGTGCCTCACACCATATGTAAAAATTAACTTAAATAGATTATAGCTCTAAATGCAAAAGCCAAACACAATATATCTAAAAGAAAACATAGGAGAAAATCTGTGTAATCACAGGGATGAAGAATTCTATTCTATTCTTCTATAAATTGTAAAAAAAGAAAGAATTGTTAAATAATGATAAATTATGCTTGATCAAAATTAAAAATTTCTGCTTTTTGAAAGACACTTGAGGAAACAGGAAAAAACCAAATCATAGAATTGGAAAATAATATTTATAAACTCAAATAGATGCTAGTAGGCTGCATCGAAATATGCATAGAATTCTTAATATCTAAATGATAAATATCTCAAGAAACAGAAAAAAATCTAAGATAGTTCATCAAAGAAAATATATAGGTAAAACACACCAAAAAAGATGGTCAACATCATTAGGTATTAGGGAAATGCAAATTAAAGTGGATATGAGATATCATTTCATACCCAAGAGTGGCTAAAATTGGAAAGGTAGGCAAGAAATGTAAATAAAGATGTAAAGCAAGCTTAGCTCTCCGTTTTGGTGGTGGGAATGAGGAAACACACTGCCCCTTTGAGAAAACTGTGTTAGTTCCTTATAAAGTGAGACATGTACTTACCACAGAAACCACAAACTCACTTCTACATATTTCACCCAAGAAAAATGAAAAAAATATGTACTTGAACACCTACAGTACTCATTCTGTCATTCCAGTCAGGAGTAAGAGTGAATTAAAGGAAAATAAGGGACTGCCTTCTGAGGAGGCCACGACCGAAGCCACACTTCCCCCATCTCTACCAGCAAAGCCACCCCAGCCTGGGCCCTTTCTATCTGCCCTGCTGACAGTGATGGGCTACCGAGCCTTCCCTGATGACCTCGCCAAGAGTGAACTGCTCTCTTACCTGGTGTTGCAGTGTTGTAAGCATGGGCTTACCTGGCATATATTGACCTAGAGGCACACGTTTGTTCCCACTCCTATCCTCACAATACATTTTGTAAACATATGTTGAACTCTGTTAAATTTGATTTCAGAAAATAGTATATATTTTAATGTAAGTTAATTTTTTCTAATTCCATATCTCTTTAGATAATGTTATGAACCTGTTGGGTAAAACCATGTAGAATTCTGCGTAATGATGACTTGAATCCTGCTGAGGTTGAGAATCAGTGCTCTTGATAACAAACTGCTGTTGAGATTAAGTATGTGTCAGGCTCCCACAGGAGCTGGAAATGATTCAGCGTGAAATGATTCAAACTACCACCTTCACCACAGAAGAACAGGGTTCCTTGTTGAAAGGAAATTGTATTGGTGATAAACTGACGTCTGTGTCACCACAATACATAGAGTACTGGACATGTTGCTCCATTGCCTCAGTCTTGAGCAGGACTTACCACCTCTTTGGAAAAATAAATGTGGATTTCCTGTTATAAGAATTACAATTTGGATGATAAAGTTATTGAGAAGTTTTTAAATGGATATTTCTGTACTTCTTTAATGAACCGAGAGCAAAATATACTGGTATCCACCAGTGGTGGGTGAAAGATGTAGGGAAAGGGGGTAAGTCTTTGGTCCATTTCTTGGTGAAGCAATGATTCAATAGTAGTCAGGTCACCTACTCCAGTTGTCTCACCCCATCTTGCTTCGAGAACTTTCACTTTCTTTCTCACACGTATTTTCTTACCACCAACTCTTACTTTGATGTCATTAAGTCAGATATAAAACACAGATGCCCAACTGGTTCTTAAAATGTAATTTGGCTTTGCAATTTAAAGTCTTCTTGTCTAGCATAGAGCTGCCTTGAATAAGATGTCACTGTTTTTGGTTCAATGATTCACTGTCACCCTCACCTGAGAGTCCACCTCTCACTTTACTTTAAACTTTCCAGCCCACCAGGATTTCATGAGGCCACAATATGCATTGCAATTTAGATTATGTGGCACTCATAATCTAAAATATCCTTAAATATTTCATTTGCCACAAGGCTGTGTCTCATTGATGAAGTTTTATTAAACATTCAAGAGAAAGTAGAATTTCACAACTCCTACTTTGCTTCTCTCTACTCTGCAAAAACCTTTCAAGAGCATTCATAGAATTTTGAACCCAGATGGCCCAGTTCCATGAGTGATGCCTGTGGACTCCAGGAGGACAGAGACGAGGAAGAAGTGTTACAGCTTGCTCGCAGAAACAGAGATGACTGCTTCTGACCAAGGGGCAATAGTTATTATCCATCCCAGCAGGGTGCCGATGTTCATCAAGAAAGACTCACAGGAGCTTGGCAGGGAACCCAGGAGCTCTGGAGTTAGCATGGGTTTACCAATGATCCTTGGTCAGACAGATACCCAAGCCATGTTTGTCATGATCTCCAGACTACAGATAAGGAAGTGTGGCAGATATTGCAAATCTATGACTCAACCTGAAATTTATAAGTAATGGGATAATGAGCTATAATCTTGGTGCCAGGTCAATGAGATGGTTTGTTAGTTGTACAGGGGATGGTTTGCTCATTTGGATGACTGCCCACATGGCACCAGTTCAGGGGCAGCCTGAAATAGACCTTCTTGATGTCATGCTGGTCTCAGACTCCCACCATGCTGCTGATCATTTCTGTCAGTGATGGAGACAAACGCGGGGAGCCAAATTCATCAGGTCTGAAGACGTTGAGAAGCCGAAAGCACAATAGACTGGGTGACAGAATCAATGGGCAAAAAGTCAGCACAGAATTAAATACCTTGTGGGCACAGTCATCCATCCAACTAGACAACTATCTAGCTTTGTTTTCATCCAGGCATTTCTCTACTCCTTCACCTATGACCTTTAGACTTAAGAAGAGATGCTCAATGCTGATGCACCTGACCCAGGACAGGGTCTATCTCCCCAAAATTATAGCTCTAATGATGTCCTTGTCCTAGTCACTGGGACCTATGAATGCATCACCTTAGACAGCAAAAGGGGCTTTGCTGGTGTGATTAGGTTAAGATTATCACAGACAATGTGAATGTCAAACCAAGAATGATCAAATGAGATAAAGTAGGTCACTGCATGCTTGTTAGGGGAAAACTTCAAGAGGAAGAGATAACAATCATAAATATATATGGACTGAATATGGGAGCACCCAGCTATATAAGACATATTAATAGACATGAAAAATCAAATAAGCACTAACATAATTGTAATGGGGGACCTTAATACCCCATTATCACAAAGAGATAGATCAACTAAATAAAAAATCAACAATGAAATATTAGAACTGAACCAAACTTTGGAACAAATGAACTTAGTAAACATTTACAGAGTGTTTCACCCAACAATATCAGAATACACATGCTACTCAGTGGCACATGGGACATTCTTTAAAATAGACCATATATTAGTTCATAGAACATGCTTAAGTAAATGCAAAGGAATTGAAATGATCCCATGCATATTATCTGACCATACTGCAATGAAATTGGAAATTAATGGCAAAAGAAACAGCAAAAAATTCCACAAACACATAGAAATTAAATAACACCCTCTTGAACAACCAATACATCACAGATGAAATGAAAGAAGAAATTAAACAACATCTACAATCAAATGAAAATGAAAATACAATATACCAGAACCTGTGGGACATGATGAAAGCAGTCTGAAGAGGGAAGTGTATAGTGGTGCATCCTCACATCAGGAAAACAGAATAAGCACAAATAAACAACCTAATGCTTCACCTTAAGCTTCTAGAAATAGAAGAGCAAGTCAAGCCCAAAGTCCATACAAGGAATGAAATTACAAAGATCAGAGCAGAAATTAATGCAATTGAGACTAAGAAAACAATACAAAGAATTAATGAAATTAAGAGTCGGTTCTTTGAAAAAATAAATAAAATTGATAAACCCCTAGCCAACTTTGTCCAAAATAAAGGAAAGAAAAAACTGAAAGTCATGCAATGAGGAATGAAAAGGGTAAAATCACCACAGATTCTGTGGAAACTCAGAATATCATCAATATCTAATTTAAAAATCTTTATTCACATAGGATGCAAAACACAGAAGAAATGGACAGATTCCTAGAAATGTATGAATTACCAAACCTGAATTAAGAAGATATAAAAACTCTGAATAGCCCAATATCAGTTAATGAAATTGAAAATATAATTAAAAACTTACCAACAAAAAAAAGACCAGATCCCAATGGATTTATATCTGTATTCTACAAGAAATTCAGACAAGATTTAATGCCAATGCTTCTCAAACTCTTTAATGAAATTGAAAGAGAAGCAATCCTCCCTAACTCATTCCCAGAGGCAAGTATTACCCTGATACCAAAACCAGGGAAAGACCCAGCCAAAACAGACAACTACAGGCCAATCTCCCTAATGAACATAGGTACCCTCCCTCATGAACATAAAATACTCAATAAAATACTAGCTAAAATTTTTCCCAGTTTGTGCTTTTTCTTTTTACCCTGTTGGTGATTTCTTTTGGTGTGTAAAAACTTTTCAGTGAGATGAGAACCCAGTTGTTGAGTCTTTGAAGTAATCCTCATGCAATTTGGTTTTTGTTTATGAACTCTGCCTACCCTTATGCCTTCAAGAATTTTACCCACTTTCTCTTCCAGTAAATTTAGTGTTTCTGTTTTAATATTTAGATCTTTGATCCATTGTGACTTGAGTTTGGTGCATGGTGATAGACATGGGTCTAGTTTTGTCTTTAGCATGTGGAAAGCCAGTTTTTCCAGCACCATTTATTAAAGAGGTTATCTTTCTTCCAGTGAACTTATTTAGTCCCTTTGTCAAAGATAAGCTAGCTGAGTATGTTTCTGGTTGTGGTTGCATTTTCCAATCTGTTCCATTGATTCTCAGGTCTGTTTTTTTGTCAATACCATGTTGATTTTATCATAGTAGCTTTTTAGTATAATTTCAAGCCAGGGGTTGTGATGCCACTTGACTTGTCTTTGTTGCCCAGGATTGCTTTTGCTATTCTGGGTCTCTTCTGCTTCCAGACGAATTTTAAGAATGTTTTCTCTAGATCTGTGAGGTATATCAATGGTATTTTAATTGGGATTGTGTTGAATCTGTACAACAATTTTGGGAGTATGGTCATTTTCACAATGTTGTTTCTTCCAATACATGAGCAAGGAATATCTTTCCATTTTCTGAGATCATTTTCAATCTCCTTTTTCAGAGGACTGTAGTTTTCACTGTAAAGTTCTTTTACCTCTTTTGTTAGATTGATTCCTAAGTATTTCAATTTTTTGGACGCTATTGTGAAAGGTATGGTTTCCTTATTTCTCTCTCAGTGTGTTTTTTGTTTGTGTTTAGGAATGCTACTGATTTTTCAGTGTTAACTTTGTATCCATCCATGCTACTGAATTTGTTGATTAATTCTAGAAGTACTTAGGAGGAGTTTTTGAGGTCTTCTATGTAGAGTATCATGTCATCTGCAAATAATGATAATTTCACTTCTTCTTTTCCTATCCTTATTTCTTTTATATATCTCTCTTGTCTAACTGCTCTGGCTAATGTTTCCAGAATTATGTTGAATAGGAGTGGTGACAGTGGACATCCTTGTCTTGTTCCTGATTTTAAAGTAAAAACTTTGAATTTTTGTCTCCCAAGTATAAGAAAGTGAAAGAGTAAATAAGATCCAAAACGTACAATAGATATGGTAAAAGGGGAAATTTCTCAAAAGGAAAAAACCACTGGGATGGGTAAATGAGAAAAGAAGGAAGAAATATATATATATATATATATATATTATATATATATATATAAAATTATATATACATTAGATAGCTAAGATAATTATATTATTATTTTCTGTTAGTTCATTAAAAAGCAGTTTGTGTTTCTATTGTTTAACTTTTCATTCTTGTATCTTGTAATCTGAGCAACTACTTTGAAGATAAAAATATGTACTATATTAACCATTCTTAGTCTCCTATTATCATGTTTTGAAATTTTGTGTCACTGTTTTTATTGCTTTTTTTCTCTTTAAAATAAAATTTTAAAAAGATTATCCTGGGGTGCCCAGATGGCCTGGTGTAATCACAAGAGTCCTTAGAAGTGGTGCATCCTTCACCCCAGAGGTGGAAGAAGGGACCCCAAAGCCTGAGTGAAATTCGATCTCCTGCTGCAGGAGCCAATAGTAGAAGGGGAGCCACAGCCTGAGAGGAAAGGCCCTCAGCTAACAGCTGACATGAAAATGGGGATCTCAGTCCTACAGCTGCAAGAACTGGGTCCTGCCCACAGCTGATGAAGCAGGGAAACATCCTCCTTCAGAAACCCAGAAAGATCAATGGTGCCATCACTTTGATTTTTAATCTGGTGACACCTCTGTCAGACCTCTGGCCTATAGAACTATAAGATAGCACATTTGTGCTGTGTAAGCTGCTATCCTCATGGCAGCAGTAGGAACTCACACAGTGCTCTCTAAATGCATCTTATTAAAATTAATGTACATTTCATTTTTAGACTATATTATTAAAACTACCAGGCTCTCTGAACGAGGTAAGTGACAGTCCTGGCACCCCAGTTAAGGTTTCACAGTAATTCTGAGTTGGGCCATGGAGGACATGACTTTGGAAGCAGTGGACATGTAGCAACCCTGACCACATGTGAGCTCAAAGGAGTGGCTTATCCTAAAAAGTGAAGGAGAAAAGAAGGAAGGGACAGATATATATTAACTAAGATAACTGTACTACTAATTTCTATTGGTTTATTGAAAGGAACACTTAATGCTTAATTGTTTGATCAATTTTGCATGTCCATATCTGGTAATCTGAGCAACTACTTTGAAGATAACAATATGCAACATAACAACCATTGTTGATTCCTACCATCTTGTTTTGAAATTCTGTATCATTTTCATTGTTTTTTTAAATTCTCTTTAAAATAAATTGAAGGGTCAAGTGGAAAGGAGATTATCACTGCTTCCAAGGTTATTGTTTGTAAGAGAGTCTTGGCTTCTTCTGCCTCTTCCACAAAAAGTAGGGAGGTGCCCAGTGCGTGGAGATGATATGAACAGATTTGGGCACAATAGGAAGCATGTTTGGATGATTTAACAAGGATGGCAGCAGCTGCCTCAGAACTGGGAACAGGGGTCTTGTATGATGTGGGGTGGCCCAGACCTCCATCAAGACCACTAGACAGAGAACACTGCAGAGCAGAGGGTTAGCTGTGGCCTGCAAGCCTCTCTCCCAAGATGCACATGCAGGAACCATGAGCAGGACCAGGCCGCTTTGCTAAGTACTAATTGCACCAACTAGTACAAGAAAGCTGGGGATCCCCGTTGAACAAAAAGTGCTTCTCAGCAGAATACTTCCACGTGCCTAGACTGCTTCCTGCATGCAGACCTGGATTTCATAGACTATTGGACATGGTCCCCAGGAGATGAGAGGCAGTCATATGGGTATCTTCTCTCCGGGTGACGCAACAAGTGAAGGGTGCAAACTGGGAGCCTTGAGAGCAATGTTCTCACAGCTTGTCCACAGGGCTTCCTATCCACCTGCAGCCACACACATTTTTAGTAAAGCTATCTCTGACATGCTGGGCCTTCTAAGAAAGGCATGTTTCCTGTTCTGAGTACTTGCTATGTCTTTGGGGTTATTAGTGATGTCAGAGGTTGGGTAAGATCTATAGATCTTGAGATACGTTTTGACAGGTCAGTGCTCTGCATAAGCACAATCTCTGTGATTATGTTTGGGAACTGATGTCATAGGAAACTCAAAGGACTAGATGATTACAAGTGAGTTCCCAGAGATGGTCTGCATAGGACAATAAGAGGGAGGGATGAAGGCAGAAAGAGGGCCTGTGGTTACATAATTTTGGAAAATGCCACTATCTGCTTCTCCTTGACTGTCATAGTGGAGCTCATTTGTCAGTGGCTTTTGGGGTCCTGCTGGTATAACTCATTGTCTCCCAGGTCTATTTGCTACAGAACATTTTGAGTCTTGCAAGCGTGTATGGTGTGGTGGATTGACAACCGGTGGTCAACTTATAGCACCCAGCTAAACTGAACCAGTGTGGTGCTAAGTGTGGGAGGCCCACCTGAGGATTATTGCCAGATGCATAAGAGACACAACTGGAGAAGAAGTAGTGAGGCTGTTAGGAGCTGGTAAAAACTATTGGGTGCTGTTAGAAGCTGTAAGGAGCTGTTGGTTCTCTCGCATGCCGGTTTTCCTGATGAACTCCACTGTTCTCATCATCCGAGGAGCTCTGGACCTTGTTGCCACTGAGAATGACTTTGGTTCACCTTGGGGAAGCTCTGGTCCTCACCTTGAGCATCGCTTCCTGGCTCCAGAGGGGAAGACAGTGCACTGCTCAGTCTCCTGGAGAAGCCTGTTATGTTGGCTTTCCTGATGGCAACTCGGCTTTTCTCATCATTAGATAATGGAGACCATTACAAAGCAACCCTAAGCAGGACTTAAATTATCCACTGGGCTTTTCATATGAGTCTGTCTAAGACCAGCTCCTTGTCTTGGAAATGGGTGGTGGACTCATAGTAAGTGAACCTCTGTGAGTCACTGACCCCTACTGAGGCCTGTAATGGGGGATGAAGCTAGAAAGCCTCAAAGGATAAGACAAGATCACAGCCAGGGACACCTGGATCCATCTCAACTAGATAAAGACTGTAGCCTCAGGCATCTCACTCCTGGGTGGATTAACTTACTTGGAGAAGTCCTTGAGTGATTCCACCCTTCTTGAGTAATCCCCTCCCTTCTTCTGACAACTAAATAAACATGGGCAACCCAGAAAAGGTCTTGGTCTTAGCCCTGAGAGAATCTCAAATTCTGTGAAAGGGCTTTGATACTCCAGGCATCCTGAAATCATTCTATTCACCTCTTTTTATTTAGCCTTCGCCATACACTCGTTCGGGAGACTGTGGACCTGATCAGCCCGCAATAACTAATGGATATTATTAACCTGATAATCAGAGGAGCTTGGGACCTCACTCTTGCTGAGGATGGCTCTGGTACTTTTCAGGGGAGCTGTGGTTCTTTGAGTGCTGCTTCCTGGCTCCAATGCAGATCCCTCAGCCTTCTAGCATAGATCATTCATCATGCTGGCACAGACTTTCTAGCTTCCACCACTGACCTTTGGGCCTTCCCAGCACAGATCCATGAAACAGACCTGCATGAGACCTGTCATGGGCTCTAGGACTCCAGCTAGTTTCATGGGAGGCATTGTTATGGGCTCTAGGTCTTCAGCTGGACTCACACAGTTCATTACTGTAGGATCCAGGCCCTCATCTGGATTCTTTGGTCTTTAGTATGTGGACAGATTTCCTGCATTCTTTGTATATGATTCTTTGGGTGACTATTATAAAATAATCTTATAAAATATGTGTTCTGTATTGTTCCCCTTGCAAAAACCCCAAACCAACACATACAGTGAGCAGGACCAGAATGCCTAGTCATGTACTAATAGCATCAATTGGTGAAAGAAGCTGAGGGACCCCATATAAAAAAAAGTATTTTTTGTAAAACACTTTGGGTAATGCACATCTATGGGAGACCCTTGTTTTTTCATTCAGAGATATGCACAGCAGCTCTTGGGGGCCAGTCTCCATGCCAAGAGCAATAGGACATCACAGCCACACACAGATGGACCCAGCAGCTTATAGTCTCTCTCCAGCACTTTTACTGTTTAACCCAGGGGGTGTCACCAAGGCAGACAGTGACTAACCTCCAGGCAGCATGCTAGCTCCTGTACCAGCTAACTCAAATCACTCAGAAACTGCACAACCAAGACTTATACAAGCTTACTAATTTCCAGATGGTTCTTTTTTCATTGTGGTCATACTTGGATTTATAAATTAAATTTGTTAAAAGATGTGTCTTTGAATGACTTTTCTGCCTTTTTTAGAAGGCACCTAATGAGAAGCTGAGCTTGAGTTCTGAACTTGAGCAGAACATGAGTCCTGCATTTAAGATTTGAAGTCATATAAAATGAAACACAAAGCACTAAGATTTCCCGTAATGAGATGTGAACATAGTGATAATTTGGCTTCTGCCTTTCAATTTTAACATTTCCAAAAAGACTATTTAAACACAGGAAAAGAAAGGTTATGTCAGGAAAAACTTAATTCTAGGGTAACATTTTTAACGTAGTACATACAGTTAATTTAAATTTTTGTTGCAGTATAGTAACGTAGCTTTTTACAGGCACTATTATTAGGTACAGTGTGCAAAGGCAAGTGTCTCAGAAAGTAATACCCAATGGATTAATTCATTCCAGAACAGAGAAGAAGACCACTAACATGGTCTGCGGAAATGCAGTTAGCTAAGGATAAACCTTCACAGAGGCCAACTACAGGCAGGTCCTGAGCTGTCAAAGGGCTTGGTGGGACAGAGATGTTAGGCGAGGGGAAGGGGGTTTCCAAGACTGAGAGGAGGCTACTGCCAAGGCAGAAGGGCTGAAAGAAGCCAGTGCCCACTGCTTGCCTCTGATCAAGCACTGACCTACCCAAGAAAGTGCAAGGCAGGGAAGACATCAGGCATATTCACTAGAACGTTATCAGTAAAGAAACTGTGCTGAAATTTCAATTTGAAAACATTTAGTATCAAGCTTAACATTTATTAAATTAAATCAGATTTTAAGTTTGTGCTTTCTTTCATAAAAAGAGATGGTCAAGCAAGACAAAAAAGAACACATACATGTGTGAGTGCATATTTGTGTATGTGTGGGTGTTTGCACATGCAAGTGTATATATATGGACATCTATGTGTGTGTGCTTATGTGTAGTTTTACACTCATGGATATTGATGTGTATGCACATGTATGTGCATATGTGTATGCTGTAAATTAAGTTTGAGTCATATTTGAGCACTAATATCACTAATTTACATCTACTATCTCTGTAACCTCATGAAAACTCTTTAAGGTAGATGGTGTACCCATTTCATAGATGGGAAGGTCGCAGCCCATCTACTTCCCATCATCCCTCTCTTACCCACCATCTGATTCACTCCTTCCCATCAGGTCCTAGTAAAGTGCTGTAAAATTCCCAAAAGATCTTAAATTGTATACTTATCTTAAAACTTATCAAGATCAGAATTTCTCTTATTAAAATGATTCAATAAAGGCACATTCTAAATTATTTGAATTGCGGGTGCACTGGTTTGTGTACTTCTTTATAAACATCAGTGGAGCTGAAACCCTAGGCCAGCTTCCTTCTGCTTTTCAATGAGGGTAGTTCAGAAGAAGCCAGAAGGTTTTTTCCAGTGATTTGTTTACTGGTTTATATATATTTTTTGGCTTGGTTTGGTTGTTTTGTGGGGTTTTGTTCCTTTTGCTAGTTTGCAGGCTCACTTTTACACGTTCTTCTTTACCTGCAGACACCTTAAGCATAGCTCTAACTTCACTATGCCTCGTGGTCACCATGCTGGTCTCAGCGGTGTGTTTCCTGCTACTGTTTGGGCACTGGCAATGACTGACTCGGACTCACTAGCATAAGGCCATCACTCTTCTATGGCCATCAGCCTTGACTTCATAGTATTCATGGCATCTGCAGCACTTACCAGGGCCTTGCCTGGGTTACACTGACTCTTACAAAGTTCTCCAATGCATCGACTCTCTGAAATAACTCCCAGAAGAGCGCCTGCCCACCCAGCCTCAGGGTGCTAAGGCTCCCCACCACTCCACTGTCACCCACTGCTCCCAAAACACTGATTGGCTTACTCTTCACCTTGTGTACTTGGTCAAATAAAAAAATTGCATTTCCAGGGCTGGGGGTGTAGCTAAGTGGTAAAGCACTTGCCTAGCATGAACGAAGCCCTGGGTTCCACCCCCAGCACTGTAAAAGAAAACAAATTGCATTTTTCTGCAGTACAGCCTGAGATCACACAGCTAGCTGCTCCCTGTGTGATGCCTAATCCATTGCCCTTGCTCTAGCATGAGGCAATGAAAATAAAAGCATTCACTGTGCCCTTAGAAGGGCAATGGGTTTCTGGAAAACAAGGTCCTCTCCTAAAGCCACAAGGTAGGTGGGCTTAGGAAAATGGAAGGCTCTGGGTATGCCATGTGAGCAGGGGCACTCTGTTGAATCCCAGAGGAGCCATTCCCATTCAACATCCCTGTTGTAGGCTGAAGGATCCAAGAATTTCAGAAAGCTCGAAAGAAAAGCTAGTGGGCTGTGGGGAGGACTTGGGCATGCTCACCTCAGGAAATGCGCTGATTCCCAGTGGATTGCCGAACTACACGCCCCTAGGTGGTTTTCGGATCCCCCACATCACCACTGTGAGGACCACTCTCAACAAGATGCAATTGGCAATGTTTCAGAGCAGTGAGACACTAGAACTGCTAAGAGAAAGTTGCTGAATTACCACTTCCTATTTAAAAGCAACGCCTGTATGCCCAAATGCACATAGTTAACCGTATATATCCCAAATGTTATTAAAAAAATGAAAAATAATCATATGACTCTTGGAATCAAAAACAAACCAGTGGTACAGTGGGTGCAGAGGGAGAACCCACATTGTAGCTTCTCAAAGAAGAGAACCAGGGCTGATGGTGCATACCTACAATCCTAGCACTCTGGGAAACTAAGGCAGGAAGATCACAAGTTTGAGATCACAGGTCGCTTCCCAGCATTTCTGTTGCTTCCACTGGACTCTGCCTGGACTCAACCTGGGTGCTGTGGTCACGGTCTGCAAGGGAAAGAGTTTAATACAGTACACATAATATATAGGATTATTTTATAGTAGCCACCCAAAGAGTCAAGTACAGAAAAGTACAAGAAATCTGTCCACACAGTTAAGGTCAAAAGAATCCAGCTGAGGGCCTGGATCCCATGGCAACGTCCTGCATGAGTCCTGCTGAAGACCTAGAGCCCATAACGATGGCCCCCACAAGTCCAGCTGGAGGCCTAGAGCCCACAACAATGTCTCATGCAAGTTTATATCAAGGATCGACACTGGGAAGGCCCAAAAGTTAGTGGTGGAGCCTAGAAAATCTGTGCCAGAGGGATAAAGGATTTGTGCCAATAGGCTGAGGAATCTGTACTGGAGCCACAAAGTGGCACTCAAAGTAAGAACCCCGAAAAGTACCACAGCCACCCTCAGTGACAACGAGGTCCCAAGCTCTTCTGACGGTGAGAACAGCCGAGTCCATATCAAGAAAACCAGCGCAACAAGCTTCTCAAGAGATTGAATAGTGCACCATTTTCCCCACCAGAGCTGATGCTCAAAGTAAGAATCAGAACTCCCCCAAAGTGAACTGCAGCCATTCTCAGTGAGGATAAGGCCCAAGCTCCTCCACTGATGAGAACAGCTGAGTTCATATGAGGAAAGCCAGCCTGACAAGCTTGTTCAGAACCAACAGCCCCCACTTCTTCCGCTCCAGTTCTCCTTTTTATGTTGTTGGCAACAATCCTCGGGTGGGCCTCCCACACCCAGCACCATGCTGATTCAGTTCAGCTGGGTCTTACAAGTTGCCCGCCAATTGCCAACATATCACACTGGGCAAGTTACTAACTTAGTGAGACCCTGTCTCAAAAGTAAAAATGAAAAGGGAGAAGGGGCTGGAGATGTAGCTCAGTGCAAAGGCCCTGGGTTCAATCCCCAGTACGAACACACACACACAAACACACACAGCTGGTACTGAAACAAATACTCTGGGGACTGAGTGTCGCTGTGAGCTGAGTGGGGGGCTATGGAAATGTTTGGGGTGCCTGAGGGGCAGGAGCAGTTCTGGGCCTGGCCCCCACCCCACCCCAAACTGTGCAACCACAAGAGGGACATGGACTCCTCTCAGGATGCAGCTCCCCCAGGAAAGTAGTCCTCAGTGCCTTATGAGGAAAAGGGCAGAAAGTACAGGCGAGGCAATGAGATGGAGCTAGAGGACATCCATACCCCACGAACGTCCCCTGTAGTGCTGTGTGGCAGGATCACAGGTGTAGGTCCCTATCTCTCTAGGCACCTGGCTGCTGTGAGACAGCAGGTGAAGGCTGAGCACACCCTGTCATTAGACAGATGGAAGAAGGTAATGGGTGAGGATTCACAGAAACTCACCCTTAGGTATAAGCAGTTGGGGAGGGACCATGGAATAGTGACAGTGTTCATACCTGGGCTGCTCTACACCGAGTCCCTTGGGGCACCTGCCTGGTGCTTTCTCCACCCAGCTCTTTATGTGTCTCCATAGCCCAGGGCTCGTGTCCCAGCCCTGCTTGGCCCTGCTGGCCCAGCCCACAATCAGCTGCAGCAGCACAGACAGCCTGTGCCAGCTGCTGTGGGAACTAGCCAGCTGCAGAGGGACCTTCACCTGTCCAAACCCCGCTCACTCCCCAGCATTTCTGTTGCTTCCCACTGGACTCTGCCTGGGCCCATCACTGTTCTCCCAAATCCTTTCACTGATGTAATATTCTGCAGACTTGGTGGCCACGGGGGCCTGCAGTAGATGTCCCTGTCTCTCCTTCCAAACAAAAGCCTCTCCTTTCTGAGTTCTGCTGGGCCTGCAGTTTCCTTGGGCTCTGGGTGCCCTAGTCCTCTTTCACGTAACAGGAGCCCCAGCTGTCCCTGGGTGGAGAAGAGAGCTGGAAACACCTTCTTCCTGCTTCAGTCCTTCTCCTTCTTCCAGCACAAGTCTCTGCTCTTTGCAGGGAGCAGAAGAACTAGAACTGCCCACTCAAGACCCAGACACCTACAGAGGAAGCAACAGCTCTCCAGGGTATTTAGGGGTATGCACTTCTATATTCTTCAGCTCCTTTTTGATCAAGTTCTTCTCCTCACCTTCCCCTTTCACAGCCTCCTTCAGCATGAATGAGATGCTAGTAGATTGCTAGACCTAGAAATGGCCTGCCTGGGGAAATAAGAGCAGATCCGAGCTTGCTAAGGACCCAAGAGAATGTTAAGCAAAACATGTGGCTTATTGTTCAAAGCACTTCCAGGAAGATACAGAGAACTGAGGGGACAGGATTGTGAGGTCCCGTCTCACTTCCCTCCTTGGAAACAAGGCTCCTACCCAGAGCTGCCGGTAGGTGGGGAGAAGCCCAAGAGTGGCTTTCTCCCTCTGTCCTGGAGGGGAGTGTGAACCGCTGTCTCCCAGCCTAAGCGTTGGGCCTCTGATTTGTGCCTCTGGGGATGAGGCCAGGCTGGGGCTCCTCAGCCTCTGTGATACCCTGTGTGTTCTTGCCTGAGATGACAGCCACTGCCTCAGCTGCCCATGTACGAGGGTCACCCAGCTGTGTCCAGGTTTGGGACAACTTCGCCCCCAGCCAACTTCCGCAAGAGCTGCTCTGCTGACCAGTCAGCCACAGCCATGAGAGAGCCAGTGTGTCACCACCGTGAACCAAGGCAGCTGACCAAGTTTTCTACTCCTCACCAGACACTCAGAACTCTGGAAATAATAAAGAGCACTAAATATAAAGCAAAATAACAGCTTACTTCATTTGTTTAATAAAACAAGTGCATACCCTCTCAAGAAAGTTGGCAGCTGCAACAGGACTAGCTGTCTAAACAGTGCCACTGCTGGACACCAGCAACCTGGAAAGAAAGAGTGCCAAGCCCTGTGGTGGTCTGAGTGTGCTGCAGGGCTTGGACCTATGCCTTTTCCTCCATATGACAATCAGGGCTTCAACAAACTATGTTAGCAAACTCCCCCATTAGGAGCAAAAATCCATCTTATAGAAAGAATTACAAGCTGTGCTGACATTCACATTTTGGAATTCACGAAGACTTCAAGTTAGGGTTAGGGTTAGGGTTAGGGTTAGGGTTAGGGTTAGGGTTAGGGTTAGGGTTAGGGTATAGCTCTGGGAAGTTTGAAATCTGTCACTCTGCCTTGAACTGAAGACCATCCTCCACTGTGTGACAGCATCAGCTCCTCTGCCTTCTGTGTGCCTAATAGTGTATGCATTACACACCTCTGAGACACTGCCAAGTATGTCTCACCAATGTCTTTAAGGAATAAACGCAGCAGGAGAGTCGGGGCACGGATGCAGGACTTCACCAAGGACATGCGATGAGTAGAGGGGATCTGCGATCAACTTGAAAAAACCTAGAGCAGTGGTGATGAACCTTTTAGGGACTGAACGCCCAAACTGCAACCCAAAACCTACTTACTTACTGCAGAGTACCAACACTGCAATTAAACTTGAATACTGAGGTTTTAGTTTATAAAAAAAACAACTGGATCCAATGCTTGACTGCTGGGGCTGCTGCCGCACATCTACCATACGTTTGCCACCACTGGCCTAGAGAATGTCAAGTGCTCACAGGTGAGAGGTTTCCCTGAGGCCCTGCAGCAGCCCTGTGAGAAGGGAAGGGTTGGAGCTGAGCTGGGAGGAATCAGACAGCGCAGGGAGGAAGGCGTGGGGAAGTGCCAAGGACAGAGTATGGGCAAGGCGCAGGGGGCAGCAGGCACCGAAGCGGACCAAATGAGAGCCCAGGAGAGCAGAGGAAGATGGGACAAAAGGCTGGAGCTTGGGTGACAGTGTAAAGGCATGGATTCCACACTGTGGGGTCAGGGAGCAGGTCCCTGGGACAGGCAAGGAGGACACAGTAAGCAGGCACCTCTTGTGGCACTCCTGTGCCAAGGCCTCAGCTGGAGCCCACTTGCTTTTCATTAATTGTCCCCCAGGCCTTGATGGCATTGGCACTGTCACAGCCATCATTAGATCATGGACAAGAAAACAGACACCGGGAGACAAAGCCACTTCTCAAGTCTGCTTGCTTAATACTTTCGACAGCCAGGGCTCAAAACTGTGTTGTTTGACCTCGAAGTTCATGCTTTTCCAGGATAAACTCGAAGAGGAAGTGATGTTTGGGCAACATTTTGAAAAAATGGTCAGAAGCAAGACAAGGGAGAGTCAAAACCAATGCCATATTCCCCATCTGGACTGAAACAGGGAAATCAGGACTGGACACTTATCTCTAAGTTTTGACTTATTTCTACACGGGAGAAAAGTTTTCCTTACAGAAAGTCAAGGTACAAACATCTGACGGCACAAGGAACCCAATACAGCCTCAACTTTCCGGTCTAAAGAGAAGAAGATGAGTTTTGCTTAACATATGCAAAATGGGAGGAAGTCCAAGTCTGTGGACCTGATGATTTGAGGGCAGTTTTTGTTTCGTTTTTTGTTTTTTGACACAGGGTCTCACTGTGTAGTTCAGGCTGGCCTCGAACTCATGGCAATCCTCCTTCCTCTACCTCCCAAGTGCTGGGATTATAGGCGTGCACCCACCATGCCTGGTTTGAAGGCATTCTTGACATAGTTTCAGATTCATATCAGCCATGAATTAATTTTTTCAGATTAATCACTGGATGTCTATCTCCACATGGCCAGAATATGGATTGGAGATTTGTAAATAATGGACTTGTGGGTCAGAGGCACACAGCATTGGTGTGCAGTAGCAGCCTGGTATTTATTATGATTATTATGGAAAAGACGGTGATGCACAGAGGGTTCTAACCGAGCTCCAGGATGTGGGCTGGTTAATGGGAAGCAGGACACCTGGGAAGCAGAAATCAGGAACAGAAACAGACAAGAATCAGCCATGTGGGATTATTCACAGAGGCAAGGAAGAAGAGTGCCTACAGAAGAGCCTGCTGAGTTGAGGACTAAGGACAGACATGAAACCAAATGTCTAATTGCTCCGGTTCACCCTGCTTCTGAAATAAACTCAGGATGTGTTTGATGAAGGCTGCCCTCCAGGAAGCAAGAAGGACACTGAGGAAATAGAGACCACAGCTAGCATCTATGCTGGGTCCAGTGTGTTACAGCTACTGTCCTGAACATGGATTGCATTCAACCAGGCTTTGCTCTCCTTATGACTGAAACAGGAGAACAGGGAGCTTCAGACTGAACTTCAAACCACAACTCTTTGGGAAAATGTACTATTCAGTGTGTCAGGTTCCGTGAACGAGGTGCCCACAGATGATAAGGCAAAGAAAGAGAGACAAGAAAAACAAGAGAGGCAAAAGTCTGGGATCCGGGGGCTTACAGCCTCTCAGACTGCCGCCTCGGATACCAATTTTAGTCTCCTTTTATTGAGTGAGAACCTAGGGCGTAACTAGTACTAATGGGCAGATACCAAACGATTTGGCAAGGATTATCAAAGGATTATCCTTTTCCACATGTAATCCAAGACACGCCTATAATCCCACCACTCAAGAGGCTGAGACAGGAGGATCGTCAACTCAAGGTTAAACAAATCATTGTGTCCTTAATGCATTCTAATCAAAGAATGTCCTTCTCCACAGGAAAATGTCCTTTGAGGTCTTGAATTTAAACTTCTCTAACCATCACATCCTAAACACTGCTATGTTCTTACCAAGATGTATAAATAAAGATAAAAATGATAACAAATGATAACATGCCCTGAACACACCCTGGGAACATATTTACTAAGTAAGTCATAATGGTGCTTTTGAGGGAGGTATGAAGATAAGAAAAAAATGGAGCTTATAGTTATGTCTTCACGCTTTTCGTGTTTAATAAGGACGCCAGTTGGCTGCACAATGAGCAGGGACTAATTGTGACTATGGCCACGTTGCTGGTGCCCACAACTAGGGAGAGTAGCAGTGTGTGGTGCCCCAGGTCCCCCTCGCACCCCAGTGCTCTTGCACTGTAGCCTCTTCCCCATCAGTTCCCAGAAGAGGGACACGTGCCTCCCCTCAAGTCAGAGTCAGGAAGTGGTCGAAAGGATGCTGCATGGCTGGCCTCAAGACTCGCCTAGATTCAGGGAAGTGGAGCCACTGGAGACCCAGAGCTGATGAGATCATCCAAGTTCCGGTGGGACAGGCTGTCCTCAGGCTGACTTTTCACGATTCCATGATGGATTAGGCCAGAATGACAGGTTAGCTCAGAAAGAGACTGACAGAGGCCTCTTCACCTCTTCTGCCAAATCAAGACAGCAGGGCATGCTGCAAGCTGATCTTTTTAGATCCTCTGCTTCGCTGGCCTCCACCTGAAGTGAGCCGTATGGAGGACACTTGCAGACAGGGTTCAGCCCTGGGTGTGGGTGACTATGAAGTAAGGTCAGTGTGTCTTAGATCCAGGAAAGACTTGAACTAACAAAATGACCCAAAGTGACCGCTTGCATATTCCTTAAATTATACGCACCAGGCGGTGATTCTTAGATTTGCCAAAATGTCTGTTCATCTACCAGAAAGAAACCTGAAAGCCATACACTCTCTCTGTGCTGGGGCCTCTGAGTGAATGATTCTGACACTGGATGAGCACACGTATAAGTTGTGTCTAAAGCCCCTCCTCTGAGGACGTCATCATCTCAGTCCCTAAGGTGGGAGGCAGCCAAATAAAGGGCCTGGGACCTCCAAGGGAACATGGCCTCACTCAGTGACTCAGATACACTGACTCGTCACCTCTGTTCTGTCTGATAGGAAAGGGCACGCTGACTTTAAAGCTGCTACAGAAATGAAAAAGATGGTGTGGAGCGATGGCGATGACAGAGAGACTGGCCAGTTTCACCTGTTGTCACAGAGGCAGCTGCTGACATGGTCTGGGGTAGGAAGGGAGCAAAGTTTACACTATACTGCGGTGGTCCCCACCTTGCACCAATGGCTGTGTTGCTCTGGTTGTGGTATCAGCACCTACAGGAAAACTGTCTGGGCTGCCCAGCCTCAAAGAACCTCTCGGTGATGTCAAAAGGCGACTGCTGAGCAGCAGGCCTGGAGTGGGGGTGAACCCCTTCGGGGCTCATCCCCCGGTCCCTGGGCTGCAGCCTGGCAGGCAGCACCTGGGGGGTGCAGGGGAAGGGACCAGAAGGCCTGCTCAGTACAATTCATCATGAAGCAGGATCTCCAAGCCCAGAGCAGTTCAGAGTAGGGTAGAGCAGGGCGGAGAATAAACAGGAAGGATGACTCTTTATACCTTCAGCCCCACTGAGAAGGGGGCCAGGAAAAGGCAGAGGTTGCCATAGAAGCCTCCCCGAGGGACACGGCAGACCCCTACCTAGCAGCATGTCTGTAGCTGCAATGAGATTTCTCCGTCCCAGGGTCATGTCCAGCTGGCCTCACCATGGTCCTGGCCACCACCCACCCCTATCAGCACAGCTCTGCTCAGGCCCCCTAACTCCCCCTTTTCTCCTGTGCTGTAAAAACTCTTCTTTTACCTGCCACCTCGCCTTTCTTCGTATCTGCAACTTCTCCCTCTACTCTCAGATAAAAGCATTTGTACAAAGTAAAAAGCATATCTGTACTGCATAGTCACTCAGTCCTCTCTGATACAAAATCCTCTTTGCAGGAAAAGGGATGGAACGTGAGACCATAATGTTAAGTGAAATAAGTCACATATGGAAAAGTTAAATAGCATATGATTTCTCTTATATGAGAAACCCAAAGTACAAATAAAAGAGTAAAACAAAGGAGAGATCCAAATAAAAAGAGAGAAATAAAAAGATCACCTTGTTGGAGTTGAGGATCAGGAGTGGGGAGGGTAAAAAGAGGGTATGGGGATTGACTATGATCAAGATATGCAGTATACATGTATCCATCTCCCAAAATGAATGTAACAAGGATGCATTACTAATATACATTAATAAAAAAAGGCTTTTGAAACCTACCTCACCATCCTCTCTCTGAGCTCTAGATAATGGCCTGCAGGCTTGGTGTGGCTTATGTAGCAGTAATGGCAAATTTTGGTGAGTAGGGAAGCCTATTCGAATTGACTTTCAACCGAGGTTCCTTGCTGAGTGAAAGTGGTGCTCTAACCCATGATGTGGTTCCAGGTCACCTAGGAAAATCCCAGGGTCCAACCACCCTGGCAGTCTTTCTTGGCCACTATTTGGATGTTTACTCTTCCCGAGCAGCAAAGAACCAACTTCCATGCTGCAGCCTGCAAAACCTCAGACTACTTACTTTGTATACAGGTGCCACGTGGAGTCATCCTCACTGTATTTGGGAAAACCTCTGACAGCAGCCCAGGGTCTACCGTACCTATTACTTCTGCTCTGCCTGACCACAGCAGCTGGCTTCTCCACTTCTAACCTTCTGCTTCTAAAAGCTCTGTGCTGGAAAATCAGACAGTCCTATTTATCAGAACTGTGCCCAAAAAGGAGTCAGTGCATCTGAAGGTGCACCTGAGGGTGTCCCCTGGGAGATGCACGCAGGACCAAGGTCATGGGCTTGCGGTCTCTATTTTGGCTGCAGTCTCTTTTCTGCTCATTTCCTCTTTCTCTGTTTATCTTAGAGGAAGATATTATTAGGTAAGAGATCTCCAGGTAAGTGAAGGCTCAAAAGACATCATGCAAGATTAAAGCAAATGCTTCTGCTGTGGTCTTATAAAGGGAGAAACATAAATACATTCGCCCCCAAGAGTGAAACTGATTCCGCCCATTTATCACTTTCACTTGGAAGACAGTGTGAAGAGAACATCTTCTGATGAAATACAGCGTGATGCATTCTTTTGGGCTGACCCATAAGTGGGTCACAGATTTGTGTCCTCAGATGGATTTGCCCATCCCATGCAGCTGGCTCCAGGCTTACCCATTTCACACTTGTGCCTCCTTAGCCTGTTTATGAGCCCTCTCTGGCTCTGCTCCCCCCCTACCCGAGGCTACCCTGCTCCTCTGTGTCCATGGGCCACCCAGTGGCCAGTTCTGCTGCCCAGATGCAGCTCCAGGATGAGGACACTGGTGTTTGGTTTGCATTTGTAGAAGCTGCAGTTTTTTCCTCTACTTACAGCTTGGAGAGATGGTTACTTCTCGAAAGATGGTTATATTGCCTATTAGATTCTTTGTAGATGTTTCCATAGTTCTTAGCAAGGGCTGGTGATAAGTGTGTTAAAAATCACAGTCAATGTCTGTGTGAGTCAGAAAGAACACAGACAGACTCTGGATTTGAAGAGTTAGGAAGAGCACAGACAAACTCTGGAATTTGAACAGTATGGACTCAGTTTCTCCCACTGCCACACATTGAGAGTGTGACTTTCTCTCTCCAATCTTTTCAAATAGTACTGTCATTGGAATTACATAAAAAGACATGCATAAAGCCTCTGGAACACTGCATGGCACACAATAGACTCAGATAAAGTGAGTGTTTTTTTCTCTCTTTCCTTGGCATGACCAAAGGAATAAGTGTTCAGTCTATGTAGGACTCAATAATAAAAACCTCTGCAAAATTCTTTCATCTTTAAAGTATACAATTTATAATGACAACAGAAATACAATATTTCTACATTCCCAGACAAAATAAAAACTTACCTATAAAGAAGTAGGTCTCTGCTCCGCTCCACAAACCAGAGGCCGCAGAATGTCTCTTAATTTTCAGATTCTTGAAGTGTTCAGATTGCTGTCATCAGGGTGGAGACACAGACCTTCTTTGCATGGATTAGGCAGGACAGGTGTGGGGCCACTAAGCTGTGTCTGTGCCTCAAATGTGCTCCCTCTCACGGCGCAGCTCCTTCTCAGACTGGTGCTTGCGCGCTCTTCACCCTCCCGGGCCGGTGTGGTGAGCTGCCTCACCACAAGTTTTATTCTTCCAGCACACACTTTACATCATGTAAAGGTAGCAAATAAGGTGGGGGAAGGAAGGCAAGCCTATGTAACTAGGTCACTTCATAATTTCTATTTTAGATGCAAATTTTTTGTTTCAGAATTATTAGTCTGCGGAATATTTCTTGATTCTTCTTGGAAATGACAAGCTAATTAGAATAATCAAAAAGTTCTTTGTAAAGCTCCATATAATACGTAATGATCTTCATAATCAACCGGTCGTTTACTATTCTTAAAAGAAAAGAAAACTGAAAACACCAATAAGCATTAGTCAAGCTACAAATCCCCTGAGAAAGCCGTAAATTGGCCCTTGGCAGAAAACACTCATGTACCTGCTGAGCAGAATTAGGGAAATGGGCATCCTGGTCTGCCCAGCGCTCTCCTGTTTCTTAGGATTCTAAGTAGTGCTGTTGTGTTTAGTTAAAGTTTATGTTTAGTTAAAGTTTCATGTTGTCATTTCATTTAATCCTAAGCCACAACATTGACAAAATGGATATTATTACCCATATTTTAATATAGGAAGAAACAGGCACAGGAAGATGTTAAGTAATTTGTTCCACTGTGGATAAACAAGGAGTCAGATCCAGCAAATACGACCTAGGTCTTCTAGGGCCTCCTGACACTCTACTCCATTTATTTCTTCAGCAAACGCCTACTAAATGCAGGCTACGCACTGGGCACTGCTCCAGGCACTATGGATATAGCAATGAATGAAACATAAAATCCCTGGCCTCATATATTTACATAATGGTCGTGACAGACAGCAAACAAACAAAAAGATACATCAGATGGCAGATGGCAATGGTGCTGAAGAGGAAATCAAGCTGGGAAGGAGAGGCAGTTACAATTTTAATCTGAATGAACAGGGAAGGCTTCACTGAGAGGGCTGCATGTAAACACAGCTGGAAAGAAGGGAGGGAGGGAGCCACGCGTTCCTTTAGGGGATGAGATTTTCAGGACAAAGGAGCAGCAAAGGCAGTGTCCTTGAGGCAGGCTTCCTCCTAGCACACTCAGAGGACTGGAAGGGGTCATGCTGGGGTGAGCTGAGAGTGAAAGCAGAGAGAAGATGGTGCCGGGTGTTAGGGCCGTGAAGCCCTCATCATGATGTCACCTTCTCCTCCAAGGCAGTAGGAAGACACTGAAGGTTTTCAGTCACATTGTCTGACTTACGTTAAAAGGGGATCACTCTAGCAGTGTTAAGAATGGCTGGAGGTGGAGTGGGAATGCCATCCAGAGAAGGATGGGGTGTATTTGGAGATAAGTCAGCAAGGTTTACTGGGAGGCTGGACAAGAGAAAAGACAGGTGAGAAGGATGCTTCTGAGTGTGTGGCCCAGACAATGGAACATCAGGAAACACCACAGGAGAGACAGGGTAAGGATGGGGCCAGGGAGTCTGTTACAAACTTTAGAAATGCAAGACACTTTGGAGACTATTCTGGTACAGATGGCATAAGTGGATGGGATCAGCAAAGATGAGCTTTGGATCAACAAGGGGACTGTGTCCAGGAGGAGAGAATAATCTAA
The DNA here is from genome assembly GCF_000276665.1 of Chinchilla lanigera. NCBI lineage: Eukaryota > Metazoa > Chordata > Mammalia > Rodentia > Chinchillidae > Chinchilla > Chinchilla lanigera. The sequence goes on from NW_004955439.1 coordinate 14,951,055, forward strand.
AGTCAGTGCTGTCGTGGTTCAGGCCACACAAAGCTGAAAATCAGTTTCTGGAGCTAGCAGTGCAGAGGTTGTTGTGATCTTGACCCAGTTTGTGCGTAGTGCTGTGGGAACTAAGCTGGTTGGGAAAGGAATAAAGGGACTCCCCAAGGAGTCTGCCGGGAGAAGCAAAGGAACAGGTAACAGGTAGAGACAACACTGGAGTACAGTAAATATTTGAAGAGAGGAGAAATCAGAAGTGTTTCACACAGTGGAGACAGTGATCCAGCCAAGGGGGGATGCTGGCGACTTTGCAGGAAGGAGAAGGGCAGAGAGTTTGCTGAGTCCCCGGGAACCCAAGGAAGCTTGGACAGAGTGCCACCTCCTCCGGAGACAGGGCTGTGTTGTAAGCAGGCTGCAGGGAGAAGGCCAAGTCCACAGATTCAGGGGCCAGGGGATGGGAGGGCACAGGGCTGAGGGCTCACGATGCTTTTCTGAAAGGTCTGACCTCCTCAGCAAAGCAGGAGCCAGTGAAGACAGAAAACAGGCACCATAATTTTGAAAAGAGAGGACAAGGAGTGAATTAGCACCCAGGGAGAAGAGAGGAAATGGTCCCCCACCGCCAGCAGCACAGGCAAGGCGCAGGAATACACAGAGATGGTCACTGCAACCGCTTGCTGTCTTTCTGTAACACATTCAGTCTGTAGGTGCAGTAGCTGAGTAAGAAGAGAGTTGAATCCAAACTTAACAAGCTGTGGTTTAACCACGTGAGTAAGACAGAGAGGGCTGGAAGCTTGAGGTGTGTGCAGGAAGGCACGGCCTCGCCTTGTAACCCCACCCGGAACACCCTCACCACCGCCCAGGCACAGCGTGGTGACCACCACCTGGGCCCCACCACAGTTTTGCCTGTGACAGGGTTCGCAGGAGCACACTGTATGGGGATGTCCTTGTCCTCCTTGGTGTCAGCTGCAAGTAGAAGTGTGCCATTGCTGAAGGCCCCAATTTTCTCTAAAACTTGCTGATGGTTTTAAAACCCTGTCTTGGTTACTTTTCTCTCGTTGCTGAGACAAAATACCCAACGCCAAAAATGAAGGAAGGAAAGGTTTATTTAGCTTACAGTTTGTGGAGGT
>NW_004955439.1:14954375-14993375 GCF_000276665.1 Chinchilla lanigera
AGGATGTATACAAAGTAAGTATCCTGGCTTCCTGCTGAGTCACTTAGCCAAACCTCTAGACTCCCCAAGTTGACACAATGTTTCAACCATAACACACCCACAGTGTCTTTAAGGCTTATTTATTCTTTTAATTAATTTTGCCCTGACACTTCTCAAGACAATTAATTGTTGAATTTTACTCTTGTCTATGAACACAGTATTTTTTTAAAAACCTAAGTCTCTTTCTTGTTGTATCAAGTACAGTGCAGTCTAATACTCTGATAATTGGTAAGCAATACCGTGCTTTTTAAAAATTTTATTTTAAAGAGAAAAAAACGATAAAAGCAATGATACAGAATTTCAAAACAAATAATAGGAGATTAACAATGGTTAATATATCGTGTATGGTTTTATTCAAAGTAGTTGCTCACGTTATAAGATATAGGCAAGAAAAATTAATCAAACAATATAAGCACAAACTGATCCTTTTAATGAAGTAATAGAAATTAGTAGTATAATTATCTTAGCTATCTTGTGTGTGTGTGCATGTATATATATACATATATATGTATATATCTGTATATCTGTATATATATATATGTTTTCTTTTCCCTTCCTTCTTTTCTCCTTTCCCTCACCCCAGTTATTCTTTCTTTTTGAGCAGTTACTTCCCCTTTCACAATATCCATTGTAAGTTTTGGATCTTATTTACTCTTTCAGTTTCTTACACTAAGAAAGCTATGTGATGTTTACACATGAGAGTGTAATTTATTTCACTTATGAGTAAGGTCTCGAATTTCATCCATTTACCTATAAAATCCTCAAATTTATCCTTCTTTAGGGCTGAGTAGTACTCCATTGTAAAAAATACCACATCTTTTTTATCCATTCCTCTGTTGATGGACATTTAGGTTGTTTCCAAGATTTAGCTATTATAAATTGTGCTGCTATAAACATGGGTGCACACATATCTCTGTGGTATGATGTTTTTAATTTTTCTGGGAAAATACCCAGGAGAGAATAGCTGGGTTAAATAGAACCTCTAATCCTTGTTTTTTGAGGAACATCCACAGTGGCTGTACCAGTCTACACTCCCACCAATGGTGGAGAAGCGTTCCTTTTTCCCCACCACCACACAAGCATTTGTTATTGATTGATTACTTGATGATAGCCACTGTTTCTGGGGTACGATGGAATCTCAGTATTGTTTTAATTTGCATTCCTTGAATGACCAATGATGTTGAACATTTTTTCATGTATTTATTCGCCACTTGTATTTCTTCATCTGAGAAGTATATATTCCTCTAAGATGCCCATTTTTGAGTTGGGTCTTTGAATTTGGTGACCCTGATTTTTTTTAGTTCTTTTATATGTTCTAGATACAAGTTCTTTGTCTGAGGGACAGTTTGGCTAAATTTATTTGGCACTCTGTAGGTTTTCATTTTCAAAAATTTTTTAAAGCAAATAAAAATTTCAAAAAAATTAAAAATAATAGAGAATTTCAAAACAAGATGATAGGAAATCAACAGAGTTTGTTATATTGCATATTGTTATCTTCAAGTTACAATGTAGTATTACTCAACTATAAAGAAAGGTAAACTTGAGGCTATTATAGGTAAATGGATGTAACTAGATATCATGCTCATAAATAAATCAGACCGATATGTGTAAACATTGTATTGTTTCCCTAATGTAACAAACAAAGAGTAAACAAAATCCAAAAAGTACAATGGATATTGTGAAAGGGGAAGAAACTATTCTGTGAATTTTCTTTTCACTCTGTTGGTTCTTTCTTTTGATGTGCAAAAATATTTTAATAGGATGAGGATCAAGTTTATTCTTTGAAGTACTTCTCCTGCAGTTTGGGTTTTGTTGATGAACTGTCTACCTACCACTATGTCTTAAACATTTCTACCTACTTTGTCTTCCAGTAGATTCAGTGTCTCTGTTTTAGTATTTAGATCTTTGATCCATTTTGATTTTAGTTTAGTGCATGGTGATAGACATGCATCTAGTTTTAGCCTTTGTCCTGTGGAAAGCCAGTTTTTCCAGCACCATTTATTAAAAATAAATGAGGTATGTGAACTTCCAGTGAACTTGTTTGGCCCATTTATCAAGGAAGAAGTGGCTGAGTGTGTTTGCAGTTGTGTCTGCATCCTGTAATCTGTTCCAGTGATCCTCAGGTCTGTCTTTTTGTCAGTAGCATGCTGCTTTTATTACAGCAGCTTTGTAGTATAATTTTCAGTCAGGAATTGTTATGCCTCCTGCTTTGCCTTTGTTTCCCAAGATTGCCTTTGCTATTCTAGGTCTCTTCTGGTTCCAAATGAACTTTAGGAATGTTTTCTCTAGATCTGTGAGGTATGCTAATGGTATTTTGATTGGGATTGCATTAAATCTGTGTAACAGTTTTGGGAGTATGGCCACTTTCACAATGTTGGTTCTTCCTATCCATGAGCAGGGGATATTTTTCCAATTTCTGATATCTCCTCAATCTCCTTTTTCAGTGTACTGTAAGTTTCAATGTATAGATTTTTTTTACTTCTTTTGTTAGATTGATTCCTAAGTATTTCATTTTTTGGATGCTATTGTGAAGGGTGCTATTTCCCTAATTTCTTTGTCAGTGAGTTTGTTATTTGTATATAAGAATGTATTGATTTTTGAGTGTTGACTTTGAATCCAGTTACACTAGTAAATTTGCTTATTAAATCTAGAAGTCTTTTGGTGGAGTTTTGGGGCCTTCTATGTACAGTTTCATGTCTTCTGCAAATAATGATAATTTCACTTTTCCTTCCTATCCTTGTTTCTTTTATTTCTTTCTCTTGTCCAGCTTCTCTGGCTAATGTTTCCAGAATTAAATTCAATAAGAGTGATGATAGTGGAAATCCTTGTATTGTACCTGATTTTAGAGTGAATGCTTTCAGTTTGTGTCCACTTCGTGTGATAGCCACTTAGTGGCTGTTGCTTTGTCATAGATGGCTTTTATCAGATTGAAGTAAGGACCATCAATTGCAATTTTCTGTAGGTTTTTTTTAATCATGAATGAGTATTGGACTTTATCAAAATCTTTTTCTGCATCTATTGAGATGGTCATGTGGTTTTATTTCTTTGGCTCTGTTGAGATGGTGTATTATTTTTTATTGATTTGCACATGTTGAACCATCCCTACATTCCTGGGGTGAATCTCACTTAGTCATGGTAGATAATCTTCATGATGATTTGTTGCATTCTGTTTGCTAGTATTTTATTGAGTATTTTTGTATCTGTGTTCATTAAGGTGATTAGCCAGTAGTTCTCTTTTTGATTGGGTGTTTCTCTGGTTTTGGTATCAGGGTAATACTTTCCTCCAGAAATGAGTTCAGTAAGGTTGCTTCTCTTTCAGTTTCATTAAAGTGTTTGAGAAGTATTGGCTTTAAATCTTCTCTAAATTTCTTGGAGAATTTAGCCAAAAATCCATCAGGACCTGGGCTTTATTTGTTGCTAAGTTTTTAATTACATTTTCAATTTCATTAACTGATAGTGGCCTATTCAGAATTTTTATATCTTCTTGATTCAGCTTTGGCAATTCATTCATTTTCAGGAATCTGTCCATTTTTTCTGTGTTTTGCATCTTATGATGGTGAAGATTTTTGAAGTAGGTATTGACCATCTTTGGAATTTCCATAGAAGCTGTAGTGATTTCATCCTTTTCATTCCTCATTGCACGAATTTCAGTTTTTTCCTTTCTTTTTCTGGATAAGATTGGGTAGGGGGTTATCAATTTTATTTATTCTTTCAAAGAACCAATTCTTTGATTGATTAATTCTTTGTATGGTTTTCTTAGTTTCAATTACATTAATTTCTGCTCTGATCTTTGTAATTTCATCCCTTGTATGGACTTTGGGCTTGACTTGCTCTTCTTTTTCTAGAAGCTTGAGGTGAAGCATTAGGTTGTTTATTTGTGCTCATTCTGTTTTCCTGATGTGAGGTTGCACCACTATACACTTCCCTCTTTGGACTGCTTTCATCATGTCCCACAGGTTCTGGTATATTGTATTTGCATTTTTGTTTGATTGTAGATGTTGTTTAATGTCATCTGTGATCTACTGGTTGTTCAAGAGGGTGGTTTTTTTTTTTGGTTTTTTTTTTTTTTTTTTTTTTTTTTTTTTTTTTTTGGTTTTTCTCCGGTACCAGGAACCAAACTCACGACCTTGCGCTTGCCAGGCAGGCGCTTTTTGCCGCTGAGCTAAATCCCCAGCCCCAAGAGGGTGTTATTTAATTTCCATGTGTTTATGGAGTTTTTGCAGATTCTCTTGCCATTAATGTCCAATTTCATTGCACTAAGGTCAGATACCATGCATGGGAAAATTTCAATTTCTTTGTACTTACTTAAGCATGTTCTGTGGCTAGTATATGGTCTATCTTAGAGAACATTCCATGTGCGGTTGAGAAGTATGTGTATTCTGATGTTGTTGGGTGAAGCACTCTGTAAATGTCTATTAAGTTCATTTGTTTAAAAGTTTGGTTCAGTTTTACTATTTCATTGTTGATTTATTTGTTTAGTTGATCTATCTTTTTGTGACAATGGGGTAGTAAGTTCCCCCATTATAACTGTGGTATGTCTTGTTTGATTTTTCATATCTATTAATATTTGTCTTATACAGTTGGGTGCTCCTGTATTTGGTGCATATATATTTATGATTGTTATCTCTATCTCTTTTCCCCTTTTTCCCCTAACAAGTATGTAGTGACCTTCTTTATCTCATTTGGTCATTCTTGACGTGAAGTTCACATTGTCTGAAAACAGAATGGCTACACCTGCTTTTTTCTGGGTTCCTGTTGCATGGAGTATTGCTTTCCATCCTTTCACTTTCAGTCTATGAGTTTTTTTAGTTAAATGTGTTTCTTGTATACTGCATGTGGTTGGATCTTGTTTCTTGATATGTTCTGCCAATCTATTTCTTTTGATTGGTGAATTTAGGCCATTTACATTGATGGTTATAACTGATACATATTGGCTTATCATTTTCAAGTTATTTTCCTGCTGTTGGTTCCATGCTTTTTTCCTCTGTGTAATTGCTTGCCTTGCCTGTTGGTTTCTTTCTATTTTTGCTCTTGGAAGTGTGGTCATTTTTATTTCTGTTTAGAATATATTTTAGTAGTCTTTATAGGGTTGGTTTGGTGCTCATAAATTTCTTCATTTGTTCTTTGTCATGGAATTATCTTACTTTTCCATTAATTTTGAAAGACAGTTTTGCAGGGTACATCAGTCTGGGTTGGAAGTTGCTTTTTTCAGGACGTGAAATATTTCTTTCTAACTCTTCCTGACTTCAGGGTCTGTGCTATGCTGAGAGGTCTGCTGTGATTCTGATGGGCTTTCCTTTATAGGTAATCTGTTTCTTTCCTCTAATAGCTTTGATATTCTGCTCTTGTACTGAATTTCTAGAATCTTTATTATTATATGACTGGGTGTGGATTCACTTGGATTATGGTTAATTTTATTTCAATATTCCTCACTTATCCTTGTATCAGATTCTTTTCTCTTGCTTGGGAAATTCTTTGGTATTACTTCTGCAGATTTCTTTTATTTAAAGAAAATAAAAATTAAAAAACATTAAAAATGATACAGAATTTCAAAACAAGATGATAGGAAATCAATAGTGATTGTTGTATTGCATATTGTTATCTTCAAAGTAGTTGTTCAGATTACCAGATATAAGCATGCAAAATTGGTGAAAAAATGTAAAAAAAGTAAGCATTAACTGTTCCTTTCAATAAACCAACAGAAATTAGTAGTACAATTATCTTAACTATCTTGTGTATATATTTTTGTTTGTTTGTTTGTTTGTTTCTTCCTTTCTTTCTTTTCTCCTTTCTCTCACCCCAGTTGTTCCTTTTTGGGGGGCAGTTCCCTTTCACAATATCTATTGTACCTTTTGGACTTTGTTTACTCTTTCAATTTCTTACACTAGGGAGACAATATGATGTTTACACATGTGGGTCTGATTTATTTCACTTATGAGTATGGTCTCTAGTTGCATGCCTCTCTAGGCAAGGTTTGTTCTGTAGGATGTCTTCTGTGTGTAAGAATTCCATGTTTTGTATGGTGAGAATTGTTAAGAATTGTGCTCATTTCGGTTTTGTGTACTATACGTATTTTCAGAAAAGTGAAACCCTTATTCAAGCAAAAACTAGCTGAAGCTGTTCAGAGAGAAATCGTTGCATCAGGTCTCTGCATTAAAGCCTGAGGCCTTACTTTCTGAGGGATATGACTACAGGATCCACTGTTCGATGGGCTTCTGAAGCACTCGGAAAACACATGAAGCTAGAGAAAGATTTCCAGTCCTCCTTTGGTTGGTTTACCTAACTTTCTACCGTCTAGAATATTTTATCACCTAAGTACATGGAATGAATTTAACTGGCCAAGTTGTAGTCCCTTGGACAGCATGCTGGTCACCACTGATGTTTTCACTGCTGAGGTGGATAAAGAATGGAAGACAGTGGGGTATGGTTTAATGGGGTGTGGCAACTTGAAAAGTATCTTGTAGTCTGTAGTCAGGCAGAAAATGCTCCAAGTCATGACTATGGCTCCTAGAATCAAGAGAGAGTGATTCTTCATGCAATTACATCTGTAAAACATCCTCAGACTGGCTGAGTCCCACAGCTGAGTCTCTAGGACCTCCAGAGCTTTAGTACCAAAGGCAAAGCACTCCACATGGGAGCAATAACAGTTCCACTAACGCCACTCAAGGTGCCTGCGAGACTCCTTGGGCTCTTCAGCAAGCACTCCACATGGAATAACTAGGCTTCAGGAATTGCCCCTGGCTATCAATGAAAAAATGAGTAGAAATGGAGAGTCTCATGTGGCACTACCATGTGCAGTGGGAAAGTTGAGTGGAAGATTATTATAGACTTACTAATATAGGCTGAATTTTGTCACCCCAAAAATGTTGATGTCTTTGCCTCCAGCACCTGTGAATGATTTTATTTGGAAATGAGGTCTGCGTAGGTGATGAATAAATATGCCGTCATCTGTGGAGGTCGTAATCCAATGTGCCTGGCATCCTTAGGAGAAGGGGATTGGACACAGATGTGCATGCAGAGGAAAGATCGTATCAAGATACCGGTGGAAGTTGGTCATCGATATGCCTAGGGGAGAGGCCTGGAATAAATCCTTCTTTCATGGCCTTAAGTGGGACTAACTTATCTTGATCTTAGAGGTCACCTCTAGAGTTATGAGACAAGAAATTTCTATTGTTTAAGCCACTCATTCTGTGGTATGTTGCAATAGCAGCCCAGAAAACAGCACACTTCATTGTCTTGGTTATTAGAGTTGCTGTAATAAAATAGCATACCTATAAACATAGTTTATGAACAACAGACATTTATTTCTCAGAGTGTTGCAGACTGGAAAATCCAAGATCAAGGTATCAGTAGAGTCCACCTAGTACAGACTGCTTTCTGCTTCAAAGACAGTGCCTCTTCCCTGTGTCCGCACATGGTAGAAGAGGAGAGATTTCTATGTCCCTATTAAAAGAGCACTAATCCCATTCATGAGGTTCCATTCCCTTGAACAAACTAATCACTGCCCAAAACCCCTACCTTCTAATGACATTGCCTTGTCGGGGGTGATCATTCAACATGTGAATTAAGTGGACAGACATTCAGCAAACAGCCAGATTCACTGTCTGGCACCTGAGTGCCTCTCCCCTCCCCTTCTCTCTGCTCTGCACCCGTGGCTCCCTCCTTTCCTTTTCTTACTGCCCTGCACCTGTAAACCCCTCCCCAACTCTTCTCTCTGCCCTTCAGCTAATTCAAACAATCTCCCTATTGTCCAGCATCAGGTCCCTCCCTGGGAAACAGTACACATCTGTGATTTCTCCTTGAAGATGTGGGACAGCAACTGGAATACATTCTGACGTGGATGAGGACAGCCTGTTGCCTTCTGCTAGGCTCTGGATGTGTCGCCAAAAACTCATGTGTTGGAAACTTCATCCCCAAAGTGGTATATTAATGGTATTTGGAGGTGAGGCCTTTGGGAAGTAGTTAAGACTAGATGCAGCCTGACATTTAGAGGCATAGTAACATTTTATAAGCAGAGACAGCTGAGCTAACACACTTACCCCATGCTGTGAGATATCCCCTGCCACACTGAGAAGTAGCAGATGCCAAGGGGATGCTGCACCATGCTCTTCCAGCATCTTTGTCCTCTCATCAGTTTACTGATCACTACTTCTCACAAGGGTGTGAGGGGTAAAGGGGCACCTGGCAAAGGCTGAGTTGAGAGAGCTTGCACACTTCCTGCTCTGCCCTAGTTCCTCTACCCCTCCTGGGCCTCTTTGGTTCCAGAATCAAGGCTCTGCCCTTCTTCAGCCTTAATTCTCTTTCAGCAGCAGACATTGTCACACTGTCTAGGAAGTGTTTTTCATGCAAGGAAGATGTGAGGGACCTGACACAAGGCCACCAGCCCTACTTCACAGCTGTATACCAACACCTCTGTTTAAACCTGGAATGGCTAGGAGACCGTGAATCCAGAAAAAATAACAGGAAGAACATGGGAAATGGTGAGTTCAGTGAGATGCAGCACATCTGGAAGAAGGCTCCATGATAACTCACAGGAGAGTAGTTATTGACCAGCCCGATGATGTATAACTGATCAGCCATCGACCAAAACACTGTGCCCCAGAAGCTAATGGTATAAAAGGAGCCATTTTTCATTTATCATAAGCCCTGGATCACTAGGCCAATCTACTTTGCTGCCCTGTCCTGTAGGTTGGCTAGGCCACTGGCCTTAAGTGCCTTGGTTAGGAGGTCAATCAAAGGGAGCCCAGACATATTCTTACAGTAGAAATGAGTCAGACAAGGCCTCTAGAACCACTGGCAGCACACTTTCACATCTGCCCTACTTTATTAGCCAAATGGTCATGAGACCAAACCAGTCAGAGGGTAAGGATGGGCTCCACCAAATCACTTTGCAGAAGTCATCTGTTAGGGGCAGGAGAATGGGAACAGTTAATCGACCCCATCCCACCCCTTAGGACTCCTGCTGTAGGGCAGGCATTTGTCACTGGGTGCCTGAGTGTTGGGCCAGTGCACATTGTCCCATATCACTAGGTACTGTGCACTGGACCGGCATGTGTTATCCTGCTGGATCCCTACTATTGTCCTTATTTACTGATAAAGAAATAGTAAACTGAGGGGATTTTGATAATTTTTCCCTAGCCTCACAAAAAAGAGATTAGGAATTGTACACAGTATGAATATTCCTTCCAGGAAGGTATAAAATTTCCCTTTCATTGTTATAAACTTAACAATTACCTTTATACTTTTAAATCTTCTGAGAATGTGTACTATTGATGAAAAAAATTCATAGAAGCCAAGAAAACATACATCTTCTTTACTGTGCATGTTTTCCTTCACACCTACTGTTCCTTCAGAGCACACATTGTGGATTCCCTTCATACCCCTCAAGCCTGGAGGAACTAGATTGAGCAGCCAGCCATCCAGCCTCAGCCACAGTATCTTGGAGTCCAAGACTGAGATGCTGAAGCCTACTGCCAGGGGCTCTATGTACCAGGAAATATCATACCACAGAGGAGTGGGCACTGGAGGCCCAGGGACTGGTATGTAAGTGCCCTGTTCCTGCTCCCTTTGCATGCTCCCCATAGCTAGCTTCCTGGGAAAACCACTGGGGCTTTGTGGGACAGCGCTTCTCCATCAGAGTCTACTGTTCCCGATTCTGTTCTCACTCATGGCTTTGCCAGGTCCTGTTACCACTTCAGATAAAGTCCCCATGTTCCATCCATGCAGGAGCTGCCTTCCACCAATGCTTGAATCAGAATTTAGGACTCATGAACATTGTATGTTGCATCCTAGGATAAGCATTTGTTTTATTTTTCTAATACATATATTTATTTTCAATACTTGCCAAAATGTTCTGCAATTAAATAATTTATTTTGTGAAATACACAATTATGAGACTGCCAATGGGTCCTGGCAGAGTGAACAAGACAGCCATTTGAAAGTAAAGCTTCTGGTTCTTGTTCACAAACCAAAACTGGTCAAGAAATTTATCTATTCAGAAAGAACAAAATAGGCCCAGTTTTCACTTCCCACAGTGAAGCAAAGCAGTATTGAATAAGAACAATGAGTACTGATATTTAAGTTGTGCAGATTTGGGAATGTGCCACCACATGCAAGGAACCTGGAGAGTCGGTGAATATGAACAATCAAGACTTTCTTGTTGCAATCTTCATGTCAATTACTTCCTTTAACATATGTTAAGATGGCATCAGTTATGAGCTTTGGGTTGACATAATTATCATTTAAAAGCAAAGTTTTAACAATTGGAATGAAAAGGCTGAATCTTTCATGTACTCCTTTTCCACCTCTCCCAAGAAAACATGCCAGTGTGAATTCTTAGTTAACTCTGAATAAGCTTCACATAGTCAATATAATTTCTGTCAGTCAGCTTTCCATTGCTATGACCAAATAACTGAGGAAAACAACTTAGAAGAGGAACGGTTTATTTGGCTCATAGTTTTAGCGGTTTCAGTGCACAGCTACTAGTGCCATTGGTTTTAGGCATTGCTGAGGCAGAAACATCACGGCAGAAGGGACTGTCAGAAGGAAGCTATGCACCTCATGAAAGGAGTGGGGTGGCCAGGGGAAAATTCTAGACCCCAAGGTCACACATTCATGACTCATCATTTCCTAAGTCTCCATCAGTTCCCAACAATGCCACCGAATTACGAATCCATCATGAGTTAACCCACTGATGATTACAGCACCCTCACGATTCAATCACTTTCTCAAAGCCCCGTTCTTAAACATATGAGACTTTCAGGAGCCCGTTAGCTCCAAACCCAGACAACTCCCATGGAAATCCTATTATTTCTCAGGATTTTTAAGAGGATCATACAAATTTATTTCTTAAAAATTCCAGATGATTTCCCAATGTCAGGAGAGTTTTATTTCTTGCACATACCTTCTACAACTACATTCAGTTATAATTGTTCAAAATGACATAGAGGGTTTAAATTTCTGAGCACTTCTCACATAAGGTATTCAAATGGGAGCTTCAGTGGGCAAATTTTTCAGTGTTTTGCCTGTTTGTGTTTGTGTCCCAAAAAAGCATGTAGTTAAATAAAATAAAAAAGAAAGAGATAAAGACAGAGGAAGAATGAAAGAAAGAAAGAAAGAAAGAAAGAAAGAAAGAAAGAAAGAAAGAAAGAAAGAAAGAAAGAAAGAGAAAAAAGATTAAAGGAAAGAAAAGTAGATCTAGGACCCAAATATTTGATGTGAAAAGTACAAGTGATAAAAATAATAATTTCACTGTCTGCAACACTGAACCAATGGACAAATTTCTCTGATTTCTTATATTCTACAAAACAGCTTCCTTCAAATCTACTTTCTACTTCTGTACTTTACTGATGGCTTTTCCTATTTTTGTTATCACTGTCATGTTTTACAGCTCCACAGAGGCCGGAAAAAAATAAAACTGTCTGTGGCCAATGTACACTTCCAAGTCTCAAGGTGATGGCAGTAATGATTAATCCATCTGCTAAAGCAGCAGGAATTGATATTGTGCAACTGGCCTTGTCACCCAACCCTATTTCCTCCAAATGCCTCTAATTAAATCCTGTCCCATTGAAGTCCTTCTTGATGACAGCCTCCTGTTCATTCAGTCTCCTTACTCTCCTTCAAAATTACCAGTTTGTCCATTTATCCTTGGTCTCAAGAGACCCAGTGCCACTAGTTTCTTTCCTGCTTGGTCAGCCACATGGACACAAGGGCACAGAATTAAAACAGCACATCCCCATACTGTGCGGCAAGGCTCTGGCTGGAAAGATTTGGGCCTGAGAGTCCTTGTACAGCTTGAAAGTCATCTCCAAGTGCTCTGCTCATCCTACCCATTGGGACAACAATGCCACTTTTTTTAGCAGGAGGATGGGGCCACACCCAGAAAACAGAGCACCGAGCAGGAGACTTGGGCCACATGAAGACCTATGAAGCAGACACCACCTAGCCTGGATAGCATAATTCTACTACTTTCCACATGAGAAAAGTCAAGTTCAGCTTGTTTTAAGTCTCTGTTGCTTTAGATTTTCTATTTTTCATGGAACAGCACAGTGTTAACAGATACTACTAGTAATGAAGGTAGAAGTTGGCTTGACACTGCTACAATGGGTTCTGGGGCGGGGGGGAATTGACCATGAGTTAAACAGCATCAATGACCAGGGTTAGTATTCTAAGAGCACCACTGACCACTGCACACAGGGAGACATATCCACATGCAGGCCACTTTTCTCATGTGGAAAGTAGTAGAATGCCTGGGGTCTGGGTGAGCATGGAAAATACTCAGTGAAGTTTGTACCTGGAGGTGAACTAGAAACACTGATGTTTAATGTGAGCTTTTATCAAGGTATCAAGCTGGAGAACAAGGTGCACTTCCACCATTAAGATGGTGCCTTCAAGTTTTTACAACAATGAAGCAATCCAGTCCCCCTTGTCTCCATTCCCTCACCCCTCACCTGAACACACCTGGCCTTGAGTAACAAGTAGAAGCTGGGATCTTAAGGGAGTGGACTGGGGAGAAGGGAGTTTCTGTCCTGTACACTATAGTGCAATATTTAAAAAGATGAAATTCCTGTGCATCTTTTTGCCCTGTCAGAATATCCTTAGGTCACAATGATCCCCGAAAACATCTTTTAAAAGTCCCACATATAACAATGATAATGTCTCATGCCACCTGAGTAAGGGGTCACCATCAGACCCAAAGCCCTCCTAAAGCCACAGGTCAGGAGACAGACAACAGGTGGCCTGAGTCTCCTCACTTTGGTCAAATCCACAAGTAAGGAGCCTGCAGGGCTAGGGACACCCTGGACAGATCTGGTGAGAGTATGCATGTGTCAGTCATGGAAGAAGGAAGAAGCAAAGAGAAGTACAGGGCATGTGTATTCTGGGGGAGAACTAAAGACTATCAGCTGGACCTGAAAAGATAGGGATCAGGTCTGTCACCCTCAGCAATGTTGGGCAGGTGTGATGGGGCCACCTGAGGTTGAGTACCATGGCACACGTGACTCTGTCTGACCTGCTGGAACTGCACCAGGAAGGAGGGAAAAGTTACCCAAAGCACTGTGAAGGCTGTCAAGCAATAGAGCAGTCTCAGAAAAAGGCTTCAAGGTGAGCTTGGTGGAGTAGAAGTTCACCACCATAGCAGAGGGGAAAGAATGTTTCAGGCTCTCAGGAACTATAGGCATGCAGTGCTGAGCTGAAGGCATCTGTGGACAATGGGGGCCCCACAGGAAGACATGTATTAGAATAGCTGTCCCATGGCCGCCAAGGTACCCATAAACACTGAGGTTTGAGAACCATGGGGCTACCAGGAGATCAAGCACCAAGTAAAGCAAGACTACCTGTCCTCCACACATGAGGGATGTATCACATTCAGAGATGTGATTTGAAAAAACAGTGAATATTTAAATTTTTAAAATGTATTATACTAAAGGACACATAGTCATTAGTCTCCCCCAAAATGCTACCCAAAGCTTGAAGCATCCCATTGTTTTTGCCATTTTCTGAAGTAGTTGTGGAAGTCCTCTTTCATGTCTTTAGTTGCACTGTCGTGGCTGCCTCTGTGTCCTGAATCAACTTAAAATATTTACTTTCCATGGTCATTTTGACTTTGAGGAAGACGTAGAAGTCACATGGTGCCAGATCTGGTGAATAAGGTAAATGAGAATGCACCATGATGTTTTTACAAGCCTGCCCTTCTGCTGGATGGACTGGCAACAGCATTCATCATAACTTGGATCATATCTCACACAGACACCCAAGAAAGGCTACTTCCAGAATTGCTTCTGAAAGTGGCATGAATGATGGAATAAGTGTCTTCAAAGTGAGGTGGAACGTTAAGAGAAGGATTAATGGCAATGTCTTATTAATGGTAATAAGCTTTTAAAATTTAAACATTCACAGTATATTTTAATCATACCTCATATGAGAGAAATAAAATAGAAAGTATGAGGGAAGGTATTGCACTGTACCAAAGTTTCAAATGACTTTTTTTTTACTTCAGAGGGCTACTTGGACTCCCCTTGACTTCAGCATTTCCTGGCGATCTCTCTTTTCCTCTATGTGTGTATGAGATTTTTGTGAGGCTGGCAGACAGGGCATGGGCCTCATATTGGCAGGGACTGGGCATCCACAGAGCTGGAGATCATGAATGTTCTGTGTTCCAAACAGAAAGTGATGACTTAATACCTGGGCTATTCTAGAATACATATGATAACTGTCTCTGGGTACTTAGACAGGACACAGAGTGATAAGGGAGTCAACTTGGGTCAATGCACGGGTGCATCAGGCACACCTGGCCAGCAGCAAGTCCTCATTTCCACCAGCACATCCTGATTCTGTCTGAGCCTTTCACAGATTCCTTTTAAAACCAACTGATAAAATGGTGAAATGTGGGTTGAGTGACTCTATTCATTAGGCAGACTCTTTGCTGACTAGACTGCTTTGAAAAACAAAGAATGGTGAATAATTTTTCCAGATGAAAGAAGTTGTCAGTAGGAGGCTGTGGGTCTTGTGCAGTTCAGAATTATCAATGACTTGAATGAAACAGGGAAACATGTGCATCCAACTTCCCCAGTCACAAGATCTTCAGTTCTATGACACTGTATGTAGCAGGCAAGAGTATTAGTCCCTGTGGCTGGAATTATTCTGAAGTAAACATAGTGAGACACAGAGATGAGACATTACAAACGTATAGGCTAGACAGACCCTGTCTAGAATGATTCTGTCCAGTAAAGAGATAACGTGAGCTACATATGTAAACTTAAGTTCTAGAAGCCATGTTTTAAAAGTAAAAAGAAACTGGAGTAGTTAATTTGCCAAATTTTTAAATTTTAATTCAAAATTTTAAAATGTAATTTCATCATGGAAGCAATATAGAAATAAGCAATATTTTATTTTTTAATTAAAAATCAAAATCAGTTACAGATGTTACATGTACAGCATCTCAATTCAGATGACCACACCTGGACTGCTCCTCCCTAACACACTGGGAAGTTCGGGCTGAGAAACTGATACATGTATATCATGGATCACAAGTTGACATAAACTGTTGAATAATACAGTCCTGGTCAGTGCTGGTAACTGATTTGCCAATTATCCACTGCCAAAATAACACTGCGTAAGAAACATCCCCGACGCTTCAGTGCTTCCAGTTCAGAAACTGTGTACATCTACGCATGAGGCCACACTCAGCCAACGTGACTGACTATTCATGTACCGGTGTTCAGTCAACAGGGGAGCAGGTGCTGGCTGGTTGGGAGCACCCTCGGGGACAACTGACCTTCCCCATGGCTCTTCATGCGCATGCACCCTGGGCATGCCTGCTCCTGGGGTGGAGGCTTCTTACAGAGATTGCTCAGGAAGGACCCAGAACCAACACCCTATCACTTTTTCCAGGCTCCATGACAAAGTAAGTCTCAAGCCAAGGTGCATTCATGGAGTGGGAAGCAGATGCGGCCTCTGATGGGGAGATCTACAAGATTCCTCCCAGAACCAGGGTGCAGGAGCCAACTCCTGCCATCAGTGCCAGTGGTCCACTTCTCGTAGGGCTTCAGATGTGCAAAGCGATAGTCAATCTGTCAATCTCCTCCTTAATCAAAAAACAGATTCTAGGCCTGATGATGTGAGCTGCTCTTAAGAGTCTGAATGGTTCAGCCATTGGGGCCATGCTCACTCTAAAGGACTATAGGAATGTGTGTATTTAGTCCCCAGATGAGAAACTCAGGGGACAGCATAGATGCCTCAAATTGTGAAGAGCCGTCATGTGGAAAAAAGAGCTTTGGTCTCAGTTCCCCTAAAGTTCTCTGTGGGTTCCTGTAGGCCAGGAACTATGCTAGATGGTGAGACAAACATAGAAGGAGTGGAGTTCCTACAGACAGCAGTTCATTCAAGAACTGTCTAACAAGCAGGACAGAGCCTCACCACCAGTAATCACCTGCCACCATCAAGTGCGGAAACTGAGCATACCACTTGGGCAGAGGCAGGAGGCAATGTCTTCATGGCTGCTCCTCCCAGAGCTGCCTTCCAGTGCCCTGGGTACTCTCGGTGCTCAGTGCGGGCCTTGTTGTTGTGCAGAAGCATCCTACGGCACTTTAGGTAACATGTCGAGACTAAGCAAAGCCATGAGAACTCATCTTAAAATCATCCCCAGTTTCTAGGTGCTTAGTACCTTGCTGCTTTCCGCTAAAGGGTGGAAAAGCACAGCACAGTTTTAAAATCACATGAGGCAACTGGATAGACTGGAAGTGAAAGAGACTGTGGGTGCTGATCTGTTCAGGTCAAAAGTCCCCAGTGCTGTCTAACCACAAGCCCCAAGAGAGCGCACAGCATTTTCAATCCCTGGCAAATGCATTGTTCCCCAGCCACTGATTAAGTTTTTCTTTTACACTTTCTGTGCAGTGTGTATTGTCACTTACACTCTTACATCAAATCTCTAGTGGGACCAGAATTAGAATCCAGAATTCGTGGGTGTTCGGTTTTTGCAAGAGCACCGCACTGAATTGTCTCTGCTTGCTCACACATAGGAGATACACATGGGGCCTCCAGGGACTCACAGTGGACACTGTGTGAAGACGTGGAGATAACGGTAAGCATGCAAGAAGCACACTCCTTGAGAAACTGTCCACAGCAGATGCTGAGTTCCATCTGCCCCTGTCGAGGCAGTAAGAGGCATGAGACAGGTGTCAGCTCCTGAAAGAGGTGTATATGCAGAACAATAGGCCATAGCAGAAAGTGTAGCTCAACCTTTTGTAGGTAGCTGGACCAGAGTTGCCCTCTGCAACTCTGAGTTTGCAGAATATTGAAGCACAAGGAAGAGGACAGGTCTGTGTACGCTGGGGCTGGGATAGCTGTGGGAAGATAAATGGCTTTGCCTCTGCATTCTTTAGCAGGGTGGCCTCCAGTGAGGTCCACCAGTTAAAGCCATGAGGGGGAGTAGGGAGAAGATAGGAACCCAAGGGCATTAGGGGGAATTGGGCTGGTTTTAGCCCAGTATGAAACTATCAGGGAGCCTCCTCTCTCCCCCGACAGCCCCGTGCTCTCCAGGAGTGACACTGAGTCCAGCCTGTGCATGCACAGGGTGTACCCTTGACGCAAGGTGAAGGCAACTTCCTGCGGAAAACCCCTCTGGTCTGTACACGGCTCTAGACTACTATAAGGTCATCACTCACGGTCCCTCCCACAATACCTGTCCTCATGGCAAAGTAACAGTGGAAAATCCCGCCCGCCCTGTCCTCCACAGTAAAGCTAGGGGAAGGATCACAGTCTCTATCAGTGACATCTCCGGCAGTGAGATGAGGCCCTCAAGGCCATATGTCACAAGACTGCTGAGAATATGGGAGAATGGTCATGAGTAGGCCAGAAGACAGGGACAGGGAAAGAACTGAGCATCTGCTAGCCTGGGCAGAAAGTGATCAGGAAATTATGCCTAATGCTGAAAGACATGCCAGGGCGGGCAGGTAATTGTTACTGCTCTCTAGGGGAAAGACACTGACAGATCACATCTACCAGTTTCTAGGGGGTAAACTGCCCCATTCTGTGGCCAGGGTCAAGCTCCAGCATGATATCACTGAAGCAGGACTGAGAAGTGATGCATAGCAGCCAGTGGTTCCAGCTGTCTGCTTACAAGTTCCCAACCAGAAGATAGAAGACAGCATGTGTGGGAGAAGCTACACATAAGGGCGCATTCCATGGGTGCTAGCATGCTAATCGTAGGGGAAACAGCTCACAGGCAGTGACATAAAATAGAAAAGCTGCTGCTTGGAACAAGAGGGTCCAGAGTAGACAGAAAAGGACCCCAGAAAGCTTAGGGGCAACAGAATGCTCTATATTTTGGTTGTGGCTGTGGTTCCACTGGTATATATTTGTCAAAATTCATTGAAATATCCCTGGAAACAAACGCATTTTCTTGTATGTGTAATCTCAATAAAGTTGATATTAAAATATATGACATCCCTTGAAAGCCCGTAAAGATATCATTGGGTTGGTTTTTGTACCAAGGACAAAGGTGGGAATGAGAGTTCATGACCACCAATCTGCCACAAAGCCTCACCTAAATAGCTGCAGGTGCTGTCAGAGTGACTTTGGAAGCCTTTTTCTCTTTTCTCTTGTTTTCTTTTCTCTTCTCTTCTCTTCTTTCTTTTCTTTTCTTTTTTTCTTTTCTTTTCCTTTTCTTTTATGTCCTTTCCTTTTCCTTTTTTCTTCTTTCTTTCTTCTTTTTCTTGGCTACTTTCATGGTTGCTGTCTTCCCATTTCACTGCATGATGGAAAAAGTAATTTGCTAAGCTGCCCTACTGAGCCTTCTCCCCTGCCTGGCCCTGAGCATCAGCAAGCCCAGCTGGCCCTATATGTCCTATCAGACCAGTGCTTCTGATGCCAGATACAGTATGGTCCAGCTCAGCTTTCTTAACAAAGTACCTCAAAAAGGTGGAGCAAGGAGGAGGGGTGCATTATGCAGCAGAAGTATATTTTCTCACAGGTCAAGAGGCCAGAAGTCCAAAATCTGTATGCCAGGAGGGATGGCTGTCATGTAGGCTGAGGGAGATACCAGCCGTCTCTCCCAGCCCCAGGTCTCTTTGTTCTTGGTGTCCCTCACTTGCAGATGTGTGGCTCCAGTCCCTGTCTCCATCTGCACTTAACCTATCCTGTCTCTTGGTGACTTTTCTTCTTGAGATTCACCCTACATTCATGACTATTTCACCCTGAGATTCGCATCTGCAAAGAGGGCATATTCTGAGGTTCCTGGTGGACATGCATTTTGGGGATCTATAGTCCATAGCCTTCTCTGGAACTCCTGGAGCACTCAAAAGAATCTCAAATATGGAAACTCACTCCCTTTCCCTGACATAGGTCTGCTCTTCCTTGGGAACTGCAGCAGACAGTTTCCCTAGCTGCTCTAGCCACAAACCTTGTTGGTGTCTCTGAATATCCATTTCTCACATCAGATATATAGCAGGTCTCTGCTTTCTGTGCAGCATTTCACAACTATCCAGTGTCCCAAATCCAGTACGTTTTCTCTGCTTCCTACTAGTAACTCTCTGGACCATTGCTCTCACCTGCTAGGTGGTCTCGCTGCCTCACCTTCTGACCTCCACCCACAGAGGGCTGAGATTTCTAACACTATTCAGATGACATCTGTAGTCTGTCCTCAGCCCTTCAGGACAACCCAAATCCCTCCAGATAAACTGTATATTCTCACTAAGACTTACAGGGTTCAGAGACCACTAGCTTCCCATAATGCCCCATCTTCTTGACTGGCTCTTTTCTTTACTGTTTACACCAGTCACCCTGGTGACTGTGCTATTCTTTGAACTTGCTGAGCCCACTCCTGAGGCAGGGCCTGGCTTGTTGCTGGTGCTTTCCCAAGAACACTAGGGTCACCCCTCACCTCCTTAGATTTCTCTGACCATCTTGTTGACAAGGGCTTCTGCTCCATTCCCAGGTCTTATCCTGATGTATTTGTTCCCAGTAACTATCCCTGCCCCATGTCTGTGTGCCCCAGGGTACAAGGTCCAGCAGAGAAAGAGGGGGCCTATTCTGCTCACTTCTCTCTCTCCTATGTTTGGAGCAGGGCCTAGTAAACTGCAAGTGCTCAAAAATATTCACTGAGGATGAATAAAAGAAGCAGTGATTGGCATGAAAACTGAAGTATGTGGGTGTTTAAAAACCTTATCTCATTTTTCTGCAATAATCTGTAGACCCGATCTTGTATCATCCTTTAGTTGATGCATAGATAGGGTGAGGCACAACAATCTGGGGCAAACCAATTTTGTGATTTGTCATCTAAAAAGGGGAAGAGGTTTTAACTTGAAAGAGACAAACAGTACACGTCCTTTTGCAGAGCACTTGGGCAATGCTTCCTTGGTGGCCAGGGAACTTCCTCTCCAATTTTACCTTACTGAAGACCATCTTGCCAAGTAAAACTTTTTAGTTTAACAAAATATACAAAGATGGTTCTGAGAGGAGCTGATCAGGATGATCACCTACATGCACCTCGCCATATTCGCCAACATGCTGGGCCTGTCGCTCTTCTTGTTTGTCGTTCTCTATCACTACGTGGCCATCAACAATCCCAAGAAACAGGAATGAAAATGGTGCTTTCTCCTCCCCAGGGTTCCAGGACGTAGTCTGAGGCCAGATGGAGGGTGTGAGGGACATTCACACTTCACTTCATCCCTTCTGCCCATCACAACACACAGAGCAACTACACCTGGAGTTTTCCAAACAGGTTTTATTTCCTCAAAGTCTTCTTAACCTTATGGAACAAGAAGCTGCCACTAAATAGGTCCCAGTATGAGGGCTGCTTTCTTTTCTACTCCCCAGTACAATATATATATGTAGGTATGTATGTGTGTGTGTATATATATATGTATGTGTATATATATATATAAGTGATGATCCTGGCTATTGGCAGATACACCTCAGGGAAATTAACAGTATCCATAGCAGACTTTGAACTTGCTATTACAGTTGAAATTCCCTCTCTGGGTACATTATCAAAGGGCACAAACCTAAGAAATGGAAATAGGTGAAAAACAGATGTTAAGCAGTATAATGACACAGTGGACAAGTGTCATTGGACAAAGTGACACAAAACTCAGTCAGGCTCTTCCTGAAACACAAAATGCTAAAGTTTAAAAGTCAAGAATAAAGACAGAAGAGCTGCATCAGTACTTGAATCTTGACTCTACTGGGTAATAACTGGGTGATTTGTGGGGACTGTTTAATGTCTCTAACCCTATTCCCTCATGTATGATGATGGGAACACAGTTACCTTAAAAGTACACACTAAACATATAGTACATTTTAAAACTTGAACAGTAGGAAGAAGAGAAGCAAGCAGGTCACCCACGTCATACTAAGACACTGATAACACAGATCTTATTCTATACTGCTCTAATTTGTTGGAAGATTGCTAGAAGAGCCCACTAAACCATTAGCCCCAGTTCCAGGTTGCAGCTGCTCACCTGAAGCTGATGATGCCTTTTGGGAGTCATCTCTTTGGAACAGGGGAAGGAAATTACTCATCCAGGCATAAGGTTTGTAGATACAACCTCCATGTAATGTACACAGTGCCTGATACATAGAAATCCCAAAATGTAGCAAGTGGGCTATGGAGGAATGGAAAACAAAGGAAAACCAAAACACCCTCCAAGAGTTGAGGTGGCTGAAAGGAACATAAGACCAATTCATGACGTCAAGTTCCTATTCTGGTTACTTGACCAAAGTCAAAAACATCTACTCCTGAGTGGAAGAAAGAAAAATCCATGCTCTGTTGTTACAGGGAAGAAAGGACACAAGTCCAGTTCTTACTTTCATCTGAGGTCCTCAAGGAAGCCACTGCCCACTCCATCCCTCCAGATAGAGGTGCTCAGCACAGGCACAGCACTGCAAGGGTCCTGGCCTTCACCCAGAATTGTGTGTTAGAATTCACCTCCTCCTTCCCACTTGTCTGCCCTTGGCTACTCCCTGTTCTTAAGGACCAACCTCAACACCAATGTCTTCTGCTGCCATCAAATTCACCCTAGACAACAGCATGGTCATTACAAGAACCTTGTCTACTCAACCTGGCACTGCAGAATATGCCACAATTATGGCTGAAGGCCAACCTGGGTCCCATAAAAGATTCTTCTGATGCATGGACTCTTTTTATAGGAAAGGATGAATGGGGTCCTATGGGGATCTCAAGTCTCCGATTCTAATCCATAGTGGATCACAGGGTTCTCATTCTAATCTACAGGGTACACCACAGTTCCCACTTTGATCAGCAGGACAGCCCAGGGCTCCCACTCTGATACTTAGGACATTTCAGGACTCCCAATCCAATGTAACAAGGGGCCTGTAGAATCTGGTGTGGTTTACAACACTTGCTCTACAGTTTTGATGGTCCCCAAGTTCCTAAAGTTCAGGCCCTTGAATTTATCAGAACATCCAGTGCTTCCAGGGATTCATCATTCTGCGTGCTGACCACCCAGTCACACAACTTCTTGCTAAGAAAAGGCATTCACCAAGACTGGTATCTTACCAGGGCAAGCACTCAGTCTACCTCTTGAGTCTGACCCACCCTGAGGCAACTCAGCTGTTAACCAATGAAATTAGTGCCTCTTATTCTAGAGGGAGGGTAACATACCCTACTGCATGGAACCCTGCATCCACACCTCCTTCCTCTGTTTAATTCTCCAGGACAGTTCCCACAGTTGAGGTCAACTTCCTCCTAAAGAAGCAAAATCAGTGATGTGGATGCTTCTGGTTACACTCAGGAACATTGCCTCAAGATCTGCATTTTCAGCCTGAATTAGAGTGACAGGGGTAGAAAGCTCAAGTGTAATTTTATAACAAATTCTCTGGTGAAAGGTGGCTTTGGTTTGTTTAAGGCTGAGTGCTGGAGGTTTTTCCAGGACCCCACTCCCTGTTCTACCTCCACCATTCCCATGCACTCATGTTAGACAGAGGGCTCTCCACCACACTTGGCCTTTCGTCCAGAAACCACTACCATGGGCTGGGTGTAATATTCACGGTTAAGTTGGTGCTGCTGGAAGGAGGGATTTCTGCTGTCCTAAGTCTCAGACAAACTCCATGAGCATGGATCTGTTTCATTTTAAAAAGAACAAAAACAAAATAACAAAGACAAAAACAAAACAACACAAAAACTATAAAAGTGATATAGAATTTTAAAACAAGGTGTTAGGAAATCAACAATCGTTGTTTTATTACTTACTGTTATCTTCAAAGTAGTTGCTCAGATTACCAGATACAGGTATGCAAGATTGACCAAACAATTAAATATTAACTGTTTCTTTCAATAAACCGATAGAAATTAGTAGTACAATTATCTTAGCGTGTGTGTGTGGGGGGGGTCGGTATCTCGTCCTTCTTCATTTTCTCCTTTCCCTCATCCCAGTAGTTCTTTACTATTGAGCAGTTTCTTTCCCTTTCACAATATCTATTTTCCTTTCAGTTTTATATACTCTTTCAGGTTCTTACACTAAGGAGATAATATGGTGTTTACACACAGGACTGATTTATTTCACTTATGAGTATGGTCTCTAGTTGCATCCATTTACCTATAAAAGTCTCGAGTTAATCTTTTTTTATAACTGAGTAAAACTCCATTGTATAAAAATACCACACTTTCCTTATTCACTCCTGAACTGATGGACATTTGGGTTGTTTCCAAGATTTTGCTATGACAAATTGTGCTGCTATGAACATTGGTGCACATATATCGCTGTGGTATGATGTTTTTAATTCTTCTGGGAAAATACCCAGAAGGAAATGGCAGGGTTAAATGGAACCTGTAATCTTAATTTTTTAAAGAATCTCCAGACTGATTTCCAAAGTGGTTGCACCAGTCCACATGGCCAGCAAAAGTAGAAAAGTATTTCTTTTTCCCCACAGCCCCTCCAGCATTTGTTGTTGATTGATTTCTTGATGGAAGCCATTCTTATTGGGGTGAGATGAAATCTCAGTGTTGTTGTAATTTGCATCTCTTGAATGACCAATGACGTTAAACATTTATTTTCCATTTGTATTTCTTCACGTGAGAAGTGTGTATTCATCTCAGATGCTCATTTTTGGATTGGGTCTTTGAATTTGGGGGCTCTGAGATTTTTTCAATTCTTTATATGTTCTAGACATAAGTCCTTTGTCTGAGGGACGGTTAGCTAACATGTTTTCCCACTCTGTGGGTTGTCTTTTCACTCTGTTGGTGATTTCTTTTGAAGTACAAAAGCTTTTTAATAGGATGAGATCCCAGTTGTTGATTCTTTGAAGTGCAGTTTGGGATTTGACGAAGATAGATCTTGCAGGGAAGGGCTTATGAGCATCCTGCCCTCCTTCCTGCAGAAGCCAAACTCTGCTTGTCTTGTAGTGGCCCTTGGGCGGGACAAAGCTTACTCCCCCAGCAGCAGAGATTTAAATGCTCTTTCCTCAGGAATTTAAGGCATTTGCTTAACTGACAGAAATAGACAATGAGTGAAAGACAGCACTTAAATCTGTTTTTGAGCCACTGATCACCACCTGCAAGACTATGCCACTGACAGGGCTCTGGTCTCCAGGTTCCTGTCCTGTCCCCAACCCACCTGTAGTTCTAGGAGCACCCCAAGCAAAAGAATAGCCCTTAAATGTGACTTCTGCTATTTGAGGCTCCAGCACTGGAAGTGATGTGCCAGCCCACACATAGGCTCTAGGGAGTTTTTAAACTGTAGCCACCTTGTTCTGCCCACATAGATAGCAGCCACCTCCTTCCTACTGTTTCTGTCAAATTTGGCCTGGTCTGTGCACCCCATCTCCTTAAAGGTGCTCCCTGCTTTTGGTTCAACTTTCCTGTTTGTCTGCCTTCTATACTCTGGAGGACTCAAGAAAAATTGTAGGTTTTACATTTCATCTACATGCTGCTTTTTATTAGGATGGGAGCAACACTCTCGTGGCGCCCTATACTTTATGAAGCAGAAATCTGGTTCACACTTCATTTTAAGCACTCCATGATTCAAGGGGCTATGACAAATACAAACACATTTTGGTAATGTGTCCAATTTCCCTCATTCTGGGGGCTGAGAAAAGTTCAGAAAAGCCAAGGAGGTGACTAAAGGAGGCAAGCCTCCAAGCTAGAAGAGGACACAGAGTCCCCAGGAAAGAAAGAGCACAGCTCATCCACAAAGGCTGGTGGGCCAGGTGGTCAGGTGTGGGCCAGAACCCCAGGAGTACAAGTAGCTAAAGTTACAAATCAAGGAAAGAGACAGAGAGTAAATCAGCAAAGTCAAAGTGCAAGAGTGACACAATCCAGAAACCCATCTGACAACTGGCACTGGCGGCTGTCTCTTGTGTATGCAGGGTATAAGGCTGCTTCCCTCCACTGGGTTAGCAGGGAGCAAATGCTTCACAGTCCATGGAGAAAGACAAGGTCCACAGACATGCCCAGCACCAGGCAAAGCTATCTGTGATGGGCAGCATGGCACCTTTCCTCTGCTCCTCAAGGAGCTCCAGCTTGGTTGGTAGGGACCAAGGTAGGGAATAAAAAGGCCACCACCTTCCTTCAAGCAGGTAAACTCAGGAATCACAGGGCTGTCTCTGGGGTCCTCTGTGCAACTCCCCATTTCAGTCAGCATCCCAGAGTCATATTTCTGAGTGGAGGAAAGTGGGTGTTTCTTACCTGCAGTGTACAGACCATCACCTGTACCTCATAAATTGGCCTTTGGCCCAGAACAAGCATGGTGGTCACAGTGCTGGAGGGCCCACCTTAAGCAGCAGGCTCTGAGGCACCTCCAGAGCTCAGAAGTGGCAGCTCTGTCATCATGAGGAGAAGGAAAGGGCCATCACAGCAGCCAGATGTGCTGGTGACCTTTGAAGAACCTCAAAATGAAACTTCTACATGGCCACTGGAACAGCTGGGACTTCCCCAGGTTTGCAAGACAGCAAAGGAGCAAATGGCAGTTCACTCAAATCCCAGGAGACCTGCAAACTGAACCTGGCACTCAGTGACACTCTGAGGTGCTGCACAGTCCCAGGGGTCAGTATTTATTTGCCTATTTTGCTGAATGCCCTGGGAAGGTAATCCCACAAGCATAGAGAATGGTATAACTTTTTCACTGTATACCATTCTGCCTCCTATACATTTCTCTAATCATCCCTTGATCCCTAGGACTGGTGGTGCCAGCAACAGGACTGACCCTTGTCATGTCCATTATATAGCCCCAAGATTCTGCCCATGCATATTCCTTTACATTAAGGAGCATTTGCCTCATGGGCCCAGCTCACACCAAAGTACAGAGATGACTGCTGCACCCCATGGGTGCTCCTGAGTTCCTACTTGGAGAAACTGTGCACTCCAGGGACCCTACTGCATTTCAAGGAGGATGTTCACAAGGACCAACCCCCAGAGCAGCCCAGGAATAGTCCATCTGTGAACATAAAAACTGTTGCCCTGCTGGGTGTGGTGGCACAAACCTGTAATCCCAGCACTCAGGAGACTGAGGCAGGAGGATTGACATGAATTCAAGGCTAGCCTGGGCTACGTAAGTGAGTTCAAGGCCTGACTGAACTACATAGTGAGACCCTGTCTCAAAGCAAAAACAGAAGCTGTTGCCTAAGAAAACAATTCCTGCAGTGCTTTTATGAGAATTTTGTCTATATGAATACAAGAATCTGTTGTCTAAAGGTTTCTAACCAGCATCTCATCAAAATTTATGTATGAAATACTTCATTGCTATTAGGATCAACCATGCACAGGTTTCCACTTGAGCTAAGAGCATTATTTCAGGCTGCAAGTTCACAGATTCCAAACCCAACCTTATCTGGTCATTAGTTCCTGGAAAACTCTATCCCTAAATACCACATTAGACAAAAAAAAAGTCATACCTTGTTTTCAATTTTCTGGAATCAGAAAGCATCATGAATCCTAACATCTCACACAGTGAAGGCATTTATAGAGCAGCAGAGCCATGTTATGGTTCTGACATGATACATATTTCAGTGTCTGTCATAGTTCTTGGCTTATAATTCCCTCCCTGAGGCAGGTCATAGAAACTAGAATTTCTTTTTCCCAAGGCAGGTCTCAGAAACTCATCTCCCACTCCCTGCTCCACTGCCTTCTTATCTTTAGCTGGCCAGAAGTAGGTCATAAGACTCTCCTCATTCCAGTGAGGCCTGCCTCAGACCTTGGAGGGAGGAAGAGCACACAAAAAGGAGAATGATGGTGCAGACAGACCTCGCTGGTTTCCACATCAGCTCGTAAGCACTAGACCACACCGTTCGTGCTCAGTAACATTTTGACACAGTTGTCTCTGTCTCAATTCCACCTGCACAAAAGAATCACCACAAAACTCTAAAGGACAGAGTTCAGGAAGCTTCCAGGAGCTGAACAATGCAGTGCCAGGAGGATGGCATGTGGGAGAGAGAGCTCTGCACCTTCTCCCGTTTTGCCCTTTGTGTCTCTCCATCTTCATCCTTTGTAATATCCTGTACAATAAACCAGTAGGTGCATTTCCGTGCATCCTATGAGCTGCTTAAGCAAAGGAATTGAACCCACAGAGTGGATTATGTGAACTCTGACTAGTAGCCAACAAGTCAGAAGTACAGGGAAAATACCCTGCGGCTTACAACTGGCATCTACAGAGGACTGTGCCCTCAACCTGTGGGAATCCCAAGCCCAAGGATTTCAGGCTGGAAATCATGTCAGCTGAGACTGAGCACAATTGTGTATCTCAGCATACTTTCTAATTCTTTCTCTTGCTTTATCCCCCTGGCCATCGCTCCACATAGTCCCTGGACAGGAGTGATGGGGTTGGATGACTCCAGGTCTTGTGAGCAGGCATTCATCATTCACACCAGCTGATGGTTTTCTATGACATACTCTAGCAGGTAATGTCCCCTTCCATTCCTAGTTTGTTGAGAACTTTTTAAAAAATCATGACTAGATATTTAATTTTGTCAAATGAATGTCTTTTCTATAATGATTGACACGATTATACTTTACTTTCAGAATGTTAAGATTACCTTATTTTTCAAATATTGAAAACAGCAGATGAATCCGTCCTACCCCTCCTGCATTACTAACCTTACTTACTGCAGAATTTGATTTACTAACATTATGTTGAGTATGTCAATATCTGTGTTTGTAAGAACGTTGATGTGGTGTTTTCTTTCTTTGTACTGCCTTCATCTGGTTTGGTATCACTGTAATGCTACTATCAAAATAGAAGTTTAGAATTATTCCCTCTTTGATTTCTCTAAAACTATATGGAAGACTGTATTAGTTCTTGAAGTGTTTGGAAGAATTTACCAGACAATCATTTAGGATCTGGAGTTTCCTTTCACTGGAAGGTTTTTAGCTGTAAATTTAACTTTCTCTAGTTTAATATTTCTTTGAGAATAATTTTTAAATTTTTATCAGTAAGTGTTTGTATTACATAATTATTACATTCATCATAGGGAATTGGTACATACACATAACATATTACCATTCTTTTTTCTCCTTTCTTCCACCCCCTTTTATTTTTGTCAGCATCATATTCATTTATGTGTAAGTCCTTATAAAGTTAATTATCACATATAGGATTAACAATTAAACTAATAGACCAAAAAATATAAAACATATAAAACAATTATACTAAAACAAGGTACAATTTTAGATGCATTTTCCATGCTGGATTACAATAACTTTTTTTCTCTTTTTTCCTATTATCTGTCTTTTATTTTATACTTTATTTATCTGTTGAGTTTTTCATATAAGAGAACCCATGAGATATTTAACGTTGCTGTCTGATTTACTTCATCTAAGTAAATTATGGTCTCAAGGTTGATCCATTTTCCAACAAATGACTTGTTTATCCTCCTTTAAGGCAGAGTAGTACTCCACTGTGTATAAATATATATATTTTACCCATTCATCTCTTGATGGACACATATGTTCTCTCTAAGACTTAGCTGCTATGAATTGTGCAGCTATATACATGAATATGTGTACTTCACTGTGGTATGATGTCTTTAACTCTTTGGGGAAGATATCTAGAATGCGGATAGTTGAGTCAAATGGAATTTCTAGTTTTAGCTTTTTGAGGAATCTCCACACTGATTTCCATAGTGGTTGTATTGATCTCAAGAGCTTCTACTCCACATTTTAGTGATCCTTCTTCTTGCTTTATTTTTAATTCACTTGTTTATCCAGCATATTTTGTTTTGTACCGGGAATTGAACTCAGGATCTTGAGCTTGCCAAGCAGGTGCTGTGCCACTGAGCTATATCCCCAGTCCTCCAACATTTTAAAGTAGAAGATTGTTAGATATTTTCCTAACACAGAAACTGAGCTGTAAACTTCTTTGTGGGCACTGCTGTAAATCATATCTTCATTTGCATCCATTTCAAAATATTTTTTTAAATTTCCCCTTCAGAGTTCTGTCTTGGCTCATTGGTTACCCAAAAAGATATTTTAAAATTTCTAAATATTATAGATTTCCAAAATTTTTCCTGTCTTTAGTTTCTAATTTTACTTGAAAGTGGCTGAAAAACATATTTTATATTATTTTTATCCTTCTAAATGATTGAAATTGAATTTGAGCCTAACACATAATCTATTCTGGAGTAGGTGCTGTGTGCACTTGAGTTGAATGCATATTGTGTTATTGGGTGTAGTGTTTTACAGGAGTTTGTTAGGACCAGTTGGTTTACAATGCCATTCAAAGTCTTCTAATTTCTGTTGCTTTTCTGTCTAGTTGGTCTATCAATTATTGAAAGTAAGATATTGATGATAATCTCTTAATTGGAATGTTTTAGACTGTGTCTTAGTCTCTTTCCTCACCACTGAGACACAACACCCAACACTTGCAACTTAAAGGCAGAGAGGTTTATTTTGGTTCACAGTTTGTAGTGATTTCAGCCCTTCCATAAGCAGCTGCTTCAGGCAAAGTGGCACAGCAAAAGGACCTGAGTGGAGGATATCTGATCATGGCATGGCAGCTGGGAAATACAGAGAACAAAAGAGTGGAGACAAAGAAGGAGATAAACTCTTGCAGATCACACCCCAAATGAACCCCCTCTTCTGACCACACCTCACCTCCTAACACCAAGCTAGCTGTATTGCCCCCATAATACAATCATCTTCCACAAACCTGACTGCTAAGGTATGAGGATTTGAGGGGACATCCATACAGAAACCACAACATTCTACCCCTGGCCCCCAAAAGACTAATGCACATCCCCTATGCAAAATGTATTTAGTCCATCTCTAAGAGTTGCCAAAGTCCTAACAGTTCCAGCATTGGTAAAAAGTCCAAGCCCAAAGGCTCCCCTGAGATTTAAGACAACTCTTAGCTGTGAACCTCTATAAATATTAAAAAGAAATTACAAAAAGAAATGAAATATTTCCAACATATAATAGCACAAGTAAATATTCCCAGTGGGATCAAAGCAAGACTGAAACACTGCAGGGCAAATATTAAATCCTATAGCTCTATGTCCAGCACCCAGGATAAGTTGTGGTCATGAGCTATGAATCCCAAAGAGATTTGATGGCCCTAACCCCATGGCACAGCTGGTGCAAGTGTGGATTTTCTCTTGGGTAGGCTTTACTCATTCCTTTTGCCTTTCCTCAGACATTCCACTTTCCTTGTTTCTTCAACTTCCAAGGTTCTTCATAGTACTTCTGGCTCATTCTCAAAGCTTCATGCACTGCTCTCTCAGGTGCATACTTCCTGGCTTCCCAGTTCTTCTTCTAAAATCTACATGGCAGCCTTGGCCCCACAACTCTTGCAATCTGCATACCTATAAAACCACCACCATGTGGATGAGGCCAGTGTTGTTGACTGCCAACTCCAGCAGTAGCCAAGCCTCCTTGAATTGAGTTGCAGAGGCCTCTGAGAGTGCACATAATTGAGTACTCTTAAGCAAATCCCAGGGAACAAATTCCCTAGGCAGCCCTTGTCAGCAGGGTGCTATATGACCTCTTCGAAAGCAAACTCTTTCACTTCAATTTTGACCCTGTGAAGAATGGGGCCTTGCTGGGTCTTGACATGCCTTCAAGGCATCATTCCTTTCATCCTCTTGTAAAGTATTTGGCTTCTTTTTAATGCTAATCTTTTCAACAATCAGTCTTTTGTCCAACTATAAGCTCCAAATTTACAAGAGCTTCCTTTCTGGTAAAACTCAAATTTTTAAATCACTCACTTGTGCCATTTGCTCTTGATTCTCAATGAAATACTGGTTAAAAACTCCAAATAGTACCTATGCCACAGCCTGGATGTTGAGTTGACTTGAAATTTCCTCCACCAGATTAGTCTACCAACCTTAATCTCACAAAGTCTCAGGACATGAGCAAAATGTAGACAAACTTTCTACCAGAACATAGCACACAGGGGCTGTAGTCCAAATAGCAATGGAGTCTTTGTTCTCAACTTAAACATCCTGAACCTGGATGTCACATTCTCCAATTTTATCAGCATTCTGGCCTACTGAGATTTGACCAGAAACTCACGTCAGGCTTGGCACCTAGCATCCTAGGGTCTTTCCAGAAAGCATCTCTAAACCTTTCTAAACTCTTCCTACCAGCCAGTTCCAATTTGATCTAAATCACATGGCCATGTACAGTCACAACAATGGCCCCACTTCTCCGGCATCAAAATTTGTATCACTTAGGGTTCACTAGAGACAGATTTTATAAAATCAGTCAAAAGTTGAGGCTTACTGCATAGTCTGATGCAAGTCTATGTCTGGTCTGTTTTGGAAGACTGAAGAATCTATGCTGGAAGCTTAAAAGAAGTAGAAATGTATGTCCAAAAGCAATAGTGAAGATGAGTGCTCCTCCGGGTCCTCCAAAGAAGCAAATAAGGGATGGCTTTCTTCTTTATTCCATCCAGGTTAAAAGTCTATTGGTCAGTGCATCTTCAATTTACAGCCTACATATCAATCATACACAACAGAAATGTGTTTCACTCATCTGTTAGGCATTTCTTTATCCATTCAAATTGACAAATCACAGTTAATGATCACAGATCCCTTATATTCAATGTAATTGTTGAAATATTTTTTTTCAGCTTTACTATTTATAACTTGACTTGTTTTGTCTTCTGTTTTTCATTCTTATTTCCCCTTTCCTGTCTCCTTTGGGGTTATTTAAACACACTGTAGTATTTTATTTTTATTTATTCCCCTATCACTCTGTATAGTCTCAAAAGTGGTGCTTGAGGGGTTACACTATATGTAGTTAGCTTTCCATAGTTGACTTAGAGTCAATATTTTACCTTTCTACATGAATTAAAAATCTTAATTGCCATGTAACTTCCTTTACTCCTCTTGGTTTTTACTCCTAACATTTCTGACAAAAAATATGTGGTTTTTCAACAACCAATTCTCCAAATTTCCTGACAGCAATTAGGTGTCCAAATATATATATGCAATACATAGTTGGTCTTCATCCCCATTTTCAGGAACAAAACTCCTAAAATTCTGTAATTTCCAGAGTAATCTGTGAAATGAATATCTATTGTTATTCATAATGAACTCCTTTCACTTGCTTCTGGGTAAATGCTATGCTTCTGGCTCTTGGTGAGCACAGATAGCTCCAGGAAAGAGACTAGTGGTCGGTGGAACAAACCACCTGCTTAGAATAGAGCTTTCAGCGCTGCTGCACACCACCCTCAGAGAAGAGATGGAGATTAAGTTAACCACCAGTGGTCAAAGATTTCCTCAGTGTTGCCTATGTAGTAGAGCCTCTATAAAAACGTGAACAAGAGGAATTGGAGAACTTCCCAGTTGGCAAATGCATGTACATGAAGGTGGTGCAGCCAAACTGTATAGAAACAAAAGTTCCTGTGCTTGGGTGTCCTTGTGCTACATACTTATACAGCTGAATGTTCATTTGTATCCTCTACAATATCATTTAAAATATAATAAGTAAAATGCTTTCCAAGAATTCTACATGTCAGTCACATATTGATTGGTATGTAGTGTTCATGAAGTGTTCTAGCAAATCACAGAACTCAATAAGAGAAGATCATGGAGATTCCAAATTTATCCCCAATTAGTCAGAAAAGCAGGGGACCAAGTATTTGTAGTAGGCATATGAAGTGGGGCAATTTTGTGGGACTAAACTCTGTGAGCTCTGATGCTAACTATGGGTACTTAGTATCACAATGCAAGTGAATTGTGGGACCTCCAGCTGACGTCTAAAGAGTTGAATAACTGGTTGCTGGTGTAGAAAAACAACACATTTCATGTCAGAAGTACTGAATAGAAATAATTTACAGTACATCTCCATACATCATGTATACTGAAAGCCACAACAGGTAATGTTATAGTTGGTTTTAATCATGAAATTACATTTTTTAAACCCAGGAGAAAATTATTCTATGATATTACTTATGTAGTTATTATTTCTAATGTTTTCCCTCATTTTGATATTTAATGTTTCCCTCATGTATCACATCTCTTCTTTTACCAATTATTTTGCAGCAAGTCTTCTATAAATGAGATTTCTTTCTTTTCCTTTAGAATGCCATTATTTCACCTTTGTTCCTGAAGGACATTGTCACTCAGAATACAATTCTGGTTGACAATTTTTTTTAAAGACTTCTTTCTGGCTTTCATCATTTATAGTGAGAAATCCCCATCTATTTGAATATTTCTTCCTCATATAATAAATACATTATTTTACTGTAAATTTACCAGACCTTTTCATCTAGTTTCAGTAGAGTGTGATATGTCTGGACTGGGCTCTCTTTGGCTTTATCCTGTTTGGGGGTTACTGCAGTTCTTGAATCTGTATGTGAATGTCTGCTAGATTCGAAAGTTTTCAGCCCTTATTTATTTGAAAATCTCTTTTTCTGTACACATTATTTCTCATTTCCTTCTTGTATTCTAGTAATACAAATATCATATTTAGTATTAGACTAAAACTCCCCAGCTGTTATGGTTTGTGTCTAGATGTCTCCCCATCCCAAGCCTCATGCAGTCCTGGGGCAGGCTTCTAGAGTTTATGATTGATCTGTGGTCCAAAGCTGGGATTACAGGTGTGAGTGCTACACCTGCCCTGGGATGCGCAGCCTGCATACAATATAAGGGAGGGAAACAGGCTTGCTCTCTGCCACTCTTCCCTTTTTACTCTTGCTGCTTTTGCCATTTTCCATCACCATGAACTGTTGCCCACTGCCATGTGCAACTCTGCATTGGAGCCAGCCAAGTATGGACTGAAACCTCTACAAACTGAGCTATATAAACATTTCTCTCTTTGAGTGTCAGGTATTTTGTCTCAGCAATGAGAGAAAAGTAACTAAGACACTGGCTCTTCTTTTCTGTCTCTTCTCTGTTGTTCAGAGTAGAAAATTTTGTTGGTCAGTCTTCAAGATCACTGGCTTATTCTTCTGTCACCTTTGGGCTGGTATTAAGCCACTCCAGTGAGTATTTTATTTCATTCACTAGACTTCCAATTTTCACTTAGTTTTCCTTGATGTTTTCTTTTGGCTGTTTCCACATTTATATAATCATTTCAAAGAGCACTGTTACCATAGGGACATAAAAATTTTTCACTGTGTGTCTTTCAGCATGTGCACTTGCTAACAGCCTTATCTTATCAAAGTGGAGAGACTTCTGATTCTTTGCACACAATGTAATCTTGATTGATGCTGGTTATTTGAATACTACAAGTATCTGGATCTTCTTAAATGTTCATGGAGAATTCTTGTATCTTATTTTTTTAATCAGGACATGTTTGCAGGACATAATGTTTACATTCCTTGTGTGGAGTCAGTACATGTGCAAACATGTCTTAATTCATTTTTCCCCCCCACCGTCCCTCCCTGCCTCCATCTCTTGATCCCTTCCCATCTGAGAAAGGTCAACTTTCCTGCTTCCTATTACCTATATCGCATTATTCACTTTTTTAATAATTTGTGTTTCTCATATAAGAGAAACCATGCAATATTTAATTTTGTGTGTTTATTCCACTTAAGATTATGGTCTACAAGTACATCCATTGTCCTGCAAATAATGGGTTTGTCTTTAGAGTGGAGTGGCACTCCATTGTGTTTAAATTCCACATTTTCTTTATCCGTTCATCTGTTGGTGGCCACATAAGCTGCTCCCAAGATTTAGCTATTATAAATTGTGCTACTATAAATATGGGTATGCATGTGTCACTGAAATATGATGTCCTTAACTCTTCTAGGAAGATTCTTAGAAGGGGAATAGCTGGGTTGAGTGAAATTTTTTGTTTTAGTTTTTTGAGGAATTTCCAAATTGATTTTCATACTAACTGTACTAGTTTTCATCCCCTCTAAGGTAGAAAGCTTTATTTTTCCCTGCAGTTGTTATTTGATTTCTGGATGATGGCCATTCTGTATGGCATAAGATAAAATTTCAGGAGTATTTTCATTTGCATTTCTCAAATGGCCAGTGATGTTGAAAATTTCTTCACATATTTATTGGCCACTTGTACTTCTTCTGTGAAGTGACTATTCATTTTACTTGCCTGTTATTTGATTGTGTCTTTTATTTTGAAAAGTCTAATTTTCATGAGTTCTTTGTATACTCTATATATTAGTTCTCTGTCCAAGGAATAACTGAAAAGATTTTTTTTTGATTCTGTAGATTGTCTGTTCATTCTGTTGGTTGTTTATTTTGCTGTAATAAATGCCATTTAATTTCATATGCTCCCATTTGTGACTCTTGGTACTATTTTTTGTGCAATCAGGGTCTCTTCAGAAAGTTCTGGCCTACACCTATGACTTTACAAGTTTTACCTATTTTATCTTCCAGCAGATTAAGTGTTTCTGTTTTAGTTCTTGGATCCATTCTTGTTTTAGTTAGTCTAGTGAGAGATATGGATCTAGATTCAGTGTTCTGCATCTTGACAGCCAGTTTACCTAACATCATTTATTAAAAGACTATCTTTGTATGTTTTTGGCCTCTTTGTCAAAGATCAAATAGTTGAATGTGCTAGAGATTTTTTCTGTACCTCTATTCTGATTCTCACATCTGTTTTTCTGCCAGTACCATGCTGTTTTTATCACTGTAGCTTTGTAATATAACTTCAGGTTATATTACAAAGTGTGATGTCTCCCAGTTTCCTTTTGTTGCCCTGGATTGTTGTTGCTATTCTGGGTCTTTTATGCTTCAGTATGAATTTTAGTATTTTTTTTACAGTTCAGGGAAGAATGCTGTTGGAATTTGGATTGGCATTGCATTAAATCTCTACTGATTTTGGAATTATGCTATTTTGATTATCTTTGTTATGCCTATCCAGGAACATGAGATATTTTTGCATTTTCTGATGTCCTCTTCAATTTCCTTTTTCAGAGTGCAGTGATCCCTCACCTATCCTAGGAGTTACATACCAGAGACCACTGTGATAGGTGAAAATCTGTGAAGTAGCAACATTATGTTTATTATTTATATATATTTTAAAACTTTATAAACCCTTCCCACACTCCTATAACCTTTTCCACTCTCTTATTAACATTTCCCACACTCTTATAAACACTTCATATGCTCTTAAACACTTTCTACACTCTTAAACCCATGTAATTTTAACAACATGTGAAATTCTCTATGGGTATTCACCAGTGAAGTATACATCTTGAATGATGAAGATCAAGAATTATGTAACTGTGCAGTAGTGATGGCAATGAAGGTGATGATGATGATATGAATGTACTGCACAGTGAAGAAGAGCAAAGAGAGATGCTGAACATATGGGCACAGTGCGAGAGAGCAAACAGACCGATGCTATGGTCACTGAGCTAGTCAGCACCCAGGATACAGAGCACAGTGCTGTGGCTGGTCTCCTTCGATTCCATCAGCCAATAGTGTGCTATGTACAATCTCACATTGGTAAACTTGTGCAAGCAGTAGTGGTATACTGCATTTCCATTGTGTATAGTACAGTATTCATCCACTGATGAAATACATACTGTACTTTATTCCAATTTAATATTCTTTTAATGTTTGAATTAACATTTTTTATATTTTTATATTGTTTTAAATTTTTAGGCAAAAATAATTAAAATCATGAATATTATATAAATACTTATCTACTGCAAAATCCCACAATGTAGCAAAAACTCCACAATACAGAATTAGATATATACATATATATTTTTAAAACCCACAATACAGTGAAGCTGCAATGAGTGAACCGCGTCCCTCAAGCAAGGGACGACTGTACTGTCATTTTCATTGCAGAAATTTTCACTTCCTTAGTTAGGTTAATTCCTAAGTACTTAAATTTTCTTGGTGCTGTTTTAAATTGTTTTAAATGGTATTGTTTTAAATTTCTTTCTCAGTGGGATCAATATTGATATACAGAAACATTGCTGACTTTTGTGTGTTAATTTTGCATTATGTGATATTATTGAATTTGGTTATTAATTCTAAGAGTCTTAGAATTCTAAAAGTGGATGAGGGGGTCTTTTATGTAGAGGATCATGTCATTTGCAAACAATGATAATTTGATTTCTTCCTTTCCTATGCATATCCATTTTCTTTTCTTTTTTCTTTTTTCCTAATTGTTCTTGCTAGGGTTTCAAGTACTATGTTTAAAAGGAGTGGTCATAGTGGAATTTCTTGTATTGTTCCTGATTTTAGAGGAAACAGCTTCAGTTTTTCCACATTTAATATGATGCAGGCAGTAGGTTTGTCATAAATAGCATTTATCAAATTGAGTTAAGATCCTCTTATACCTATTTTATTCAGTGTTTTTAGTATTAAAGGATGTTGGACTTTGTCAAAGGCTTTTTCTGCCATCTATTGAGATGATCATGTGATTTTTGTCCTTGCTTCTGTTATGTGATGTATTACATTTATTAGTTTCTGTATGTTGAACCATCTTTGCACCCCTGGGATAAAACCTACTTGGTAATGATGTAGGATCTTGAGATGATTTTTTGCACTCAGTTTGCCAGTACATTGTTGAGGATTTTGCATCTATATTGTATTATTAATGAGATTGGTCTACAGTTCTCTTTTATTAGTTGGATCCTTTTCTGTCTTGGGAATCATGCTAGCTTCCAGGAATGACTTTGGGAGTACTCCTTTCCTTTAAATTTCATTAAATGGCTTGAGGAGTATAGGTGTTAGATTTTCCTACAAGTTTTTATAGAATCACCAGTGAATCAATCTAGACCTGGGCATTTTTTAGTTGATAGGGTTTTTATTATTGCTTCAATTTCATTTTCTGCCTTTGGATGATTCAGAGTTTCTAAATTTTTGTGCTTCAATTTTGATAGTTCATATACACCTGGAAGTCTATCCACTTCTTCTGAATTCTCCAATTTATTGAATATAGGTTTGCAAAATAGTTGTTAATCTTTTTATTTCGTGAGTGTCCCTTGTGATTTCAGCTTTTTCATTTCAAATTGCATTGACTTAGGACTTTTCCTTTGTTTGTTTAGATTGGCTGAGTTTGTCTATTTTTGTTTATTCTTTCAAAGAACAAACTTTTCAGTTCATTGACTCTTTGAATCGCCTTTTGGTCTCCATTTCATTGATTTTAGATTTGATATTTATAATTTCCTTACTTCTATTACCTTTGGGTTTGGATTCTTCTTGTTTTTCTAGGACCTTCAGGTGCATGACTAGGTTACAGTGGTACCTCAGTTCAAGGAATTAATTTGTCCCACAATTCTGGAAAGATGGCCATGTTTGTATTTGTGTGGGAAAGATGGTCAAGCTCTTGTTTGTCACTTGATGCAGAAAGTGCAAATAAAAACAAAATTTTGACAAATGCTTCTGTTTGGGAACCAAATTGTTTGCAAACAAAGCATTCACGGACTGGGGTACCACTGTATTTACTTGGGCTCACTCTATTTTTATAATATGGACATTTTCAGCTATAAACTTCAGTATTAGGATGGCTTTCTTTGTGTCTCATAAGTTCTGGTGTGTTGCACCGGCATTAATATTTAGTTCTAGGAACCATCTTATTTATTCCTTGATTTCTTCTGTAAACCACTGTTTACTTAAGAAGGTATTTTTTTATTTCCATGTATTTACATAATCTCTGTTTCTTCTTTAGCTGATTTCTAGTTTCATTGTGCTATGATTTGATAATAAGGGGTATAATTTCAGTTCATGTTATGGTTAATACATGTGTTAAGTTGAGAAGTTTAGAAGCTTGACTAAGTAACTCAGCAGTTCTACGTTCTGTGGTGTACAGGACATGCCTTTACCACTCTAAGATGTTGTTTGTTGTGTCAACTTCAGTTTAGAAATTGAACTAAATGACTCAGCAGGGAGCCAGGGTCCTCACTTGGTAAACATCCTGAGCCTGTGCAAGAGGAGGGCAAGGAGATGGTGTGGGTGCTATGCCCACCTGAGGGCCGTAGCCTGCACACTATATAAGGGAGGAAAAGAGGTTTGCTCTTCCCCCTTTTTTGCTTTTGTTGCTTTTGTTGTCTTCTGCCACCTTGAACTGTTGCCTCTGTGCCATGCCACCCTAAAAGGTTAATAATATCCCTTAGTTATTGTGGGCTGATTAGGTCCGCAATC
>NW_004955439.1:14994235-15005463 GCF_000276665.1 Chinchilla lanigera
AGTAGTACTTGTTTTATGAAGTTGGATGTGCTGTTGTTCAGTGCATATATGTTAATAGTTGTTATCTCTTCCTGTTAGATTGCTCACTTAACCAATATCTAGTGTCCTTCTATGCCTCTTCTAATCAGTTTTAGCTTGAAGTCCACTTTGTCTGAACAAAGGATAACTATACATGGCTTTTTAAAATCAGGTTCATGTTGCATGGAATAGTTTCCATCCTTTGATTTGTCTGAGTTTCTATTTGGATTAAATATGTTTCTTGTATACAGCATAGCACTAAATTTTATTCTGCAAGTCTCTCTCTTTTAGTTGTGGAATTGAGACCATTCACACTGAGAGTTGTTACTAATGGATATTGACTTATTTTTGTTATTGCCTTATTTTCTTGTTGTTTACTATCCATCTTTCCCTTCAAGAGCTCACCCTACCAGTTATATTGATTCTATTATACTTTTTGTTATGTTAGCTTCATTATCTCTTTCCAGAATATTCTTGACAATTTTTTGGAGTGCTTGTTTTGTGCTCATGAATTTCTTTAAGTGTTCTTTATCATGAAAATATCTTATTTCTCCATGAATTTTTAATCATAGTTTTGGAGGATATATCAGCCTAGGTTGGAAACTGTTATCTTGTAGGGCTTGCAACATTTTACTCTAAGCTCTCCTGATTTTTAAGATTTGTGTTAAGAAGTCTGCTGTAATTCTAATAGGGTTACATTTATAAGTGATTCATTGCTTTTCTGTGCTTCTAAAATTCTGTACTTGTGTTTGACTTCTAGGAATTTGACTATGATATGTCATGGACAGGTTATTTTCTGATAATGGCTATTTTGGTTCTACGTGACTCAGTTATCTGCATGTTAAATTCTTTTTCTATATTTGTAATGTTTTGTTATTAATTTAGTAAACAAGTGTTTTATGCCATTTGTGCAGTCTCCTAATTTTTCACTAATTCCTACCTTAGTCTTCTTTACATCATCTGGCATGCCTCCATTTTTCATGTTCTTTTTTTGTTTTTAAAATATCTCTCATTAGTTGGTCACTGACACTGACAATAGCCTTGTCTTCTAGTTCTGACACTCTGTCCTCATATGGGTCACTTCTGCTGCCCATAGTGTCAATAAAATTTTTCATCTCCTGAATTTCTGTTTTGAGCCTTTTTATAGACTCTAATTCTTTTCTGTGCTGTTCATTCAAGTTTTGCATCACTTTGCTTAATTCTGCTAACTTTATTTAGTGTCCTCTGTAGATCTCCTGATCATTTTGTTTATTTGGCTCAATATCTGTTTACTTATAACTTCTGTGATTTTGTCACATGCCTTATTGATCTGCTTTGTTACCTCCCCTGGTGTCATTTTGAATACTCTGGGTGTGTGGCTTTTGGTTTTTTACTATTCCACCCTCCCCCCAGCTCACCTTTGAGGGAGTTGGGAGTTTTCTGAGGGATTTTGTTGACTCATCTTCTCATGTTTTTTATATTTTTTGTTGGACTATCTTGAGGCTTGCAGGTTGATTGTAGTGGTAAGCTTTGTTTCTAGTATGGAAGCCTCTTTAGTTAGCTAGTGGCATCATGATAAATTTTTTTGAAAAGTTTCATACTGTTCTTCCTCTGTTGTAGTTGGTCATTTACCAATTCCAGTCCCAATTTTCTAAGAAAATTTCTCCTTGATATTTTGTGCTTGTTATTTTCTTGTAAACTACGAAAATATTTATGGCGGACATGTTTAGAATTGAGTAAAATATGATCACTGGCCTACACTTTGTGTTTTGAGTAACATCATAGTTTGAGTAACATCATAGCTTCTGCATAACTTGTCAACAATATCTACTCTGCCTTTCATTTTGTTATAAAATGTGAACATTTCTGGTTTCATTTGTGTTGAAGATTCACTATCAATCTTTTTTTATGTTTTTTGGGGGTTTTTTTGAGTCAGGATTTCACTATGTAGTAAAGGCTAATGTTGAACTCACTATGTAGCACAGATTGACCTTGAATTCACAGGATCCTCCTGCCTCAGCCTCCCAAGTGCTAGAATTACAGGCCTGCACCAGAACACATGATTTCAATATCAATCTTATCATTATGATTTAATGTTGACATTATCAATATTACTTTATTTTGAGGCCAATGTTATGTATTTCTGAAATCCAAAGATTGTACTGTATATTTGTGAACCAATTGTTAAATATATCACTTGGGTTAATTTTTGAAATAGGTTCAACAAGTCTGTTCATGATTTCATGTGGTTTATTACTGCACAAATAAAGACTTGGTGGCTGAGTTCTGGGATAAATTTCTAAATTCAAGGTGTAAAATGTCTTTGCATGTACCAGGGCATATATTTTTATACCATATTTGGAAGGTTTATTTGGCA
This sequence comes from Chinchilla lanigera, assembly GCF_000276665.1. Taxonomy (NCBI): domain Eukaryota; kingdom Metazoa; phylum Chordata; class Mammalia; order Rodentia; family Chinchillidae; genus Chinchilla; species Chinchilla lanigera. The sequence goes on from NW_004955439.1 coordinate 14,996,610, forward strand.
TATATTGCAGAAAGTTTAACAGCCATGAAATGACGCAAGTTGTTTATCAACTTCCAGGTATTTGGATGGTATATAAATTTTTGAAACAAAGCTTTCAAAAAATGAGCAAATAGCAGCCAAATTATTGGAATTTTTCTTTCTTGGCAGGTCTTTTTGTCATCAAAACTTAAGCTATTTTGAAGGAAATCAAATTGAGTGTCACTATTGTTCTAAAAATCTCAATGCCACATCTGTCACTTCTCTATAAATCCTTTAGATTCTGATGATTAGAATGATAAAGTTCTGCTATCAAGGCTTTCATTTCAGATAGTGAAGTGTCATGATAAATAGATTTTATTACTATTGATGCATACAGAATGTTTTACTTATATTTCATTATTAGTGTAGCTCAAACATTTTGTAGCATCTCATCTATTACAAACAATTTCCAATGTTGAATTCCAGTGCTGACATTCCATCCAATAAGTTTCACCCTGGCAAGAACCAAGTAACTTTTCTGACTTAGTTCTAACGTTGGATCATTCAGGTATACATGACTGTTTTATAGCATTTTGATGAGTCAAATAGTTTTTACATTACTGTTTTCTTTCACATCTGAATCAAGGTCTTCATTCTGTATTTCTCTATCTATCATATCTTGCTCCATCTCACTGTCACATTGGCGTGTATGATCCAAGTCATCATTGGTATCTGAATCACTTGATAATTCACTTTCAACTTCTTCCTAAAGTTGTAAAAGCAGATTTTCACATGACATTGTCCTGAATTGAGCTAATTCTACAAAAAACTCAAAAGAATATTTAATGAAACAAATTATACACAAAAATGTAACACACCATATAACATGGGTGAAACTCATCTGTTGACACTTTGACACTGTGTCATTCATTGTACCAAGTGAGTGAAGACAAAGATTGCCTCTTGAATCCCCCCAATGCAGCTAATGAGCCACAGAGTAGTGTGCTCTTCACATGGTAACTACTGGCCATGCCTTTGTTCCAGGGTCCAACCACCTCCATTTACCTGGGATGAGAAGTTACAGTATATTTGGCTCAGTATCCAGTTCTCCAGGAATGGGCTACAGAATTATTAGTGACCCCAAGGCAATCCATATATTGGCATCCTGAGAAAACCAATTAATAGCAACAGCTATGTCACCTTGGCTATAGTAAAAAAATCAGCATCAATTGTAATGTTGAATACAAACTAAATATTAACAAGTCCTAAGGACCAATAATGTACCATCCTTAACCACAGAATAGAAGTCTAATTATACTAATTAAAATTCATACTAAATATAGTGTAATTCACACTAATTATAGTATGAACACTAAGACCAACCAAATATTGACATACAGTAAATATCTACTAAATGGAATGAATTAACCTCTACTAACAATAGAAAAGTGAGATAGTAGGTCGTATTGAGGAGTAATAAAAAATTAATAGTATTAAAGAACAGTTTCAAGAAAGAAGAACAAAAAAGAAAAGATAGAGAAAATACAGCCAAGAAAATAAAGAAGAAAAAAGGTTGACAGGTGAAAAGAGACATGGACAGAACTAAAAGAGGGAAAACATGCTCAATACTCCCAAAAAAGCCTGATGAAGAAAAGATATAAATAATAAAAAATAGAAAAATTTTTTAAAAGTCAAGGAAAAATTTCCTGGTTTTGAATGAGTGGTTTCTTTCCAAGTTCTGCAGTCTTTGGATCTAGCCAGTCATGGTTTTCTCTGCCTAGCATAGGGCCTATGGGTTTTTGAGGTGTCCTCCCTGCACCAGAAACTCTTTTGTCTGTCCAGCCTAGACAGTGGTTATGAGCAAAGCTAAAGTGCATCCTTGATCCCACTGGTAGAAGGGAAACATGATAAGTCCTCTCATCTATGTTGAGTGTAGCCCACAGGGTGGGGGTTCACGTGGACTGTCAGGTTTAACATCAACAGTCATGAGGTCTGGTTTCTTCCTCTCTCCCTGAGTGTTCTCCTCATCCAGGATCAGCTCGGTTGATTAATCCTTGCCTCTGCTGCCCTGTGCCAAAGGGAAGCAAAATGTAGACCTGGCTTGGTGTGATAGAATGATAGAATGTCTCACCCTTGCATGGGATTGGAGAGCAGTGGCATCCACAGCAGGCCTGCTTAATCACACTGGGGGGCTTGCCATGATGGTCTTTGTTTTAGTGTGTGATAAACCCAACTGGGTTCCAAACCTTAGAATTATTCCTTAGGTTGTGTCTCCAATACCAGATGAAATTTTAGCCTTCACAGTGCTGATAGGAATTTGCTGTATTGAAATGTCACCCAATGGCCCATCTTGGGCCTGAGTGAGACTTATCCCATAGCACAGTGCTTTTCAACTTTATTTTCCTTTTTCTCTCAAAATATAACTACTCCAAGCCAGGCACTAGACAATATTGCAAATACAGAGGTCAACAAGGTAGATTCCTTTATCTTCTACCATGGAGACATTTATTGTACCAAAGGGAAAAGGAAACAAAATCCAATACTTTTAGAGGGTGGTAAAAGCTTAAAGAAAGAAGTAGGTGGTAAAATAGAGAAAGTATATTGATTGAACACCAGACATAATTTTCAGCATATTTTTGCCACCTGATTTCAACATTAGCTTGTCAAGTTTTTTTTAAATCTTATGAGGACTGAAAAAGATTACATTGAGTTAATACAGTTGGACAGCTTTGATACATGTACATTATTGAATCTCCTTATCCAAGGGCATGGTACATCTATTTAGGTATAGTACTTCTTTCAACATAGACATGTAGTTTTGTGTGTGTTCTACATATTAATCTTGCTAATTTATTGAGTTTAATCACATATATTTTATTTTTCTGTGGAAAATAGAATGCTATCTGGTAAAATACTTCTAATGTCAACTGAACAAATCATTTGCTATGGTTTTCTCACAGATGTCTTTGAAGTGATCATGGAACTAAGAGGGTATAATTTTTATAATAACAAAAGAAAAAAATCACACTCATTCTTAGGATGACTACAATTTTTTGGTCAAAATAACTATTCTCAATGTGCCATACCCTGAGAGTCATCTTATTAGCCATCTTACACAAGTCATGTGTATTATTAGTCATCTTATTAGCCATCTTACACAAGTATGGCTGAGTGTGGGCTTCTACAGTATGGCTACTATTACATAGTAATTTTCACTCTCAGCCTGCACATTATTTCTAAAACCACAGAAGTTAAACCACAATGGAAAATTCAGCTAATCTGAAGATAAACAGCAAGACAATATTCTGCAAGGTTTCCTATTTTGGCATACACTAATGTGACCTATATTTCTAATGTTTCTTCAACCCACACAGTTAAGGAGAAATTATGCAAAACTCTCCCTGTGTCTCTGTCTCTGTCTCTGTCTCTCTCTCTGCATCATATGATGGTTAAAATGGGTAATGTGGTATATTCAATACATCTTGCAATTTTGTACTTTGCATGAAATAATTAGAAATCCTAGCAGTTAGATCTCAGAATAAGTTTGTCTCTGGCTCTACATTTAGACAGGCTTTAAAAATATTGATGAGATATATTAAATATCTCATAGGAATTTGTCCTTTTTTCAGTGTGTAAATGAACCTCTGAGTACTCTGAAGATCTTCATCCAATCATTTTTTGAGAATTACTTAGGCTGGGGAATAAAATTACCTATGAAAGTAACCTGTCAAGCATTGCACACACATGCATGTGTATACCCCAGGTATATCCCAGGATTCTCAGTACAGGGCTAGGGAAAGTCTGCTGATGTGATTCATCCTTGAGGCAAGTAATTTAAATGAGATTATTTGTCTACACAACCACAGGTGAGAAAATTTCCTCTTTGGAGGCTTCTATGAATCACTGATAGATGTGATGAGGAGAACCATACGGGGGCTTCCTGCTCACACTTGAGTCTCCTGATGGCAGCATGCTTAATCTGTAGCCCAGATCCCAGATCACTGCGTGGAGTATAACAGCTGAGTAGCCCAGTTTTGCTCCAAAATCTGGTCTGGCACCTGGGTTGACAGCCCAGTCTAGTCTGCCCACACCATCCTTTCTTCATTCAGCCCTTCTCATGTGAGGTGGCCATTCCTCTGCTCACTTTTCCCTCTGTAGATCTCTTCCTTCTCCTTCCCTCCAGCCTTACTGGCCAATAATGAACCAGCTGAATATTTATTTCCTGATTCCTAAGAAGTTGGTCAGTTAAATACAATTTCTCTCACGAAGACTTTATTGTTTTCTAAGTTTTCTAAGCCCTCAATTTATTCTCTTTGTAGAAAAAAAAAAAAACAAAAAAATTTTTTAAAAGGCTCTGGACTGTTTCTTAGGAGATACATCACCAAATATTTCTACAAGCCCATTGCAATACGTTTTTTTTTTTCCCAAAGAAGTGGAAGTAACTGCAGATAAACCACCCTCACAATCTGAGTGGTATGATTTGAAAATGTAAACTGGTTAAATGACTTGTTTCAGTTTCTATTATTTGGCTTATTATGTAGGTGTTCTTATTTAAACACCTAAATGTGAATAGAATAAGATGAAGTCATTATCAGATACTGTCTTGGATGGGGGTTCCTTCTAATGTATTAAATCTCTTTGGCAATTAATCCATCAACTGTGAGCCAGCTTCCCTAGACAGCAGTAGGCAAAGCAGTCTTCTGGTAGAGTCCTGAGGCCCTGTCCTGGGCATCCAAAACATGTTTTCTCAGGACACACTGGATTAGTATACAGAAACCTTTTTCATAGTCCTGCTCTGTTCACTAGGGGAGGATCTGTCTACATAGCCTGTGGATCCCAGTCCGAAGGAGGTCAGCAGTTTTCCCTAAAGGGCAGAAATGGGCAGATCTGAAAGTCCTCAGTGTGTGGGTCCAGGTCCAGAACACTTTCTAAGAAAGTTGTTTACAAAGAGTCCTTTTTAAGTCTTAGGAAGGAAATGCGGCTAGCACACATCCTGGGAGGCTGAGGCAGAAGAATCACAAATTCAAGCTCAGCCTGAACAACTTAGTAGCTTAGGGAGACCCTAATTGAAGTGTGGCAGGGAGTAAGGGCTGAAGATACAGTTCAATGTGGATTTCAGGTTTTGGGTTCAATCTCTACTACCACAAGGAAAGAGAAGTTCCAGTGCCAGTCTCATTCCCTTTTTACACCACCGAGGCCCCCTGAGAGCCTAGAGTCCAGCTCCCCGGCATACCAGCACCAGGTGCCAGGGGCAAAGCAGTCTGAGAAGACCACTGTTCACAGTAGAATGAATGAATGGTTTAGCCTTCATCTATTATGTTTGCTATTTCACTTGAGAACATGTTTTAAGTACATATAATATAAAAATTCTTTTCTCTATGGCTCATTTTAACATCTACTTTGTCTTATCACTTAACTCACTGAATATTTTGGTCACTGACTTTCTAGGGAATGTCCAGATGTTGAGAAACGATTGATTCATTGTAAGGTAACGGGTAGGTCAATGAAGCCTTTCAGACATTCATTCACTGTAACTTACTTTTACTACATAGCAGCCCTCCTCCACTGATACAGAGAACAACAAAACAAAATTAGTCCAGCTTCAGTTTTGGAAAGAGTTCCATCTCAAGGCTTACTGGTGCGTCTGTGGGTTAGCATTCATTCCCACAGGATCGTATGTGTCAGGAGATGGAGGACTGGGCAGCTCCCACCACCTGACACCCATTACACCTGATGTGCCAGTTCAGCACCACCTCAGTTTGGACACTTTGCAGACCAGGCATTGACAGCCAGGTGTGGGTGGCTATAGGAGCCTATAAGAGCCTTTCCCCCAAAGTTGACTTAAATCCAACTGAAGAATCCTAAACTGTGAGGCATCACAGAAAGTGGTACATTGCACACCATCTTCAAGAACCTCCAGCAGAAGCTCCTGGCACGGGAGGCCTGGCCTCCAGGAGACACACCGCTAACAAGATGTAGAGCTCAGAGACTCCACTGGAGTGAGTTAAAGGCATCCTGTCCACAGGAGAAGAACAGCTCCCTTTTTTGTTTTTCTTCTGTTACCCCATGCTCACTCCTTTGTCTCTGGTTCTTTAAAAAGAATACAATTATATAAAGCAATAATTATGACAGCAATTTCTTGGGTTTATAATATATACACATATGATAGGCATAATAAAAATAAGGGAAGGAGGGATATTGCTCATGAAGAAAGGCTTCTAATCTCCATGTAAACAAGCTAGAACAAACTCAAGTTGATTCCGATAAACTGAGAAAAATAATGCAAGCCATACTGTAACCATTAAGAAAATAATTTTAAAACTATAATAAGAAAATTAAGGAATTAGAATTGTTAAATTAGAAAATATTCACCTAATGCAAATGAAAGTAGTAAAGTAGGAACAAAGACACAAGACATATAGAAAACAAAAACTACAATTGTAGCCATCAATCCAACTATATCAGTAACATAAACAGTAAACAGATTAAACTTTGTTGTTAAAAGATTTTTTAACATATCCAACTACAAGAGACAATTTGAAATTCAAAGACTCAAATATACTGAAAAATAAGGGATAACATGCAAACAGGTGCCATGAGAACAAGGATGGCTAGATTAATGCCGAACAAAATAACTTTTAAAAATTACTACAGATAAAAAGATAAGTGACAATGATAGAAGGGCCAATCCAACAGGAAAATACAACAATTATAAGCATATGCACATAACTAAAGTTCCAAAATATAAGAAAAGAAAAATGACAGAATTGAAGGAAGAAATAAGTCCAATTTTCAATAACTGAAGCTAATAATTAAGAATAAGATCAGCAAAGAACAGAAGATTTGCACAACACTACAAACTAACTAGATCTAAAAAAAAAATTTGTATAACAGCCCATCCAACAATGGCAGAATACATGTTTTTCTTAAGTGCAGAGAAAATGTTCTCCAAGGGAATACCGCATTAGTGACCAACAGAACCGTGATGTCTGAAAGAGGGACAATAAAGGATGCTGGCGAGGAAGTGGAGAAAATGGAAGCTTCAGATGCTGCTAGTGAGGATGGAAAATGGTGCTGTAACTTTGGGAAACAGTTTAGTAATTCCTGAGAAAATGAGAGTTATCAAGTGACTTAAAGATTCCACTTCAATGTATATAACCAAGAGAAAATATGCATGCACAAAAGCTGTGTGTAATAGTGTTTTCATAATGTTTAAACATGGAAACAACCCAATATCTATTAACTGTAGAATGGATAAAGTGTGAAATATCTACACAATGATTATTATTTGGCAATAGAGAAAGGGAGTACTGACAGACGCTACAACGTAAATGAGTCCAGACTACATTATGCAAAATGAAAGAAGCCAATCACAAAAGGCCACATAGATACAATCAAAATATAGTGCATGTTTAAATTTTAAAACTTTATCACAAGACACATTGTCATTAACCCCCTTGGACTAAAAAGTTTTTCCCCTTGCCAATGTTTTTCTTTTTGGAACACTGAAACAGTTCAAAAATTGATTACTTGTGATAGTGGCACAATATTCAAAATATTTAACTATTGATTTATATGCAAATTTTCTCTCCATAAAATTGTTAAAATTATTGGAAAGTGATATGAGCTGAATTGTACCCTAGTCTGGCCTCTAAAGCACAGCCTGGTATTCTCCTGTCTCAGTTATTGCATTCACTGTCTGCTTGGACCTTTCTTTTATAAGTTATGACCATAAGTGGGCATGGGATTGTAGGATGCTGAGAAAATATTTTATATTTCTGTATGATTAGGGCTTTATAAATAAATAATACTAGTACCTGGTATAGTAAAGCTTAGGCTTTGAGGTTACTGAGTAGACAATAAAAGACCAGCCTCTCTGGTGGTCTGTGCTTACATGTCAAAGGAGTTTGAGACCCAGCAATGGTGTGTTTCATTTGACAAATATCAAACACCACAAAACCTAGGAAATTAATGTTTTTACTAATTGCCTGACATTCCATTATAATTTTTTTCTTTTAAAGAGAATAAAAAAAATAACAAAATAACAACAACACAGACAAAAACAAAGCAAAAACAATAAAAATGATGCAGGGTTTCAGAACAAAATGATAAAAATTAATGGTGCAGGGTTTCAGAACAAAATGATAAAAATTAATACATTACATATCCTTATCCTCAATGAAGTTGCTCAGATTACCAGATGTAAGAATGCAGTATTGATCAAAACACTAAAGAGAATAAATAATACTTAAAAAAACATTAGAAACAGTACAGAGTTTCACCAAAAAGTGGTAGGAACTCACCAATAGTTCTGATATTGCATATTGTTGTCTTCAAATTAGTTGTTCAGATTACCAGATATAAGCATGCAAAATTGGTCAAAAAATTTAAGCATTAACTGTTCCTTTCAATAAACCAGTAGACATGAGCAGTACAATTATCCCATATATATATTCCCTTTCTTGTTTCTTTTTCTCCTTTCCCTCATCCTAGTTGTTCCTTTGAGCAATTTCTTTGCTTTTCATAATATCTATTGTACATTTTGTGTTTTATTTACTCTTTCAGGTACTTACACCAAAGAGACAATATGGTGTTTACATATGTGAGTCTGATTTATTTCACTTATGAGTATGGTATCTAGTTGCATCCATTTACCTATAAAAGCCTCAAGTATATCTTTTTATAGCTGAGTAACACTCCACTGAATAAAAATACCACATCTTTTTTATCCATTTTTTATGGTTTGTGTCTGGATGTCCCTCCCAAAGCCTCATGCAGCCATGGATGGGTTTCTAGAGTTTATGATTGTTTTATGGTCCAATATTGGAATTATGATTGTGACAGCTACACCCACCCTGGGATGGGTAGTTTGAATACAATGTAAGGGAGGGAAAGA
>NW_004955439.1:15009108-15057276 GCF_000276665.1 Chinchilla lanigera
TTTTGAATTAAATGTGTTTCTTGTATACAGCATATTGTTGGATTTTATTTCTTGATCCACTCTGCCAATCTGTTTCTTTTGATTGGTGAATTGAGGCCATTTACATTAATGGTTATTACTGATATGTACTAACTTATCCTTGTCATGTTATTTTTCCTACTGTTGCTTCTGTACTTCTGCCCTCTGTTTAATTGCTTACCTTGCTTGGTTGTTCTTTTCTATTGTTGGTTTTGAGGTCATGGTTATTTTTATCTCTTTGTAGAATATCTTTAAGTACTCTTTGTAGGATTGGTTTGGTGTTTATAAATATCTTCAGTTGATCTTTGTCATGGAAGTATCTTATTTCTCCATCAATTTTGAAAGATAGCTTTGCAGAGTACAGCAATATGGGTTAGAAGTTGTTTTCTTTCAGGACCTGAAATACTTCACTCCAAGCTCTTGTTGACTTGATGGTCTGTGTTGAGAAGTCTGCTGTGATTCTGATGGGTTTTCCTTCATAGGTGATCTGTTTCTTTTCTCTAACAGCTTTTAATATCCTGTTCTTTTGCTCAATTTCTGGGATCTTTATTACGTGTCTGGGTATAGATTTATTTTGGTTATGGCTAATTGGGGTTCTGTATACCTCATTTATGTGTATATAAGGTTCTTGTCCCAAGCTTAGAAATTTTCTGCTATTCCTGCTGCAAATAGTCTTTCTATATCATGCATATTGTCTCTTGCTCTTTGGTTAAGATATATAAGTGTTATATTGTTTTTCTTTGCCTTATCTTACAGCTATTGAATTGTTATTTGCTGTTCCTTTGTTATTTTTATGACATATTTTCTTTCACAATCACTAGTTGCAATGCTGTCTTTAGGGTCTGAGAGTCTATCTTCCATTTCATTCAAGAAGTTCTTCCAGCTTTTAATGAAATTTTTAATTTCCTGAATGTCTCTTTGAATCTGTTCCATGTATTCCAATTCTTTCCTATGCTGTTCATTCAAGGTTTCCATCATTTTTCTGTGCTCTTCTATTTTTTTATCTATGTCTGCTTTTGATATGCCCAGCACTTCTTTCCTTATGGTTGTCATTTCTTTTTTTACCTGAGCAATTTTCCTGATCTGATTTCACCTATAGACTGATGTAGTTAGTTCTTTACTTCAGTTGCTATCATTTCAGAGATTTCAGGTGTGTGACTTCCACGTTCTTCCAGGTTGATGTTTCCTGGACTTGTTCTGGGTGTGGTACTTGGCTGAGATTGTATTTTGCTTCTTCTTTTTGTCATTTTCAAATCTATTTTTCTGGGGATTCAGCTTCATCCCTGAGATGGGGGTGGGGCCAGAGGATTCTGGACCCCAGGCAGCTCACTGAGACTTCCCAAGTCCAACGGCCCTCCTATGTTGGCAGCAGGTGTGGCACCAGAGGATCTGGGCCCCCAGGCAGCTCACTGAGGCTTCCCGAGTCTAAGACCCCTGTGGAAGGTGGTGGCAGGAGTCAGAGCCAGAGGATCTGGGTCCTTAGGTAGCTCATGGAGGTTTCCCCTGTTCAAGGCCCCTCTGGGAGGTGGTGATAGGATGCAAGGCCAGAGGATTCAGGCCCCTAGGCAGCTCACCAAGGCTTCCCGAGTCAAACACCCCTCCTGCAGCAGTGGCAGCGGGTGGTGTTGGAGAATCTGTGTTCCCAGGCAGCTCACTGAGTCTTCCCACGTCCAAGATCCCTCAGGAAGGTCCTGGTAGGGGTGAAGTTGGAGGATCCAGGTTCCCAGTCAGCTCACCCAGGCTTCCTGAACCCAAGGCCCCTCCTGCAGTGGCAGTAGGAGGCAAGCCCAGGGGATCTGGGACCCTAGCAGCTCACCAATGCTTCCTGAGTCTAAGGCCCCTCCCACAGTCTGTATTGTTTTCTTAGTCTCCATTGTGCTAATTTCTGCTCTAATCTTTATAATTTCCTGCTTTCTTTGGCCTTTGGGCTTGACTTGCTCTTTTTTTTAGAAGCTTGAGTTGCAACATAAGAATATTTGTGCTCATCCTGTTTTCCTGATGTGGGAATTCACCACTATAATTTTCTGAGGATGGCTTTTATTGCATCCCACTGGTTCCTGTAAGTCATATCTGCATTTTGACTGTAAACATTGTTTAAGTTCTTCTTTAATTTCATCTATAACCCATTGGCTGTTCAGGAGGGTGTTATTTAATTTTCATGTGTTTATGGAGTTTTTGTGATTTCTTTTGTCATTAATTTCAAATTTCATTGCACTATGATCAGACAGTATGCATGAGATAATTTCAATTCCTTTGCATTTACTTAAGCATGTTCTATGGGCTAGTATATGGTCTGTTTTAGAAAATGTCAGATGTGCACCTGAGAAGAATGTGCATTCTGATGCTGCTGGCTGGAACACTTTGTAAAGGTCTACTAAGTCCATTTGTTCACAAGTTTTGTTTAGTTCTCCTATTTCTTTGCTGATTTTTTGTCTCATTGATCTATCTTTTTGTGAAAATGGGGTGTTAAAATCCACTGTTAAGATTGTGTTACTGCTTATTTGATTTTTCTTTTGTTAAAATTGTCTTATATAGTTGAGTACTCCTGTGTTTGTGGCATACATATTTATGATTGATATCTCTTCCTCTTGCAGTTATCCCCTAACAAGTATGTAGTGATTGTTTTAATATCTTTTGATCATTCTTGGTTTGAAGTTCACATTGTCTGCAAACAGAATAGCTACCCCACTTTTCTGGGTTCCTGTTGCATGGAGTATTATTTTCCATTCTTTGACTTTCAGTCTATGAATTTCATTTTGAGTTAAATGTGTTTCTCAGATACAGCATAGTATTGAATTTTGTTTCTTGGTCCACTCTGCCAGTCTGCTTCTTTTCATTGGTCAATTGAGACCATTTAAATTAATGGTTATAATTGATATGTGTTGGCTTATCTTTGTGATGTTATTTTCCTGCTGTTGGTTCCTCCTTTTTCCTTGTTTAATTATTTGCTCTGCTTGGTGCTTCCTTTCTGTTATTGTTCTTGAAGTTTTGGTCTTTTTTTTTATCTCTTTCTAGAATATTTTTTAGTATTCTTTGTAGAGCTGGTTTGGTGCTCATGAAGTTCTTCAGTTGTTCTTTATCATGGAAATATGTTATTTCTCCATTAATTTTGAAGGATAGTTTTGCAGGGTACATCAATCTGGGTTGGAAGTTGTTTTCTTTCAGGACCTGAAGTACTTCACTCCAAGCTCTTCTTGACTTGATAGTTTGTGTTGAGAAATCTGCTGTGAGTCTGATGGGCTTTCCTTTATGGTTGATATGTTTCTTTTCTCTAACAGTTTTTAATATTCTGTTCTTTTGCTGAGTTTGTGGGATCTTGATCACTGTATGTCTGGGTGTAGATTTATTTTAGTTATGGCTAATTGAAGATCTATATGCCTCACTTAAGTATATGTGCGATTCTTTTTCCATGTTTTGGAAATTTTCTGCTATTTCTTCTGCATATAGTCTTTTTATGTCATTTGTGTTGACACCTATTAAGTCTTACATTGTTTTTTTGCATCATCTTGCAGTTGTTGAATTGCTATTTCCTGGTTCCTTGTTATTTTTAACAAATCCTTCCCTTCATGATCACTAGCTGCAATGCTGTCTTCAAGGTCTGAAAGTCTATCCAGCTTTGTTCAAGTGGTTTTGCCAGTTTTCAATGGAACTTTTACTTTCTGGATATCTGTTTGAATCTGTTTCATGCATTCTAATTCTTTCCTATATTGTTCACTCAAGGTATCCATTATTTTTCTACTCTCCTCTATTTTTTATCTATGTCTTCCTTAGATGAGCTGAGCAATTCTTTCATTCTTGTTTTTATTTTTATTTTTTTTTTTTACCTGAGAGATTATTTGTAATCTTATGTTTTGTATGGCTTGGTGAAGTTGTTTCTTTACTTCAGTTGCTACCATTTCAGAAATTCCATGTGTATGACCTCCAAGCTCTTCTGTGTCAATGATGTCTCCTGGATTTATTCTGGGTGGTGTGGAGGCCTGAGATTGCATTGTGCTCCTTCATTTTGTCATTTTCAAAAATCTGGAAGGTCCCTGGGGATCAGCCTCACTCCTGCAATGGTGTGGGAGTGGCAGGGCAAGCACCTGGAGGTCCCTGGTGTTCACTGTGGCTCCTGTGATTGTGTGTATGGGCGAGGTGTGACTGCTGATACTCCTGAAGCTGTCCAGGGCTTGGCCTCACCCCCACACCAGTGGGGAAGGGGTGGGTGCGGCTCACTGAGGTTTCTGAAGGTGTCTGGTGCTTAGCCCTGCTCCTGTGAGGTGTAGTAGGGGCAGGTGTAAGGTGATCACCAAGGTTCCTGAAGGCGTCCAGGCTGAACCTACCTCCCATGTCAGTGGGGCAGATGTGAGGGCACAGACACTGAGGCTGCCATAACTGTCTGGGGCTCATCTTGGCCCGTGCAAGGGTGTGGGGAGTCAGTGCATGGTCACTAAGGCTCCTGAAGCTGTCCAGGACCCAGCCTGGTTCCCACACCAGTAGGGGAGCAGTGAGGGCACAGTCACCAAGGCTGCCAAAGCTGTCCAGGTCTTGGTGTGGCTCCCCTCCATTATAATTTGATTAAGAAATTTTGATTTACTTTTCATCAAATAAAAAAACACATCCTGATGTTGCTTTAGTACTTTCTGAAGTCACCCTTCATATGACAATGAGTTTTACATATCTTTTTTATAGAAACAGAACCAAATTTTATTCTAAAATGAATAATCAAAATGGTTTTTAATTATTGAGATATTTTAAGTTTTATCAGTCTTGATAAGTATTTTTTGGAAATATGTGTTAGAACAATTAAATTTTGGAAAGCTTATCAAGTGCTTTTTAAACATATTTTTAGAATTTAGGAAATTTTGTGTATTCTTTCAGTGACTAATAATATTTTTGTAGTACACATGCTCTTTCAATGACATTCATTAACAAGTTTTTTGTTAATGTCATCAGTATGGCATATTGTAGTTTTATTTCAAATGCATCAGTTTTGTGTCAAATAAGTAAGATTTAAATATTTTATAATACTTTTCATGATGCACTCTTAATTATCAAATAACTGAAAAGCACATTCATTATTTCTGTTCAAGATTTAACTCATAATTACTATTTTCGCATCATATGAGCAGTTTCTAATGCCAGGACAGTGTCTGCATGTCTCTATTCATCAGTCTCATGCAGAATTGAGAAGCAGGACTGAAGGAGTATGTTCACCATCTAAGTTGAAGCTTCTTTTTTATTCCAAGGAAGCACAGCCTTGGTGTAGCAAGAATTGTTAATTTTATAATCCTACAATTCTCCTGTGAATGAGATTTCAATGCATACATTGGCATTAAAATCCTGGTTAACATAAACTTTTATTACATACTGTGATTTTACTGATGGCCCTGGTGTTTTCCATTCTAGGAATATATAGAAGAGCTCTTCTAAGTGGTGGTAAACTCAAGAATAGAAATCTACATTTGCCAACTCTGCCTGCCACAATACCACTGATGAAAGGTGAGGAAGAAGCTACCAGATCATGAAACGTATTATGCTTGAGGTAGCTTGGGAGATGAAGAGCTTAAGAGGAAATGATATCTGAATTAGGCCTTGAAAGAGGAATAGAAATTCACCAGAAACCAAGATCATCCAGGAAGCAATCTCTCTTCTCCATTTTCTCCTCAGTAGACATGATGTCCTATAAATTTTATCTCTTATTAAAAAGAGCACTCACTGAGAATTTACTATTTGCCAAGAACAGTGCTCTCTATAAGCTTTACCTAACAATACAATTGCAGACCTGTGAAAGAAAGATGTATCTAATCACCCTTTGTTTCAATAAGGAAATTGAGAATACAGATAGGAATTATTTGCCCAACATCACTCAGGCAGTAAGTTATAGATTCTAACCTGAGTAGTAATTTCAGTACCCAAGCTCAGTTACTGCTGCTCTGCCATCCTGAAGATCACTGCTGACCTCTGCAACACTCTGTGCTTCTGGTGGGTATCTTTCTTTTCAGAGTGGCCTTTTGCTTATAACATGTGACTCACGGAGGGCTGCCAGTCACAGGCAGACCCATTAGCCCACCAATCTTCCCTATCACAAAGTTCAAAGCCCATCTTTCTGGTGAGTTTGCTTACACCACCCATATCCCACACACAGTCTACCTTCCTATCTCACTCAGTCAGTGTCCATGAGATGTGGCAGGCAGCATGTGCCTGAGCCCTCTATTTCTTCTGTCTCAATTACTAGGTGTCACAGAGTGAGCACACCAAGAGAAGACTGACATTCTTGTGGAGAGTATTAATGAGGGGCTTCATGAAGCTAGAGTGGGCAGTAGGTCACCCAGTAAGCCCACAGCAGCTTCTGCAAGGTTCACAGGAAGCTGGGGATAGGCCCTCATGCCCAGGCACTAGCTTGGTTGCTGAATGTATGCCCTCCTGGGGGTCTTCATCTTGGGTGGCATGGCTATGTGCTGTCAAAGCTATCCCTGGGGGCCATCCAAACATGGCATGCTCAGGAACAAAGAAAATTAGCCCTCTAACATGAGCTCTGAAACAGAAGCCTGGAGCCAGCCAGATGTGTGAAATAGTGAAGATGTGGAGTCATGGTGGAGGAAGGTGATATGCCCAGCCAAGGCAAAGTGGCAGAGAACCTATAGCTGCACATGTATCCTTGGACCAACATGTGCCTCACCATGGGGTGGGGTGCAAGATATAGCTCTATCCAGACTCAAAACCCAATCACATTATGGACTGAGGGACACAGGAAAGAAATACCAAGTGCTGGAGTGAAAAGGGAAATCATTCATCAATGATCTTCATGTCTGAAAGCTGTCATTCAGCTTTAGAAAAGAGCAAAGGAATAGGAATGATTACAATCTACATTCAACAGTCTGGTAACTTATTAAACACTTTTTTTGAGAGTGTTTGAAAATTAAGTATTTATGGAAAGACCTATAAAATGCCAAAAACAAGCCTCCCATTAACTTATTGGAAGTGACAGGCCTCTTGTGCACCCTTGTCCAGACACCATTATGCCAGCACCATCTGCCTTCATCCTCAGACAGTTGTTTTTAGGGAAACATATGTGGTCTGCAGAGAGCAATCTTTAACCAACATAACTTCAAGCCAGCAGGTGATGATGAGGCTAGCATATACCACCTTAGAAGCTGAGAGGGCACTGAGAGGACCAGGAGCTGGTCCTGCCATAGGCACCACAAATAGCGTAAATCTGATGGTAGGTGAGGGATCAGCTCAACCTCTCCTGACTCTAGATTCCTTTTCTATTAGTAACAAAAACTGTTTCTCATCGATTAAAAACTCGATGTCCAGAAGCCATTTTCCTGACTCCGCCGTTGCTGTTGCCTCCCAGCACTCACCCAGGTACTCCTCATTCTCATTTACCTGGGAAGTCACTTTGTCCCACAGTAGCTGCCTTGGTGCTGACCTGTCACCACTGGAGCAACTCAGGCTATTTCCTGACTACTCTGGACCTCATCTCAGCTTTTCTGCTAAGCATACAGAGGACACACTGGTTACTAATTTGTCATTCCACCATTTAGCCCAACTTTTTAGTAAGTTATTTGAGAGCTGGGTGTGTGATGCACACCTATAGTCCTAGCCACTTGGGAGTCTGAGACAAGAAAATCAATAGAACACTAGAGCCCAGGAGTTCAAGGCCACCCTGAGCAGTACAGACCCTGTCACATACACAAAAAGTCATGATTACACCCATTTCATTGCAGCCTCTTTTAGATACAAAAAATGTATCTGAAATCTATAAATCATGACTACATCACTTTATGTAAAGGACTTGAGCTCCTATAGATTTTAGTGTGTGCAGGGGTCCTAGCACCAGTTGCCCTTGGATATCAAGGGACCACTGTAGTTGAAATTTGTCAGTGGGAACTTCTGGGAAGATAGGAGAGCAATAAACCACAACAAATCAACTTGTCTGAGATTCAGAATCTAGATGTTAGAAAAGAACAACTTGAAGAAAAAGAGGTGAATCCCAGGACCCAGGAAGGATCTGAAGGAAAAATCAGAGTCCATACAGAAAGTGAAGACAGACCACAATACGGAAAAAAAAAAAAAAAAAAGAGGGCAAACTGCACTCACCCCTGCAGCTCCCAGTTTCCCAGTTTTAAGTGTGAGAGAGGAGGATCAAATCTAGAGAGACATAGGGTAGGTATCTCCAGAGGGGTCCAGGGAGAAACACAAGTGGAACAGAGCAGTGGATGCTGTGCACTGCAACAGCTGGTGACTCCCAATCTAAGTGACTGCTGTGTACCCTGGAGAGGGTGCTGGGTCAGATGGCATTTTAGGAAGAAGCCAACTGAACCTGGCCCTCAGAGCAGCCATAGATTGGCTTTATGTCAGGGCTCTGTGTTGAAATCCCATAGTGACTGGGTGAGGGACAACTACAGAAGTCCAGGGTAAGATAGCCAAGATCAGGCAGGCAAGAGACTCCCAGAATGTTGTAAGCTGAATAACCCAGCACCCAACCTCACAAGCAGAGCCCAAGATCAGCCTGAACTTCAGCAGAGTTGAAAGCATCAGAATCTGCACCCTGCCCTAACCCTACTGCAGGCTTGCTGGGATCACTCCGCATACATCTGGGTTTCATCTTCCTCCTTTGTCTATCAGTGACAGCAGAGACACACTCTGACCTGGACACTACCACAGAACTACAGAACTTAGAGAATAACCAGAGGCTTCAAATCACAGAGAAATCTTTTTCTATTGTTTCCCCCTTGTTTTTTCATGACTGTGAACATTGTTTTTAGCTTTTTCTATTGTATTTTCTTTCTTTCCCTCCTGTATTCTTCATCACTTTCCCAAAGTGTTGATCTTCCTTTGTCCCTTAGCGCTGCTTCTAATCTCTCTTACTTCTGTGTATGCTCCTGTAACCCTTTTAAAATTTCCCTGCTCAGGGTAAAATCACTCTATTGAATGGATATTTACTCTATATACTTCCTCGATTTTAGATTTTGTTATATAACTATATATCTTTTATCTACAGTTAAAGGTGGCAAATTAACAGTTATCACACTTTGGCATTTTCTAGTGTCTTTGATGCAACTATTATTACTAATTCTACTACTTTAGCCAAGGTGACATAGTTGTGATCAGTCATTCTACCTTGTGTGCAATACCAAGATTGTCTAGGGGTCATAAGCAATACCACAATGCAGTACAAAAGAACTGGGTGCTAGGCCAAACAGGCAGCAACCACTCATGCCTAATAAACTGAAGAGGCAAGAATTTCAGACAGACTCAAAATCCAAAAGCCACCTATGCCTAGAAGACATCTCTGAAAAGTAGTCATTTACTAGTAATAAAGGTACTTATCATAAGCAATTTTTCTTTTTTTTTTTTTTTTGCGGTACCAGGGATCAAACTCACAACCTTGCACTTGCCGGGCAGATGCTTATGCCACTGAGCAATATCCCCAGCCCTCATAAGCAATTTATAAGCATCAATGCACAAATTAAAAAATAGAAAATGAGCAAACATGGAAGCAAGATGCAACTCCAGACCTCCAGCTCACCCAAGGCAAATTCAGGGGCACTTAGGTGAAAGAACTCAAAAGCCACCCAGCTACTTTCTGAAGCAGCAGGAGTAACAAACCAAATGAATGAGGTGCTAGGAAAAAAAAATCAGAAATAATTACACAGATAACTAAAGAGATGATGACCATAGTGAAGGACCTATTTAGTGAAACTAGAATAGATACAAATAATAGAGGAGCTTAAGAAAGTGATGGAAATAATGAATGCCCAACACAAGAAAGAACTGGATTTCATGAAACAAATTTAAACTGATACCAGGAGGTTAAAAATTCTATTCGAAGTATATGTAGCAGAATCAACAAATGTGAAGACAGAATATCAGATCCAGAAGACAGATTTACAGATAGTGATCATCAAAGGAAAGACTTCTTAAAAATAGCAAAGGCGACAAAAAATCAATCCAACAACTGTTAGATGATGCAAATAATAATAATGTAAGATTAATCAGAATCAATGCAAAATCAAGAGCTAGCAAAAAGGACATAAAAAAACCCTGCTCACCAAAGTAACAACAGAAAACTTCCCATGCATGCATGGAAAATGACTGTCACACAGAGAAGTGAGGCATATAGAACTCCAATTAGCCAGGATTAGAAAAAAAAAAACTACACCAAGGCTCCATAATGGTCAAGATTCCAGAAATTCACATAAGATCAGAATATTAAAAGCAGTTAAGAGAAAAAAAGAAAGTGACTTAAAAAGGAAAGCCCTTCAGAATCACAGCAGCCTTCTAAACTCAAACCCTTACATCAAGGAGAGCTTGGAGTGAAGTATTTTAAGCCCTAAAGGAAAACAACCTCTAACCCAGACTGATGTACCCCACAAACTATCTTTCAAAATTAATGGAGAAATAAGATACTTCCATGACAAAGAAGACCTGAAGACATTCATGACCACCAAACCTGCAGTTCAAAATGTTCTAAAGGATATTCTAGGAAGAAAAGATAAAACTACAACTCCATGAACCCCAACAGAATGAACCCAACAGACAAGTAATTAAACAGAGGAGAAAGAAAGGGAACTGACAATAGGAAAACAGCATGACCAGGATAAGTCAATACATATCAGTTATAACCATCGATGTAAATGGTCTCAATTCATGTATTAAAAAAAAAACCAGGTGGGCAGAATGGATCAAAAAAACAAGATCTAACAATATTGTGCATATAAGCAACACATTTAATTGAAAAAGAAATTCATACAGCAAGTCAAAGATGTAAAATAATACTCCATGCCACATGAATCAGGATAAATGCAGGAGTAGCTATTCCATTTGCAGACACAGTGGATCTCAAACTAAAACTGATCAGAAGACACAAAGAAGGTCACTACATACTTGATACGGGAACAATCCAGGAGCAAGAAGTAACAATCATATATATATATGAACCAAATACCAACACACCCAACTATATAAAACATTAATGGATATGAAAAATCAGATAAGCACTAATACAATTGTAACGGGGGACCTCAATACCCCACTGTCACAAATAGATCAATTAGACAAAAAAGAAAATTAAACAAATATCAGAGCTGAACCAAACCTCTGAACAAATGGACTTGGTAAATATCTGCAGAGTGTTCTATATTGCAACAGTAGATTATACATTCTTCTCAGGAGCACATGAGATTTTCTCCAAAATAGTCCATATGTTAATTCACAGAATATACTTCAGTAAATGCAAAGGAACTGAAATTATCCCATGCATATTGTCACATCATAGTGCAATGAATTGGAAATCAGTGGCAAAAGAAGCCACAAGAACTTCATAAACATATGGAAATTAAATAATACCTTCCTGAACAACCAATGGGTCACATGAAATTCAAGAAGAAATTTGACAATTTCTACAATTAAACAATAATGCCAAGACAACATGCTGGAACTTATTTGACATGATGAAAGCAGTCCTATGAGGGAAATGTGTAGTGGTGAAAACCCATATCAGGAAAACAGTGAGCTCAAATAATAATCTAATGTTGAACCTCAGCTTCTAGAAAAGGAGACCAAGTTAAATCCAAAGCATGTATGAAGGAGGAAATTATAAAGATCAGAGCAGAAATTAATGCAATTGTGACTAAGAAAATACAATGAATTAATGAATCAGAGTTGGTTCTTTGCTTTTAACAACTAAATAAATAAGAGACAAACCCTTAGCCAACGTTATGAAAAAAATGAAATAGAAGACTCAATTCCATGGAATTAGGAATGAAAAGGGCAAAATCCCAATGGATCCTGCAGAAATCCAGAAGATGATCAGTATCTACTTTGAGAACCTATACTCTACACTAAGTTGAAAAATGCAGAAGAAATGGACAGATTCCTAGATACATACGAATTACCAATGCTGAATCAAGAAGACATAAAAATTCTAAGTAACCCACTATCAGTCAATGAAATTGAAGAATTTAAAAGCTACAACAAAAAAACAAGCCAAGGTCCTCATGAATTTACTGCTGAATTCTACAAAATATTTAGAGATCTAATGTTAATCCTCAAACTCTTTAATAAAATTGAAAAGGAAGCAATACTCCCAAATTCATTCCTGGAAGCAAGCATTACCCTGATAGCAAAATCAGAAAAGGATCCAACCACAAAAGAGAACTACAAGCCCATCTCCTTAATGAACATAAATGCAAAAATCTTTAGTAAGGTATTGGTAAACAGAATGCAGCAAATTATCAGGAAGATTACACACCATGACCAAATAATATTCATCCTAAGGATATAAGGATGGTTCAACATAGGAAAAGCAATAAATGTAATACACCACATTAACAGAACCAAGGACAAAAACCCGAGGATCATCTCAAAAGACACAGAAAAAGCATCTGATATCCATTCATGATAAACATCTCTACATAAAATTAGGTCTTTATCTCAATCTGATAAAAGCATTTATGACAAACCAAGAGTCAACATCATACAAAATGGTCAAAAACTGACAGCTTTCACTGTAAAATCAGGGCAAGGATGCCCACTATCATTACTCCTATTCAATATAGTTCTGGAAGCATAAGCCAGAGCAATTAGAGAAGAGAAAGAAATAAAAGGAGTAAGGATAAAAAAGGAAGAAGTTAAACTATCATCATTTGTGGATGACATGATATTCTACATAGAAGACCCCAAAAACTCCACCAAAAGGTCTCTAGATTTAATAACCAAATTTGGCAACATAGTAGGATACAAAGTCAACACTCAAATCAATAGCATTTCTGTACACAAATAACAAACTCACTGACAGAGACATAATAACATCAAGAAACAGTATCATAATAACATCAAGAAAAATAAAATACTTAAGGATCAATCTAACAAAGGATGTAAAAGAACTTTGTATTAAAAATTACAGTCCTCTGAAAGGAGATCAAAGAGTGTATCAGAAAGAAGGATATCCCTTGTTCTTGGATAGACAAAACCAATATAGTGAAAATGGCTATACATCCAAAACTGTTAACAGATTCAATGCAATCCCAATTAAAATAACAATAGTATATATCACAGAACTACAGAAAACAATTGTAAAATTTGTTTGGAACCAGAAGAGACCTAGAATAGCAAAAGCAATTCTGGGCAACAAAGGCAAGACAGGGTATCACAATACCCAAATTAAAATTACACTACAAAGCTACTGTAATAATAATGGCCTGCTACCGGCAAAGAACCAAACCTGAGGGTCAGTGGAACACAACAGAAGATGCAGAAACAACTCCAAACAAATCTAGCTACCCTATCTTCCACACAGGGGCCAAGAACCTTCACTGGAAGGAAAATAGTCTCTTTAATAAATGGTGCTGGGAAATACAGCTTTCCACACGCCAAAGATTAAACCTAGACCAGTATCGCTCACCATTCACTAGACAAAAATCAAAATGGAGCAAAAATCTAAATATTAAAACAAGTGCTCAATCTGATGAAAGAATAGGTAACTCTTGAAGACACAGGTATAGGCAAAGACTATGAATAAAACCCTGATTGTACAGAAAATATTACAAAGAATCAACAACTGAGATTACATCCTATTAAAAAGTTTTGTTTTGTTTTGTTTTGGAGGCGGGGGGGTCTTTTTGAGATAGGGTTTTACTATGAAGCTCAGGCTGGCCTTGAACTCACTTTGTAGCCCACCGCTGGCCTTGAACTTGCAGTGATCCTCCTGCCTCAGCCTTCTGTGTGCTAGGATTACAGACGTGCACCACCACTGCTGGCCTAAAAAGCTTTTAAACAGCAAAAGAAACCACCAACAGAGTGATGAGACAACCTATAGAACAGGGGGAAAATTTACTAGCTATTCTTCAGAAAAAGTGCTAATATCTAGAATATATAAAGAACTCAAATCAGACCCCTCAAACTTAAAGACCCAATTCAAATATGGGCATATAAAATGAATACATATTTCTTAAATGAAGTACAGACAGCAAATATACTAAAAAATGTTCAACATCACTGACCATTCAAGAAATGCAAATTAAAACAACACTGAGATTCCACCTTACTTCAAAAAGAATGGCTATCACCAAGACATCAGCCAATAACAAATGCTGGAGTGGCTGTGGGAGAAAAAGGAACTCTTTTCCACTGTTGGTGGGAGTGTAGACTGGTACAACCAATACGGAAGTTAGTATGGAGATTTCTCAATAAACTGAAACTAGAGGTTCCATTTGACCCAGCTATTCTCCTTCTAGGCATCTTCCTCAATGAGTTAAAAGCATCACACTACAGCAACATAGGCACACATTTTAAAGCAGCACCATTTTTTAATAGGTAAATCTTGGAAACAATACAGATGTCCAGCAATGGATGAATGCATAAAGAAAATGTGGTTTTTATATACAATGGAGTACTCTGCCATAAAGGATAAACGTGAGACATTTTAAGGTAACTAGATGCACCTTGAGAGCATAATTGTGAAATAAAATCAGACACCTGTTTAAATATTGCATTGCTTTTGTGTGAGAAATCCAAACAATAAATAAGGACCAAAATGGATGACAGATATTAGGAAGCAGAAAGCAAATGGCCAAGGGGAGGGGACAAAGGGGGGAGTGGGAAGGGAAGGGGGCAAAGAGGGATTTTAAAGAAATGGAAGGAAAGTAATAATAGTTTTGTAAAGTGGAAGAAGGACTTAAGGGAGGGAAGGAGAATGGGAAAAAATTAAGATGTATACAGGTAGAAATTCCTTATGATGTGATTATTATGCAAGTCAAAAGTGTAAAGATCAAATTAATTTTTAAAAAAATCTGTAAATCTCACAGTAAGATCTGTTTTAGGCTCTCTTGCCTCCCCAGATATGCTCATCCCACAACAGAGGCACTGGCAGTGTGGATTGTCAGGAAAGGAGGAGTGGGATTAGTGAGCACAGGCACAGAACCACGGAGGACCCTTCCCAACCCAATGCCCAGTGCAGGAGTGGGAGAGCATCTGGGCCAGGCACATGCTTCTCCAGTAGGGTGTAGCTTCTCCTTTCCTGTCCTCTTCCCATGTGCACAAGGTAGTCCACTGAACTCAAGGGCACTATGCTTCTCTCAAGGGCCACCATCCACGTGAGCCAGGAAGAGGGCACTTCTTTCCAAGGGCAGTGTTCGACACGGGCCTCAGCACATGAATTTCCACTGAGCCAGCCCTGCCACGCACATCTGCAGACCTGAAACTGAGGGCACCTCTAAGTTTAAGGTAGGGGATAGCTCTCCCAAAACTGAGTAACATGTTTGTGGTTGGCAGCTCCCTAACTAGAAGTTACACTCCCCTACCCTCTGGTAATGCTTACAAAGTCTTAAGTAAGGGGACAAATGCTACTATAGGTATACAGTGATCCATAATCTCTCACTAAGTTTACAAATAACAAGGAAATAAGTGAGGACCACTCAGAATGAGATGAAAACCAAAGAGCAAAGACAGAATGTGTGTACTGGAGGGGCATCTCCCTTAATCTAGAAGCTTCTCTGGAAATGAGAACCAGACAAACCAGCCTTGTGCAATTCTGGGGAAGGACACTTCAGAAAAAGAGGGGCAAACACAAGCATCTGCAGACAGATCGAGTGGAGGCCTGCACAGCCTATGCTGCTCAACTCCAGCACAAGGCCAGGAGAGGCAGTGAGCGAAAGTGAGACTGGAACCCAGAGCCATGGTAGCACAATAGCTATTGCTGCTGTCACACACTGTGACACCTCAGGGGTATGGGAGAAAATAAGCAAAGAAAAGATACATGCTTTTTATTCAGGTGTAGTTCTCACCAATAAAATGAAAGGCTTAGCATTTTTTTTAAACCCCAACATAAAATACAGGTTACCATGCTTTTTTAACAAAAAGAAAACCACACAGAAAACTTGTCACTTTACATCTTAAGGTTTAAAAAGCTACTATCTCAGTAAGGACTACACATGGAAATGAAACTTTTTCACAGCTGAATTTTAAATTATTCTCAATTATTCCATAAGATGTATGTAATACTGAGGACAAAGTTGGAAATTTGGTATTTTCTCCCCACTGATCCAGAAAGATCAGTCTCTGGTTAATAGAAAATGACAAATTTCAGTTGCTACTATTTTAAAAGTTTTCCACAAATTTAAAAAGCCACATCCTGCGGTGCTCAAACCACTTCACTAAAACACAGCTTCTAGCAAATGCAAATGTGAAAACAACACAACTGATACAGACTCTGAAGGGATAGAGCTAGAGTGGTTTAAAAAGTGGAAACACAGTGTGGAATAAGCACAGATCACATTTTCACACAGTGCTCCTTACTACTGGCTCGAGCTGTGAAAAACCAATGGCAACAGATCTGGGCCACAGAGCAATGGCAGCAGTACTTGGGGGCTTCCAGGCTGCCTGGCCCATTTTCTGTCCTACTTCCTCTTGAGGCTTATAGTTGAGTTTCACTTAGCTAGATTCTACTGTCAGATAGCCTTCATTCTTACTCAATTTTCATTTCCTCTACATTTTAGGGCCCAAAAAATATTTCTGTAATTTTTAGGTTATATACTGAAATGGAAAACTGGCATTAGGCAAACCAGAGTCTGCTTACCATGGGTTATGTCTACTTTGCTCTTTTTATTATTAATGGTAACTTCACCCAAAACTTCATAATTGAAATAAAAAAGTCCAAAAATTTAACAGAAACATAACTTTACTTATATTTATATGAATATACATGTATCATTTTCAATTGTTTTTCCTATTTGAACATTTTAAAATAGTCTTACAAATGTCAGTGATCTACATCACAGTAGCACAATGAATGAGATTGCTGAAAATTCTAGTATTATTTTTAAAGGGTTACAATGAAGTAATGTACAGTATACAAAGCTTGTTAGACTGAATTTGTATGGTCTTAGGCCATTACTGCTATTTCATTCCAATTTGGATTTAAATATAATCACTTACAGATCTGAAATAAAAGCATTGCTTAATGGTTTCAGATGCATTTTGGTATTTAATATTTCAAGGCATCTTTACAAATAATAAATTATAAATGCAAAGAGAACCTGTGACTAAACCTGCTTACATATACAATAGGAGAAACAGGAGTGACCATAAATATTAAGTATTGACAGTTTCATGAATTAAAAGCCATAATTACATCTAGATTTCTTTACATCAACCAAAATTAAGTAGCACACACACAGTACTTTAATATAACCTTAATGGTCTAACAAACCTCCCAAATGGAAGGAAATACAAAATAAAACTGACACTTCAAATTTAATTTACATCACAAACCTACAGGGTTATTTTGCTATGTGCTGAACTACCCTATATCAAAACACACTAGGTAAGCCTCTGTTTCCTGGATACCATGTCATGAGATACTTTCCTCCACCAGTTCCTTCCACCATGCTGCTTCTGCCTGGAGCCAGTGGGACCATGCAAGGACTGAGACTGCTCAGATACCTGATGTGCTGCACAGCCTGGGTACACCCATACACCAGCAAGCCTGTCAACTCAGACCACATGAGCCACTCAGATCTGACCTGAGGCTGGGAGGAGGGCTTCACAGAACAGGGCACCAGCTGCTTCACCAAGGCCAAATGCTGGGAGCCACAAGAACCTCCCATCCCTGTCAATGAAAGGTACGTATTTCACATCAACTGGGCTGTTTTCTTATTTTTATAAGGAGCAGCTTTTGGATTTGATTAGGGATTATTAATAGAGAAAAAATTGCTATTTTGTCTTTCTTGGATTTTACATAGAAATGCTACTCACTGAAGACTTGTTTAGTGTAGCTGTATTTATTCATGGCTTATTTTCAACAGTAACCCAAGCACTGAAATCTGTGACCTTAACATTAAAGGTCAGATGAGCACGCGTCCACTGTGATTAAGTGCATAACTGCTGGAGACTAAATACTACCTGTTTGGCTTCAAAGCTGTCCCGTTTACCTGATGATGAATCAACAGTATCCTTTCAATATTCATGGGTATTTGGGAAATCAGTCTAGATTCAAAAAGAGAACAAAGGCTCAAGAAATCTTACAATTTGCCAACAAACTCAAAGCTGTGTGGTAGTAAGGTTGTTTTTCAAGTTTTGGAAAAAGTAACAAGCTAGACCAGGATAAAGATATAATCTGGCAGACAAAGCAACAGCAGGAGCAGCAGCTGAAACCAGTTTGAAGCCCTGTGTAAACACAGGAGGAGGAGTGCAGTGACCAAGGACACGGAACCTTACATGCTGACATGTAGCCATATTCATGGTACTTCTTAGCAGGATTCACAGTGATGTCATGGATGGCTTGTCACCAGTACGGTGGCTATAGTCATGTACTGCCTGTCAGTCTTTGCTACATTTGCTTCATGGAAAGTGAAGCACCTTTAAGGAGATCCAAAGGATTTTCACTTCCCACTTAAGCCATATCACTCACAGGATCATGCTTAAACTTTACCGTCAGCTTGATCTTGAATTTCTTTTTTGAAAAGACAGCTGTGTTGGTTATAAAAATGGAACTTCAACTTACCAGAACTATGAGAGCTGTCTTATTTTGAAAATGTTCCTGTTTCACTTTATAAAATTTTACTTGTCCTGCTTCTATGTAGCTTTCTTTAAAAGGAAAAGTTATAGGCTATCCTGGAAAATGCACATTTATTTAATGTGTGGAGGAGAGTGTGATCCTGGAGGCTGTTTAACAGAACAACAATCCAGTTGGCCATTATGACTGGGACACAGACTTTCACAAACATTAAGGAAGCTGTTTATCTCTTGGTTTTTAATTGGCAAACATGTCAAAAGTCTCAGACCAATGTTCAGAAACTATAGTCACTGAAAGCAGAATCACTACCTCGAAAGTTCTGGACAACTTGGGTTATTCTGTGAGTACTTAGAAAACAGTTTGGATTTGTCACACTATTTGCGGCTCTTTTCCTTTGGCTCCTCTTTTTGCTCTCTTAATTAATGCTGTGAAGATCTAAAGTAGAAGCCTGGAAACTTGCTATTTGTTACAGGAAACTTGTGGCTGCTAAAGTTCATAGCACAGGTATTTGGCAAGACATCTTTCTGGAATGGTTGTCCATTATATTGCAACTAATGCTTTTACTACTGCATTTACATCAGATATCATCCCATTTATTACTACGCCTGCTCAACAAATACCACACAGCTTTTGAATGGATGTGTCAATAACAGCTTGTCAATATTCTTGATAGTTGATTTTCCAAACCACACTACACCTCTGGATAAGTGAGACTTCACCACTTGCCGGTACACAGATTACACAAATCCTTCTGGAGATGAGAATAAACACATTCATAATATGCAATTCCGGCATGTCCTTGCTCCCAAGATGGCACTCATCATAATTACGGGACACATTGCGTTTCTGCTCATACTTTCGTTGGCCTGGATGATATCTGATGCTCCAACAGATGTTATGGAGAGTTGTATGAGAAAAGTCAATGACTATCAGGATTCTCCATGATTTTGAACTCAAAAAATTAAAAGAAAACTTGGGACTTAAACCTAAAGAATTTGCCAAGCATGTCATGATTAAAAAAAAAAAAAATAGAGCTGGCTAAATAAACAATCTAATCAGCACAATGAGCAAGGACTGGTTGCTGCCTTTTTCCCTCTAAATTAAGGCCAGAGGCCAAAAGCCATGTGTCAATTTACCTTATTTTAACACAAAGTTTTACATACTTTTAAGAAGCTAATTTTGTGGTGTTGGAAGAATACCGCTCGTCTGCATCATCCTCTGTGTCCCACCCAGATACGGATTCCTGAGGTCCTATAATGTCTGTTGAAAGCCATGTGGAATCAGAATATGGGAAGTCATGGCATGTTGCAGGATAGAAGGAAACACTGGACTTGTGCCATCTCCTCAAATTCCAGGGCATCTACACATTTTCATGCTCCTTTATTGTTACTTTTATCTCCTCATCAAGAAAAATGTTACAAAAAGGAAGCAAGGGGCCTTCTGAGTCATATAAATCCTGACATTTTAAAATATTTAAATGAAAACCAAAAATCATATAACACAAGAAAACTCACATGTTAAATAATATTGAGTGACTATTATAAAAAAAAAAAGTACACTAATTGGGTAGGCTTTGCTATCAGATGGCTAAAGCAAAGATCACTATGTATTGGCAGCCACAGACTTGCAGAGATGTGCAAACCTACAACCTCACTGACACTTTTCATTGTTTAAAACATCTTCTGGTGCTAAGGACCAAGCCCAGGTTCTCTACGACTGAGCTAAAATCCCAACGAAGCCTTTCATGATCCTAACACTGACGTTTTCATGAGTTAGGTAATCAATTTTCACAGAAGAATGTAAGAATGTACAGCTAAACCAAATTAAGGATACAAAATCTTCCACACATGGGCTTATACAGGACACATTCTGTTTAGTAAAATGGAAAGTTACTTTTTAAAAAATCTGCAGTCTTTTTGCAATGCAAGGCACGGACAGAGTGCAGACTTTCCAGCAAAGATAGATTGTCAGAAAAAAAAAAAACATGGAGTTGATCAGTTCTTTGTTAATCAGAATACTTCCTCTTCTTGTCTACGCCACATCTTCCAGATAATCCGCAATGTCACTGAGCTGGGAAACAGTGAGGTCTTGCGTGAGGTCATCAAGCTTTATTGTTCAAAAGAAAGAAAATAATTAGTGTCAGAATGCAAGTAGAGTCTGAAATAATTTTTAAAATTTATTGCTACTTATATAATTTAAATATTTTATACTCCATGATTGGTTATTTAAAACTCACAAAATAGGTGGAAAACCTGAAGTGTTGAGGAATGATTTGCTCAAAAGCCTATGGTTAAAAAATCAGTCAGCCTTCTGAGTTCAATGCCTGACCTGATTACATTCTCAAATACTACAAGTAAAAACTGAAAATAAAGCAACAACTTTCCATTTCAATTTAATCTAAGAAACTGAAATTTGTAGCCAGGCGTGGTGGCACATGCCTGTAATCCCAGTACTTGGGAGGCTAATAAGGCAGGAGGATCATTGCGAGATCAAGACCAGCCTGGGGTACAAAGTGAGCTCAAGACCAGCCTGAACTGCATCGAGACCCTGTCTCAAAAAGCCAAGAAAATAAAAAGAAACTGAAATTTGGGAGAAACTTTATAAAAAGCTTCCTTACATGAGCACAATTTCAACATGTGATTCTGATCACAGCAAATATGTCTCTATGGATCATCAACTCTCTAAAATGGTATTTACTGACATTGAATTTATTGAAATTAATTAAAATGTCCAGTATTTTATTTGAAAGACATTTCCTCTACTTTATATGATACTATAAAATATTACATTCATAACATCAAACTGAAAGCATGGCATGATATCCTTCACACCACATCCATGAAGCTGGCATGGTCAGCCTCTTGGATGCTGACACGAAACAGCTGAGCAGAAGAGGCAGCCCTTGCAGTTGCAGGCTGAGCCCTGGGCCCACTAGTGTTACAGATATGAGTGAGTCCTGTTTCTGTTTACACTACAAATAACTAGAACACTAATATCTATCAGCCAAAGCACTTCATTTCTATGAACTTCTTAAAATGATAGAAAAAGCAAGTAGATAAATAAGGATAATGGGGCCAAAAAAAAACCACTGCTACTAAAGTAAGGAGAAAACTAAG
The DNA here is from genome assembly GCF_000276665.1 of Chinchilla lanigera. NCBI lineage: Eukaryota > Metazoa > Chordata > Mammalia > Rodentia > Chinchillidae > Chinchilla > Chinchilla lanigera. The sequence continues at coordinate 15,030,745 of NW_004955439.1, forward strand.
TATCAAGACTTAAGCTCCCAAGTAGAGAAAATATACAGGATGGTGGCACTGACGGATAAGGAGTAACAAAGTTCAAACTTTCAGCCTCTTCTAGTAAGAGAAGTAAGCCAATTTTGCTCTCTTTGAGTAAACTGGCCACCTTATCCTGGCTGGAACACAAGACACAGGCACACCCACGTGTCTTACATAGCACCTCTGGCCATTCCATTTTCTCAATAAAACGGCAAAGCTGAGTTTGCCGTAACAGAAAAATTCAATAGCAACAAAAAGCCTATTTAAAAATAAGTGACAAACCTAAATATGCATTTCTCAAAAGAAAACACACAAATGACCAAAAAGGATAGGAAAAAATGTTCAATATTAACAATCACCATGGAAATGCAAATCAAAACCACGATGAGAATCACCTCACTCCAGTAACATGGGTCATGATCCAAAAGACGTGAGGTAACAAGTACTGGCCAGCGTGTTGGGAAAAGGGAGCCCTTGCACACTGCTGATGGTAATACCGATGGGTAGAGCCACTGTGGAAAGCACCATGGAGGTTCTGTTCCAAAATGAACAACAGAATAACCATAGGATCCAGCAACCTCCCTCCTGGGTATATATCCAAAGGAAGTAAAATCAGTATGTCAAAGAGACATCTGCACTTCTGTTTTATTGCAGCAATATTCACAATAGCCAAGAAACAGAAAAAACCTAAGTGCTCACTAGCTGATAAGTGGGTAAAGAAAATGTAGACTATATACAAATGCAATACTACTCGGCTACTAAAAGAAAAAAGAACAAAATGCTGTCATTTTAACAACATGGATAGAACCTGAGATCATTACGCTAAGCAAAATGAACCAGGTACAGAAAGACAAGTACCTTACCACTTCACTCACATGCAGAACCTAAACAAGTTGCTCTCACAAAAGCTGAGAGCTGAACAGTGGTTACCAGAGGCTGGAGAACAGCAAGGAAGGGAGATATGAGGGGCTGGTCAAAAGGTACTAAGTTACGGTTAGATGGTAGAAAAAAGTTCTGCTGGGCTACTACTGCACAGTATAGTAAGTACAGAGGATGACAACGTTCTATGTATTTCAAAAGCTATGAGGAAGGAGTTTGAATGTTTCTATCATAAAGAAATATAAATGGGGGGGTAAGTTGAACCTGATTTAAATATTATACAATGTATACATGTATCAAAAAATCACAAGCTGAGGGCATAGCTCAAGGGTACAGTATTTGCCAAGAGTGTGCAAGGTCCTGGGTTTGACCCCCCAGCAATGAAAAAAACATCAATCACATGGCACCACATATGTTTTATATATTTAATTTAAAAGTAAATTTAAATTAAAAAACAAAAAGACTACAGTTAACAACCAAAAATTTCTAGGGGAAAACAGCCTGAAATAGTTATGAAGAAAGGAAACTGCATAAACAAAGCTAACTAGGCACAAATGGCTATTTAATAGAAAGTCTTTCATATTTCATTAATTTTAGAATTAGAAATGATTTTAGTTCAAAACTATCAAAACAGATTCTTCATGTCATAAAATAAAAATATATAAAAACATGTTTTGAGCCCTAAAAATGAAATAGTAGATTTCTGTGATAGAAGCTTAACACAAATGTACAGCAAAGAGCTCTTCACAAGTCTCTGAAAAGCTTCGAAAGTATCAATGCCCATGTGTTTGCTACACCCCAGGAGAGCACGCCTGTTCCCTTACCATCCACCTGTGCCTTTGGGCCTCCTTCTGGCTCCTGTGCACACCCCCCTCCCCAGGCCTTTGCTCCTGTTCATTCTCTGTCATTCTGGGCCCAAACCCAGCTTTCAAGAACCTTGCTCTTCCCACCACAGTACATCTCTTCACACAGTGCCTCCACGGGAACCGGGGCGTCAAAAATGCACACCCTTTGTCACAGCCCTGTGGTGTTCACCATGCTGCTCCCCACAACACACATCCAGATGAGTCATCTTTCAAAATCCACCTCGAATGTTCCTCCTTCCGAGTTCTCACAGCATTTTACAGTACTTGTCACTTCTTAGGTTGACTTTTGTTGTTGTTGTTTGTTTTTAAGCCAAGTCTTGCTACGTAGTTCAGGCTGGCCTCAAACTCACAGCGATCCTCCTGCCTCAGCCTCCTGAGTGCTGAAATTATAAGTGTGTGCCTCTACACTTGGCCCTACCTTGCGTTTTTATATATTATGTATGCAACTTTTCTCCCGGATCCTAGGTCAATTTAAGGCAAGCAGTCTATTATTTGATTTATGGCTATAGGAGAGGTAAGAGCTACAGCTGCCATTTACTGAATGCGTATTCTGCTAAGTACTGAGCTGTATGCCTTACACACTACTCACTAACACTTACAACGACCACTTACTTGCAAAAGACATGAGAAGGTTAAGACCCAAAAGTTAAATAATTTGCCCTAATTTCCAAGTAAAGGGGCAGCTCCAGGACTCCAATCCAGACCTGCTGCACTTGCAATCATGGCTGCTCCACAGGCCTACCTCCCTTCTCACAGCCCACATTCCCAGCATCATGCTCTCTAAATAGCGCCACTATGTGCACAACAGACACTGCTCTGGATCACCTTGGCTAAAGCCTCCACTACCGCAAAACGTGAATATTTTTGATTCCGCATGTGCCTGTTATTCTCTTCAGTCTTTTAAAAATGCCACCTAATGAAGTACAACCATCAGATGTCTACTCCTTATAAAAAGGCTGCTAATGAATGGCACGATTATATGAAGTTATGCCTACAGATGAGAATTCTTAGACAGTACTTATGTACTAGACCCAGTGTTTATAATCTCCTCTCCCTACTCCAACTCACAAACTATGGCTCAGCAACAGTTTACTCCAACGTCCTCTACCTCACATTGTTATCCTCACCCTGACTATGCGAAAATACTAAAAGGTTGCGTTAACAGCTGAGCTCTACATTAACTCCATCAAGAAAATGGCTGAATACTCTATAGTTTCTTTGGTATAACTTTTTAAAATTGTTTTCCTTTTCATTTACTTATTTTCATTTATTTATTTATTTATTTACTTATGTCTTTTTGAGACAGGGTCTTGCAAGCTAACCTTGAGCTCACATTGTAGCCCAGGCTGGTCTCGAACTTGCAACGATCCTCCTGCCTCAGCCTCCTTAGTGCTGGGATTACAGGCGTGCACTACCACACCCAGCTCTTTGGTATAATTTTAAAACAACATTTTTAGGCCTTTTATGGATGACACAGGGTGAAAAGTAAAAGGTTACTTAGGTCTATATGTCATAAAGATACTTTACATATTATTGGTATAATCGTTGATACATTGTGTCAACTTGAGAAGTTTAGAAGTTTGACTAAGGCACTCAGCAGGGAGCCGGAGTTCCTACTTTGTAAACATCCTCATCTTGTGCAAGAGGAGGGCATGGATATGGTCTGAGTGCTACATACACCCGCTCTAAGAGGTAGCAGCCTGCTTACAATCTACTGGAGGAAAAAAGGCCTGGTTTTTCTCCCTTTTTTGCTCTTGTAGCTTTTCCTGTCTTCTGCCACCTTGAAGTGTTACCCCTGTGCCATGCCACCCTGCCTTGGAGCCAGCTGATTATAGACTGAAACTTCCACAAACTGTGAGCTAAATAAACCTTTCCGTCATTGATTTGGGGTGTCAGGTATTTTGTCTCAGCAACAAGAGAAAAGTAAATAAGACACTTGGCCTTCAAAATAATCCTATTAGGTAGGTATTAATACTTCCATTTTACAAATAAAGAAGCTAGGATGAAAGGTTAAAACTTGCCTAAGAACACACAATACCTAAAAGAATAAGAAAGCACACTCACATTATGCTGACTCCAACTGTTTCTTCATTCTAAAATGTGAACTCTCCAAAGCTCTCCCAGTGTGACAATCACAGCACCTGTGTAAGCCCAACTCATTCAGGAAAGCAGCAGGAGCCCCTGACATGAAAGGTAAGCCACATGAGCTGTTGCTTATGTGGACAGAGACATGATACTGAGATGTCACAAGTCATCAAAGTGTGCTTTCTTCTCTGCAGCATGAAAAGGTCAAAGCTGGACCTCAAATATGGACTCTTGATTTTAAGCCCTGACCCCAGTGTACCTTTGTTGCTTGCCTGCTGCAGCTCTAGCCAGGGCCTCCCCTGCTTGTTCAAGTGTTACCACTGGCCTTGAGATGACCATAAAAAAAAACATATTCTACATATTCTACATACAAAAACATATTCTACACAACTTCTGCCGACCACACCTGGGCAGGCAAATTGGACTACAGTCCAGATCATGATCTTCCTAAGCTAAAAGCAAAACCAGTGTCCTTATAACAATATGTCCGAAGTGGGGCTGGATATTTAGCTCAGCGGCACAGCGCCTGCCTGGCAAGCACAAGGTCGTAAGTTCAATTCCTGGTACCACAAAAAAACCAAAAAAAAAAAAACCAAAAAGAAAAAAACAACAATATGTCAGAAGAACTCAGGTACAACATAAGTGACAACTAAAACAATTTTACATATTCAGTAAAGTTTTCTTCATAGATTGGGACCAATCAGGTAACTGTAATAGATTTTCACAATTTTCAACTGTTTTTCTATTAATTAGCATAAATTTCAAAAGCTTCACAGTAAATCAACAAGTAGGCATTTTATGAGAAATGTGTAACACCATACTTTGTCACTGCTGTTGATGTCATCTACTCCCACAGAAAGATCTTCTTCAATCTCTTCACCAATACTTAGCTCACTTTTTTCTGAGCGATGGGTGGCACTAATTACAAGGGAGGAAAAATAAGATCTCTGAAAAGAATAACTAATATTCTTCATATGTTCAGACCTTTTGAGTAAAATACATTAAATATCATCAATTTCATATCATCTCACCTGACCATTAAAATAACTTAGCAAGGGCAACAACAATAATCAAGTCAATACAGCAGATCAGAAAATTAAGGTTCAATGGTAACTTTGAATACAATAGCAAGAAAGAAACAAAATTTCTAAAATGCCCCTGTATCATATTATCTTTCCAAACAACTATATAATAGATCACACCCCAAAATACAAATTTCCAATTGAAAATAAAACTCAAATAAAATTCCCAGACATGTAACTTAAAATTTCTAATCATACCCACAACAAATATTACTTCCACGTTAGCAGGCAACTCATAGATTATCTTCACATATATAAGGAAGTTGCCTAACACAAAACAATAAGAAATATCACTTGGGGCCAGGGATATAGCTCAGTGGCAAAGTGCCTGCCTGGCAAGCAGAAAGTTGTGAGTTCAATTTCTGGCACCAAAAAAAATTATATATATATCATCTGCATCAGAAAATTAATTGCAAGGGATGATTTTCTTTAATGCAGACAATCCCACCACAAAAAAAAAAGAAATAAAAAGAGCACTCATGATATGGCAACAGACTTGCTCCTAAATGTCTTCTGAGTCAACTCCTCAGTAGTCACACAGCAGAGTATGTCAACAGGCTCCAAAATACATAATTTTGGTTTATCTTTTATTTACCTTAATCAGTAAAAACAGAACAATCAAATACACTGAAGTAATCCTTAATGTAATTTTTTTACAGCTGCCTGCATACAAGAATTATTTATAAATGTATGTTTAAATATTTTCCTAACAATTTCTTACCTATTAAAGTCATCAACATAGTCTTCTTCTCCAGTCCCTGGTAGGTTTAAGAAAATATACGTTACATTTACATAAAATATTTCCTGATATATCCATAATTACACATCTCCTGCCAAAACAATACATTACTGACTTACACTGCATCATTAAAAGACAAGTACCGGGGCTGGGATTTAGCTCAGTGGCACAGCACCTGCCTGGCAAGCTCAAGGTCATGAGTTTGATTCCCGGTACAGGAAAAAAACAAACAAAAAAAAAGACAAGTACCAAAGACCAGAAATACTTTTACCACAGCATATGAAGGTAAATGACCAAAGCTGTTATAAGTGATCATACCACATCCTAGACTGTGGTTAATACCTTGTCTTTATTCCATGTTCTCAGGAGCATTTCATCACAGGGCAGATGCACCACTACTCTGCCCTTTGCCCTAATGGAGTATAGCAGCAGCAGTTCACTATCAACTCCTCACTACCTTGTTTGAGCTACTGCAACCCATTTCCACACCCAGCGACTCCGGCCCTCTAACTTGCAAAAAACATGCACAGGTTCCTCTCAACATCTTTCTCCCCTACTAGAGTTTGAATTCCCCAAGACAAGTCTGCCCTGGTCATTGCTACTAGCGCCATCCCTGCCACATGCAAGCTGTCCATGTACCTGCTGAATGAACAGCAGTAGTGAACAATAGTGCTCAGTGTAAGCTCATGGAGTCAATTCACTTAAGATTTGATCCTAAAAGAAAATACTTTAAAAACTGGAAATTTATTTACCTAATCCAAGTGATCCAATTTTATCATTGACTAATTTCAGATCTTTCAAAACTGTGCTTCCCCTTTTACCTATGAACAGGAAAAAAAAAAATCAGCATTAAAGTAACTTTTAGAATACAACATTCTCTAAGCCACTTTATGACAGTACAGCATTATACTGACCTAAAACTAAGAAAACCTTGCAAACTCTCATCATGCAGTGCTTAAATTATGCATTATAGCCTCTTTTTAATCACAAACAACATCACTCTCCCTTGGAACACAACATCAAGGTAACTTTTTGCCCAACTATTGAACCTTTGATAAACAGCCTCAGAAGGCATAACTTCACAGAATATAACTGTTTTTCCCCAATTTTATTCTTCCTTTGAACTTCTACACTTTGCTACAATTCAATCACCAATTTCATTTGCCAAACTGATCTCTTCAATGGTTTTACTTCTTCAGTCCTGAGTTCTCAATGATCCTCTCTAAATTGTCATTCTCTAATCAGGAGTATGGCCACAATATCCTGAATTCCTTCCTTGAGGGTGGCCGTAACCACAGAGAGAAGGCATGTGGACCATCTGAAGGGACACACACCTGGCCTACTAAATGTCTAAGATGGGAACACACCACCTGTTATGTGTTCTAGAAAATCCCACACTGCGCCACACAATACATATAACAGAAAAATGTTAGGAAGTACCACAAAATTAGACAAAACCATACTGTCAATTCCTACTGAAGCTAACTGAGGAAACTTTTTCAAAAGAGGTACTCATACTCCAGACATTCTGCCAACTAAATGCTATGCTCACTATGATATGGAATATAGAGCCCATTATATATCTGTGTTTAAATCTTGGAACTGTCACCATGTGTCAGGGAGGAATGAGAAGGCAAATGGTACAGCTGCTTGGCTACTGCATCTTGCTATCTATCTCTACCTCTGCTACATGTAAAAAGACACATCAGATCCAAGTCCCTAAAAGGAAAATGTTTAACATTCCAGTAACAACTACTGTGGTGTCACTGAACAAACTTTTAAAAATTAATTGAATTTAACCCTGAATCAAGTCATTTTAAATGTTCAAAAGATGATTGAAAAATTACAGATGTTCCTTGACTTACAGTGAGCTTACATCCAATATACCAATCATAACCTGAAAGTATTGCAGATTAAAACTGGATGTACCACCCCCAACCTACCAAATATCACAGCAACACAGCAACCTACAGTGTTCTTTGTTCCCTTCCTGACCCTATGGCTGATCGGGAGCTGTGCTGCTCTCTGCTATAGCACCACAAGAGAAGATCATGCATATCACTAGCCAGGGAGAAAAATCAAAGCTCAAAGTATGGTGCCTATCGAATGCATATTAAAAATGCATGAAGTTGAAAAACCTTAAGCCAAGCCATCATAAATTGGATACCACATGTATAATACATCTAAAGATAATAAAAATCAGCTAAAAAGTCAATATCCCAAAAGTATTCTAATGGCACAGGAAAAGGCAAAACATAAAATGACAGAGACTATGACATTAAACAGAAATATAAAGTATTAACAAGAAATATCTGAACAATAAAACTAGGCTATTCTTATGATTTTCCTGGAAAAAAAGAAAACAGTAAGTAATCATATACTACTTAGAGAAAAATACCACAAACACTTAGGCCACCATCTTCAGGCACTTACTCTCAGGCTCTTTTAATGAGGGGGCTCCTGCCAGGGAAGTGAGTCCACTCCTTAAGGGGGGAGCATCTGAGAGCGAGGCCAGACTTCCTGCTTGCTTCCTAGGTTCACTTCTCCTAACAGGAAGCAAGTGACAATTAAATGGTAATCTTAGATCCTGCCACTAAACACAGTGGCCAGAAACATGGAACACACATTTTATAGGTTCAAAATCAAAAAGTATACCTGTAAGGCAATGTAGACAATCAATTATCACAAATCCATGCAGTAAAGTTTGTCAAGAAATCAGCCTGCCTCTTCACACTGTTTCATATCTTACAAGTTAAGTTGACCTTGCTTAACATACTCCCTGTCCATGATTTCTTTGAGCAGCCCTTATTCATTACCCCAAAACACAATCAAGGGACAATATGGGAGTCAACTAGCAAATAAGCACTACGTGCTAGACACACTTGTTAAGTACTGTTTAGGAAGCCACAAAGCCTCTTCAAGTCATGAGCACCAACCTCTAGGAAATGGTTATCACTGCCCTACAACCCTACACACTCTACAGTCCAGTCTCTCTTTACTTTCTTTTCTGTAGCACTAGGGATTAAACCTAAAGCCTTGTCACTAAGCTACATTCCTACCCCTCTCTTTCACTGTTTTTCTTTTTTATTGAGACAGGGTCTCACCAAATTGCCCAGGCTGGGCTCAAACTTGGGATCATCCTACCTCAACCTCCCAGCATGGGATTACAGGACTGTACCACCATGCCTGGCTTCTCTTCACTGTCTTCTACAATCACTTTACCTTCTCTACTCAAATCTCCATCACTCCCCCTCCATTCTTACTCACAGGAAACTCATACAAGTGTACTGGGTGCAACTATCTGGTCCACTCCTGACTACGAAGGGTCCAGCTCTTTACTCTTCTGGCAAAGACAAGTCCCCTGGGTAGTGAATTCTATCAGCCCAGGAATTCCATCCTCAGGCCTTACATTCTCCCACCTTTGAAACCAGATCCTTCTCATCAGCAACACACGTTACTGCTTTCACTTTCACAAGTTATACACCCATAACCTATGCCTCCAGCCACTACCTTAATCCTGTGTACCCCTGTATAACTCATCAGAAAATCATTTATCATTTACAACCCTTACCTCTCACATCTTCTTGAACCCACTCTAATCCTTTAATTGCTCCTACTACATTCCAACAAAACTGACTGTCAAAATCATTAGTGACCGCAATGTAGCTAAATCCAGCAGCAAACTTTCAGATGTTAAACAGCTGCTCCTTCTTGCCACCTCCTGCAAGGTCACGACATCTCCTGGTTCTGATTCCTTCCTCCTTCCTGCTCACCTTGCTCAGCTCAAGGTGCTACAAGGCCCAGTTTCATGATCTCCTTGTCTCCTAGCTGTAATGGTACTGATAACTAATGATTCCTTTGTTCATTTCTCCAGCCCAGACTACTCTTTAATTCCCTGATCCAATAGCCTAACACACAACCCACCAAGTCTTCTCACACGTAACATGTCTAGGCTTTCATACTACCTTATCTTCCCACTCTTCATCTTAGCCTTCCAGTTATTTAGACTAAGAACCCAGGAGCCACCCTGGATATTATTTTGCTCTGTGGGACCTCAAGATATTTCCAAAAACCACCTATTTCTCATCACTGTCACCACTATCTCCCCTTAATAAGTCTAAGAGTCTCCTATCTAGAAACTCTGCATCCACCTAACTCAGCAGCAGGGATCCTTCTGTCACATGCTGGATACAAAAGACACCCACAGCTTGCAGTTTCACCCTGTGGAATCCTGCCCTCATCTCTGGGTTCATCTCACAGAAGCCCTCTCACACTTGCTCACTGTCGTATGGCCTGTAAGATAACTTCACATTTGTGGTCTCCTCTTTGGGGAGCCCAGAAAACCCAGATGCTGTATGGCTTACTCTTGCCTCTGGAGTTCTTAGCTCAGATAGCATCCCCCACAATGAAGCAGCACCCCAAGTGAGGCTTTCCTGGACACGCTGCTGAAACACATGCGACCCCACAAGCGCTTGTTTTGTGTCAGGGCCCTGCTCTCATCTTCTAGAACACTGTAGTGTCATTCTCATTGACTTTCTGACTTCGTCCTGAGGTAAGCTTCCTGATGGCAGCTTTGCCCTTCTGTCACTGTGGCAGTCTGTCCCTGGTACATGGCAGGCATATATTACAGACTTATCTGGTGACATGAGTCACACCAGGTTTACTTAAAAACCTGAAACTGTTTTACAACCTAACAGGGCTTAATGACACAAAACCAGACCTACGGATTCAATACAGAACCAGTAAGTCATTACTTTTTACATACAAAATGAAAACAGAAGTTGTATTTTTAAACCTCTAGTCTGACTGTCCAAGAACAGTCTACTCACCAACCATAGGTTTTTTCTGGTTTAGGAATGGGATCATCAAAGAAAGAATCTCCTTCCATATCATCTTCACCTGGACAAAGGCCAGCTTTGTCTTTGACATCTAAAGTGGTAGAGCTTAAAAAAGATCCAATTTTTGTTTCATGGGTCAGTGAGTGCAGACTGCTTTTGTTCTTTGATTCTGATGAGGAGACAGCTGTATCACTCTGACTGGTCTCACTGTTGGCCTTCTACAAAGAGGGAGAGAGAACAGTTCTTGGTGAGAAAACTTGAAGATGTTTTAAATAATAAAGAAGTTGAGTGAACACAGGCAAATCTGTGCATGTGGGTGTACATCACCTTGCAAAAGTGAACTGTAGCGTAACCCCATGATTTACCACTTCAATCCCCAGCTTCCTAGCATGGCTAACTTTAGAAGGGAAAATTTGTTAGAGAAATAATGGTTACCCATTTCTTTCTTTTGTCCTTAAATAGAAATATCTTTACTAGGTCTACCCTACCCATAAACAATTTCCTCATTTATAAGTAACTTTTCCATTTTCTCCCGTATGTATACCATTTCTTCATAAAATATCTTAAATCAATGCATTTTTAATAGAAATTAAAAGAGAAAAGGCAGACTATGTCACATAAGTGCACCAAACATTATTTATCAGAAAAAAAGAGCAATTTCCCAATCAGTGCCAAATACAACAGCCACGGAGGTGAAACACACTGCTGTCAAATGCTTGCCTTTCTACTGTAGCATCTGGTTATAATGGTCTTAATTCAGACTTCCAGAACAGCTCACCAACCTGCACCTCACACAGTGTCCACAGGCAGGTATTTATATCTCTGCATTTCTTTAACCAAGGTAAAAAGAAATTCTCAAGCCTACTGAAATATGGTGAAGTTTGCACACAATAGCATACTGTATTTTCTTGTTTCCAGTTAGTCATAACTATCAGGGCCTAATTCTATTTTTGAATGGTCAGATATCTCTTTTGCTCTTAGACGTGTACATCAAGAGCAACAATAAAAACTGCTAAAATAATAGCAGCAGTTAATATGGAGAGCACTCAAATGCTTCACATATGATGCTCTATTTAATTTTAAAAATAAGCCTTCAAGGCTGGTGTGGTGGTGCACACCTGTAATCCCCGCACTCAGGAGGCTGAGGCAGGAGGATCGTTACGAGTTCAAGGACCAGCCTGGGCTACAAAGTGAGCTCAAAGCCGGCCTAAACTGCATAGCAAGACCCTGTCTCAAAGAGACAAAAAAAAGAGCCTTCAGCATAGGTGGTGGGTCTACTTTTTCCTGTGGATATGAAAAAGGAAACACAGAGACAATTTATGTCATTTGTGAAAATCCCCATGTAATTAAATGGTAAAATCAACAAAAAATCAGGGCCTCATTCCAGAGGTTAGCCCTTAATATTTATATAGTTTTAAGATTAGGTTGAATTATACAAAACCATATTTTATGTGGACTAAAAACTGCAATTCCCAAGATTCAGACTGTCATATCTTTAGTATGACCCCTATAAACACACTAACCTGAAATAAAGAGAATACAGTTAGCACTTGACTATTAACTGTACAATTTTCAATAATTTTCGTAAGCATGACTTTCCCTCAAAAATTCAAACTGGGTTAATATTTTTAAAAACAAATCATAACTAGGACCTGAGAGAGAACAGATGGGCAGCAAAGGAACAGTTAAATGTAGTACTACTGAGGCAAGGTGGTAGAGTACGGGTTAGAAATAATGCACAAGACACTCCGGGGACTGTTATGCTTTCCCTATATACAGACAGCACTCACAGGGCTTACTGTAGAAGATACATATTGACATCTTTATACTCCTCAGAAGCCTGGACTAGGACAGAGGTAAGATACAAGCTATACAGATTTTAGAGCCTTCCACAGAACTATCTTGTCCATATATTTATTATTAATATGGATAAATTAATGACCATAAAGAAATATCTGGAAAAATATATACCAAGTTACCCTTTTAGACAATATAGGATATTCTCAAAGAAGAAAATTTTTTAAATAGCCTAGTAACTTTCTTCAAGTTTTCCTGTGTTATCAAATATGGAAAAGTATCATGAACTTCTGTTTCTTAATTAGGTTTGTTTCAGTTATAATTTCTGAATTATAAATATTGCAATAACGGATTTCTACTTTTGCAAAGGCATTAAAAATAAATGCCCTGAAGTCCTGCAGTATAATTACAGACAGAGAGAGTAACTGTCCTTCAGAACATTCCTGAGAAAGTTCCAAATGGGAGCTGGCATGAAGCATCTCAATGGGAGCATAAAGCAACACCACAGGAAACACTAATCATTCCAGTATTCAGTCTTCCCCACAATTCACATTATCAACACGATCTTAGTCTACATTATGAACTAGCTACAATTAAGTTTAACTATTATGTATCTACGATTATTTTTTGACTGGTTTTAGCAGTATCCCTGCTAAGAGTAGAAGGACCAGTTTTGAAAGACAAATTTCATGGAGGACATTATGTTACAGCAATACATATTCTTTAAAATAATATAACTATTTTGTTCTCAACATACGGTTCTTTTTTCTGTGGAATAAAAACACCTTAAAAACAATTTGCTTTACAACTGCTCTCAAAATAAATTTCTAAAACACTTGGACATGTACTTTATAACTATGGCCTATTTACACCAAAAAGTCATTAACCAATTGTGTTAACAATGAACCCATTAAATTTAACTACAAATAATTTTTATTATTAGAAAAATGTGCAATAAAACAGAAACATTTACCATCAAAACACTCCACAGAGATTAAACCAAAAGTACCGTAAAAATTCTGGAGTAATTTCAATGGGGAAAATCTACATACACATATGTATGTGCTAGAATCTGTTTAAAAACCTGTATCATGCCATAGGACAAGCCTTTATGTTAATACATCAACTCCATTTACTTGGGTTTCTTATCACTTAAATTTGAGCAAACTAAAGTTATGATTCAAAATGAAGTAAAATCACTAACATTACATATATTGCTCAAAACCAAGAAATACAATTTAATGCCTTAGGATTCATTCCTTGGACAACCTCAGAGGTTGCTAAGGAGTATAATCTCTCACCCAGAAGAGATTTGTTGAAGTTGTAACTCCTAGTACATCAAAGTATACACCACACATGGAAAAAGCATCACTGTAGAGGTATTAAAATGTGACCATATTGGAGTAGGGTGGGCCCTAAGCCAGGATGACCAGTATGCTTAGAAAAGAGGAGGACTAGGTTGCAGGTCACGTGTGCTTAGCGTGCCCAAAGCCCTCTGCCCTCAAAAACCAGAGAAGAAACAGAAACACAGAGAGCCACCATGTAAAGATGGAAGCAGAGCCTGGAGCTATCTACCCAGTCGAGAACATCTACATTTGCAGGCAGCCTTAGAAGCCAAGACAGAAGGCAAGGCCCTGCTGACACTCTTGATTCAAGTTCTCAGTATCCAAACTGTGAAATAACAGATTTCTGTTATTTTAAGTCTCTCAACTTCTACTTTATTATACCAACCTCAGGAAATGAATAGACATTTCTAATAACTACTTGCTTTGTCTTTTCATAAATGTGACAGATCTACTGCACAGGACTACAACAGCCACTCAATTCGCTTGGATAGAACTCAAGACTCATAAACTTTCTGGTAAATCATAGTCAAGTCTTATGAAAGTTTAACTAAGTACTTAGTTTTCCAAAAGAACACTTACATAATCAAGAATTTAATCATTTTAAAATTTATTATCAGCATCAGAGATAACTTTTATAGTAAAAAAAAGCACTACTAATTTTGCAGTAGCCCAAAATTATGTTATCACTAGGATGACTTTAAGGACCTGGATAAAAGAATGGTTTTCCAAAGTAAAAGCTAATCTGCCCCATCCATAACAGGAAAAATATCAAAGTCAAACACATTCTTTAGGTGTACAACAGTATCCAAAAGCTCTGTGCACTGCTTTATTCTCTTCCCCACTCATGCCTCAGCCTCCTTCCCTCACACTGCCAAAGGTAGTTCTGATCCATGATTAACTATTGAAATACTAAGACAAGTACCTTTCCTATGGTCGCAACAGTTACACATATTTAAAAAGTTTAATTTGTACCTGATGTGGTGGCACATCCCCATAATCTCAGTACTCTAGGAGGCTGAGCCTGGAGAATCACAAGTTCAAGCCCAGCCTGGGCAACTTAGCAATCCTGTCTCAAAAACGGCCCCAGATGCAGCTCAGTGTGAAGGCCCTAGTTTCACTCCACCTAGAAAACCAAATACTATGGAAATCTACAACCCCAAAACATTTAAATCTCTCTAAAAGCACAGTGTCTACAGATACACTCTCCCCCTACAATCTATCAACAATCTAATTCCCACAGAGGTTCCAAAGCCCTAGTCCTTGGGTAATAAACCCTGTGAGTCCCACCCACCCTTCTGCCCTCTTCCCCACCCATCACAGCTGAAAGCCTCAGCTGACAGCAGGCTAAGAGATCTAGCCTACAGGCTGAGGCAGGGCCTCGGAGTTGCACCGGCTGGACTACCAGCGCCAGAACATCCACCTTCCCACCAGCCCACTTACCCAGGACTGTATGGGGTAGAGGTGCAGGGCAGGGCAGGCAGTGACACTGGAGGTTGATTGGGGCCCTTAGGTGATAAAGTACTTTGGAAGTAAATTTTCATATGTATTTCCAAATTTGTTTTTTTGTTTGTTTCTGAGACAAGTTCTGGATATGTAGTTCAGGGTGGCCTTGAATTCATTATGCAGCCCCAGGGTGGTCTCAAACTTGTGATCTCATGTAATATTTATTTTCCTTATATTCCCAATCATCTATCTACTCTTTGTCTCTGGGCTTTAAGTGAAGCAAGACCTTTTAATTTTACCCAAGTTAAATTAGTTCAAATATCTTACAAATCAGTTTTATGAGTTTTGTGTCTCTCACACATATATATATATTTACATACATACATATACTCACATTCTATAAATGACTTTTTAAAGTTTATTTCTAGTACAACTACAGTGTTGTTGAAACTGCCAGCAGTCTCTGAGTAAGCCATTAACACTTGTTCCTTCCTATATTCAAAGGCAGGAAGACACATCCACGTGGCTGGCTCAGGGCTCCAGAACTCCGAGCATCACCCTGGGCCATCCTGCTTCCATTCAACGCCCAACACTATACACCCTGGGGCAGCTTGGCCAGTCTACATGTGCAGGACAGAAAGGTGGGGCTCCCACATCTGCACATAACACCTCCCTCTGGAGTCTTGATGGGTACAACTTCAACCGCCACATGTAACTTGGCAATTGAATAACAATGTTAAGGATGTTCAGAATGCTGGGAACCTACAGCAATGCAGAAGGCAAAGCAGAAAAGCAGAAGGATGAAGAGGTAAGGTAAGGCTGGAAAGAGGTGATGATGGCTACAATATAGATTTCTTTAAAAAGCAATTCAGAAACAAGATCAGGAAAGTAGAGGAAAAAATTTTTCAAAGTGATTGAGGAAGTACCCTGGGCTCCGGTACACAACAGTGAAACACAAGGGATCCCCAACTTATAGCCTGATCTCTGGGACAGGGACCTCTCCAGATTCTTAAACCACCCTATCCCCCAAGCTAGGGAGATATGTGAGGTGCTGCCCAAGTGAAAGTCTGGACCCACCACACCACATTACACAAGGTGAAAACCACTCTTCTTAGTATGCTTTGGTTTTATATATAAATTTCTTCCATTTAAAGGCTACCATACCAGTAATGTCAAAAACTTAATACAATGAAATGCATTTTAACATTCAAAAAAATTCCTAAAATGTTGATTAAAAGAATCTAAAAGGAATTTTAGATTCTTATTTACTTCCTTAATGTTGTCTCGCCTCTTCAGTCAGACTGTGAACTGCTTAAGTGAGGACTATATTAAATACGTCTTGCCTACAGCATTAACACAATGACTTCCACTGTGTAAATGTTCCAAAAATATTTACTGGGTAATACAACATCTTCTCGTCTAATAATGTATAAAGAACAGTGTGAACAAAAAGAGAATACAGTCATAGAATTTACCTTTGAAACCATGGGAACTAAAGTCAGTTAAGCAGCAAACAGTCTTTTAAAACCTTTTAATTTTGGAAGTGTTCTACTTAGTGGAAAATATATATGCCAAGATTGAACACAGAATTAGTGAATTTCAAGAGAATTGAAAATTAAATTATTCTGTCTTATTCTAAGTAGACCTCTAACAGTTAAATTTCATAAGCGGCTAATCTACTGGCTTAGATTATTTTTGTAACCTTTAAGGGAGGAAGAAAAAGCAGCCACAGCCGTGACCACTGTGCAGCGCTGGCCCTTCCAGTCTGCTGTGAGGAAGGGCCTGAGCAAGGGCCGAGGGAGGTTCAACAGTCTGGAGAACGGCAGAACACAAATACAAACGTCTTCAAGGGAAGTAGGTGTAGTCTTTCATCAATCAAAACTTGCCCAAGAAAGTAATCTGAGGTCCAGTTTTCTTCAGATAAAAACCATAATATTGACAACAGGTACATGATCATCCATTCAAAGGGAAAACAAATATTTTCAAGCCTTTTTTATTGCCAGTTCAACTAAAAGCATAATTTTACAATATAACAATATGGTTTTCACCTGGATAAAACTGACCAATTACTGTTTTATGTTTTGTGCCAGCATGGCTTTCTCATGTTCTGACTATAGACAGATTACATGGACATTTCAGAAGGAAACCTAAGTCCCAGGCCAGCAGGAGGCCCAGGAACTGAGGGGTCTGCCCTGGCACAGGCTGCTTTTCTCCTCTGCCCTCATGCATGTTACCTTGTCACCAGACTTCTGCACGCTTGTCTTCTTCTTACCTTGTCCTTTATACCTTGGTATCTGAGCATGAGAATAAAATGACATTTTACTACAAAATATAAATCCTTAAAAGTAAACTAACTCATTACCAAACTAATAAAAATTTCCCATTAGAAAACGTATTACAAGTGGAAAAATCTATTTAGCACGTTCCTACTGAAGCCTACTTTTCTTGTCTTTTCTTTATTCTGTTTCTAAAATATAAGAACTAACGTTAAGACCTGTTTCCAATAGGTACTGAGTCAAGTGCAGACACCCATGAGTCACTCGCTTAAGCCACAGTGCATGGAGAAAGGGTTCTCTCACACTGTTGGGGAGAGTTCGAAATAAGCCTGGATGGAGCACCTGAGCAGCTTTGTTGAAGACTTGTTCCAACCTTACCTGGCCTGCCTCAGGAGCACACAAAGCTGGTTTCTAAATGGTGGGCTAGGCCCTCCCCTTGGCCACAGCTTTTCTGAGTCCTTCACACTCTTGTGCACTCTCAAGGACAATGAGGAACCACAGAGAGGGTGGGGAAAGTAATGGAATCCCAAGTCCAAATCCTTAAGGACTACATGAGAATTGTACTTCAAGTCTCCAAACAAAGATTTATATTAAAATAGATCCTACTCCAGCCCAGCCACCAAGTTATCTAGGGTATTTCCAAAGGGGACACTGCAACTTCAGTTTATGGTGCATACTAAGAACCAGACTACACCGAAAATAACTGAAAGGTGCAGAAGTACAATGCCCTCTGGAGGACAAATACTGTCCTCTAAACCTTAAAGCCTTAAAGATTCTTCTAAGAATTCAGAGCATCATTTCCTAACTGACTCAGAACACGTAAGATTCTTATCATAACTCCTAGATCTTAAAAAAAAAAATTATTTACATAGAAAGACTAAGGAGATGTAAAACAGACTTTTAACTCTTTTCTTGAAGGTAATATCTTACACAGAAGGTTATTGTGACTAATTTGTTTTTTTAAAAAATAATTTGCTAAAAAAACTTCCAAATAACACAATATCACAAGTATTGCTAAGTATTTTGGAAGAGTCATTAATTTCACTTTGCTTTTTTTTTTTCCTGGTACCGGGAATCGAACTCACGACCTTGCGCTTGCCAGGCAGGCGCTGTGCCGCTGAGCTAAATTCCCAGCCCCCAAGAGTCATTAATTTTAACATCTAATGTCAGATATTTTCATGGAAAATACATTCTACTTCCTCCCTTCCCAGGCTTTATCAGCAATTAAATTTTAAAATTTACTCTGACCTGTACCATCACTAGGGATACAACCTCCCATAGCATCAAGGGAAAAATATTTTCAAAAAGACCTTCCCTATTAGAATAGGCTAAACAGAAATCTCAGAAGAAAGTAACATTATGAGCACTATCAGGGGCTAGAAAAAGTATAATTTTATTTGTAATTCTACACTTTAAAAAAAAGAGTACCATCACAGAACAAGCAAAAAACAAATAAAATAACAAGAGCCATCATTCAGCAGTGTTCTGTGCCCAGACATTTAAGAAAACTATGCAGTAGTATAATTACTAACCTTCAGAAGTTTCCCCGATTAAAAAATGTACCACAAGCCCACACAAAGCCTAATCTCTAGAATGTACTCTACAGTATCCTCTATTCCTAACGAGAAGAAATCAAAGGAAAAGTTACAGTACACAAATCTGACCCATGAAAGACTATGCTTGTGTTCCCTTAAAATTCACATCGAAATCCAAACCCCTAAAGTAATGGTATTAGGTAGTGCTACTGTTAGGAAATGACTGGGTCCAGAGGGTAGAACTCTCATGAATGGGACTAAAGCCCTTAGAAAAGAGACTCCAAGCCTAGCATAGTGACACACTCTGGGAGGTCAAGTAGATAGACTACAAGATTGAGCCCAGACAAGATAATGTATCCAATCAGTGAGACCCTATCTCAAAATAAAAAAGGACTTAGGATGTAGCTTAGTGCAAAGACCTTGGGTTTAATCTCCACTTTGGTGGTGAATGCACATCAATATCATAGAGAAAATACTTTTAAAAGGTTCTCCAGAGAGCTCCCCTGCCCCTTTCTATCATGTGAGGACATACAGAAGACACCATCTATGAACCAGGAATCGGGACCTGATTAGGCCCCAAATCAGCTAGTACCTTGACAATCTTTAGCCTCCAGAACTGTGAGAATCAAATCTATTATTAGCTACCCAGTCTGTGGTATTTTATTATAACAGCCTGAAAAGACTAAGACATGACCTAGACCCAGCCTTTTACAGCAAGAGTTGGTACTACCAATTCGTGTTGTACTCTAACCAGTCACCAGAGACAGTTTTCCTGATAATCATCTCTCCATTCATTCCTCTAATATTATACATATATCCTTGATCTTTAATTCAAGTGCTTAATTCAACATTTTTGTTCTTTATGTTATAGACTTGAAATCAGGTCTTACCTTTAGTAAATCATAAACACACATTCACAAATGTAACCACAGTATATTTTCCTATAAATCCTATTAAATGGCTCATTACTCTAAAAAAAAAAATCATAGTTTACAATTCCAAACTGGGTCATTTATCTAAAAGCCTACAATATTTAAAACAATTTTTTAACTTGGAAGCTACAAGTCTCAAAGTAGGCGTTTACAAATGAAAAATAAACTTTCTTGTTAGTGAAAGACAAAAATGTTCAAAGTACCAAATGAGTCCAAATATTCTAAAATACCACTATTAAAGAGCGTTTTTTTCTGCCACACAAAATTCAAACCACCACAATAAAAGCACTTTTAAAAATACATATTTAGATGGGAAAAGACGCCCCTTTAAGAAACTAAAGAGTACTTATTACAAAATAACAAAAAGTTAACAAGTAAGAGTAGAGAGGAGCAAGGCTCTGAGGTATCTCAATCCAAACATCACGTTTATGCCAGCTGACTCACCTTACTAGGGGTTGACTGTGTACTTGTTTTTCCTTCCGGTGACTTTGGTGGAGAATGTACATCACATAGATCCAAAGCACCCTAAAATCACAGTTGAAATTAAAACACATTTAAAAATAAAACACAAATATACCAATGATGGCTTGATAATATTTTAGCATTTAAAAATACTATACAATGTTGGTGTTCTTTTTTTCTTTATTCATGAAAATATTCTTAATCTTCCTCTAATTTTACAAAAAAAAATCATACTCAGATTCAAGAAACTCAAAATAAAATAAAGAGCAGAGTAAAAGACAGATAATCAGAAACAACGAGATCCACCTTTTACATAAGGGCACAGGACAAGAGATGGAAGGAAGAGGAAGGGAGAAGGGAGGAAATTAAGATGTGTCTGCACATGTACCAACTCCCCACAAGAAATGTGATCACTATGTTCTACAAACATGTACTAAGAAAAAAAAGAAAACAAATAAAATAAATGATTCTGCAGTAGTGAAGAGAGTGAACAGATGCAAACCCTTAAGAAGAAATGATGCTGCTCAACAGAGATCAAGATGTGGACAATCAGAACGCTAAAGGAAATGACAATGACTCACTGAGGAAGGAGCTCAGCAAACCAGAGAACGCTTTTAATTACCTATAGCCAAGAGCTATTTAATAAAATTAATCAAAGGTCTCATTAAAGCATGTGGGGCCCAGCAACCTGACACTTATGGTTTCAAAATGTCATTTTCGTAAAAAGCACCAGTAACTGAGTTCAGCACGTTAATCCACAGCTAGTTATGTTTCCTGCACTCAACATTTAAAGGTAATTAAAATTTACAATGTTTTACTTCTTTATAATGGCAGGATTCCTCTCAAAGTAAGAGAATACTAGTAAATGATAGAAAAACTAATTTTTAATGAATCTAACAGAAAACATATTCTTGAGTTCCTCCAAATAGAATAAATAGGTAGCCCTAACCTATATTCTTTAGCTGTGCTCTTCTATACACTTAACTAGATACCTGGAACAGTCACAGATGTGTCCGTATCTGCAAAACAGAGTACCTTCATGTAAAGCTGATGTGTATACACATAAATCAGTTAATCCCATGAGCAGAATTTTTAAAAAGAAAGTTTACGAGTATGAAGAGTAAGTGCTAATCAATGAAGTAAAGGTTTGAAAATGTCTAGCAACTAAATAAAATCAATAGCTCAGTTTTAATCTTAGTTTTAAAAAGCTTTAAGCTAAAAAAAAAACTGTCAACCAGTTTTATCATTAACCCTTCTGTATTTAACCAATAATAAAAGCAACTGGGGCTGGGGATTTAGCTCAGCGGCAAAAGCGCCTGCCTGGCAAGCGCAAGGTCGTGAGTTCAGTTACCGGTACCGGAGAAAAACCAAAAAACTAGAAAATAAAAAAAAATAAAAGCAACTAACAACTAATAATGCTTTATAGGCCAAGCACCATTGTTACATGCATTAACTTATGCACATGAACCTCAGAACACCCATGTGAGGTACAGCCTGGTACCTTGATTTTATAATGTTAAGTAGCAAGTCCAAGGCAACCGCTAGTCAGTGAGGGGCTCCTGAACCTAACACTTTGAGGATCAATAAACAAAACAGGTGTACAACAGTGTCAGAATCTATACATTTCAATATTCAATAAAAGATCCATTTATATAATCTCAATGAATTTCACCTCATCTTTAAAGAATATCTTCTTTTTTACGCAAACCGTGATGGATATGTACTTACCTACAACGTTAAATTAAGTAGACAATAAATAAAAAATAGAAAAAGATAACATAGCATTACACTTACTTCCCCACTGGCAGGCCCTTTCTCTTTCTGTTGACAGCGTCTGATCACTTCTAATAGTAAAGGTCCACCCACAGTGCCTTCTGCTTCAATGATACCTAAATCTCGGGCTAGATTCTCTCGCCCTTCAAGACCTTGAAACTAGAAAATAAACGATATAGGTGCACAAAACAATGTCTCTCAAGATTAAAGAAAATATTTTAGAAATTTACAGTTATCTCTAAACTCAATGAGGCCTTCTAATAAATTAATGTTCATTTTTAAATTTTTAACTATTTTTTATAGCATAATGCTGTAACACAGTATTTCTACAACACTACTCTATTAGCAAGATTCAAGTTACATGAAGAAGCAATACTGGTGCCCATCCTGACAGCTCAGATGGTTTTTAAGAAAAACCAACAACAAACTATAAATAATAACCAGTATGCAAGTAATGCTGAATTATCAAACTTCATTAGTTTTCAAACTAACATTAACTCATTTGTAGCAAAGGTTACATAGAATAGATGAAAAAATCGTTACTCTTACTGTGCTAGTTTCAGGTTGAAAAACAGCCAAGGTAAAGTCAAGGTTAAAAAACTGAAGAAATTCTGCTACAAGACTTGCCACTAAACGACCTGTGAAGATCAAGAAAAAGATGTCTATGCAAATCTTTAAGAACTGTGAATTTTTTAATTAGCACTGCGAAATAAGACACAATTAATGAGGCAAAAGAAGTTTCTAAAGTTTTTAAATTACAAATTTGTTCTCTTTGAGTAATATAATTAACTAATGAAAATCCTGATTTCCCCATTTTTATCAGTCTGAAACTGTCTGGAAAACAATATAACACTTCATAGATTTCAGTGTTTCACTCTGTACAATAAAAACACTATATTATTATAACTATTATATTCTATAATATTTCCCACTACACAGTGAAATATTTTAAATGATCTGTAAGAAGCGCAGACTTTTAAAAAATTCCTGATTTTTCGTAATTGTGACAAGATTTAAAAATTCAGTCACTTAAAAAACAAGAACAAGTGGAACATCTTACCATCTTTTGTTTTTAAAAATTTTTTCAGGCTCTCATTGACTAAGGGAGTTTTGTTCTGTAAAAAATAATGCAACATTTTAACTGTCAGGTGATTTTCCTAAAAATAACTACAAACTGTACATTTTAGTTCAATTTTTTGACAAGAATATATTCTATATTGTCACTCATAAAAATTATGGTTTTACAAAAATCCATCCTAAAACTACTGATTACTGTAGGACTTGCAATGTGCTATTTAAAAACTTTTAA
Organism: Chinchilla lanigera; assembly: GCF_000276665.1. NCBI lineage: Eukaryota > Metazoa > Chordata > Mammalia > Rodentia > Chinchillidae > Chinchilla > Chinchilla lanigera. The sequence continues at coordinate 15,054,119 of NW_004955439.1, forward strand.
GTTAATAAAATAAAGCTATACATATGAACTTTTATTTTTAATTTTTAAATATTTTATTAAATTCCTTTGAAGTGAGACAATCTTTAAATACTCATGTCACACAATTAAATTTATTTCTATAAACATCCATTTCAAATAAATTAAGTTTGACAGTTTATCTTCTTAAGCTTCTACAATTTATAGCACATAGACTTGCAATTTCTAGTTCATCAGCAATACATGAGATGATTTTATGTGGCTACAGGTCAATTTACCTTTGTAATTATAGATTGAAAATACAGAAAAAAAATTCTTGCACATCAAACTGTTGCTGAGAATGAGCCTAGTATCAATAGCACACAATGGACAACCTGAAGTCAACCACACGAGTTACTGATATAGGGGCAGCATCACACACTGCTGATGGGAATGCAAAATGGCATTGGAAAGCGGTTTGGTGGTTTTTTTTTTAAAAGTTCAAAACATCTCTAGCATGTGACTCAGTAGTTCTACCTATAGGAATTTTCACAAGAGGAATCACAGATTCACAGAATCAAGCAAAGACTTACATATGAAATGTTCACAGCAGCCTTAATTATAATAATCAAAAACTAGAAACCCAGGTAAGTGCATCAATAGGGAAAAGCTAAACGAGGTGTCAGATATGTATCATATAGATTAACAGAATGATCTGTTAATCCTAAACTCAGGATTAAATGGAATGACTTAGTAGACACATTATAAATTTCAAATACATTATGATGAATAATCACAAAAGTACATACTATAGGATCCTCTCTGTTTGGCTCTTAAAAATGTTCAGGATGCTAAGAGGTAGGGAATGTTACCTTCAGACAAGAAAAATTTTAGGGGTTAGAGTTACATTCACTACCTTGATTGTTGTGATCATTTCAGTTGCATATATGTTCAAGCTTATCAAGCTGCCCATATTTTAAATATGTTGACCTTTCTGTAGATAAACTGCATATCTAATTGTTACAATAAAAGACAAGGAAAGAAAAGATCACCAAGTTCCCTGGTAAGTTAGTTTAGGAAATTTTAAGACATTGAATAATTGATATATTCAAAGAAAATGAAAGGCCATAATTAGACAGGTAAACAGCCAATTTAAGAATAATGTAGAGAAAGGACTTGAGGTAGACAGTGAGGGCACCAGGGAAGAAAAGACCAGAGAGTAGGAAAGGGATATAGCACTCTGGAAAATACAGGCAAACAGGCAGCAAAAGACCTTCAGAGACCTGCTGGACACAGTCAGGTAACAACTGAGCAGGGAGAAAAAAAAGAGCTAGGCCTAGAAAATGCCTGGATTTCTTGCCTGACTGTCCCAGAAAGTGTAGTCTATGATGCAGTGTAACATGTGAAGTTCAGGAGGAATAGGGCTGAAGTTACTGAAGGCATTAAGGTCACCAGGGAAAGAATGTAAAATAGGTACCAAGAGTTTAGGTACAAATACAGAAAAAAGATAGTGTTAAAGAAACCAAGGAGTGTAGGCAAAAGGAAAAAATATCTAAAAAAATCTTAAAAAGTCAAGGGAGATTTTCAAAAAGGAAGGAGAAATTCCTTTGATGTAGTAGTGGTGGATTTAAAATTTTAGTGGATTAAGGGATGTTTGGCACATAAGAAATGATATAAAACGTAAGTACAAATAGTGTAAAACATACACATTCTTTCCAAACTTGGCTGTGAGAGGGAAAAAATAGAAAGGAAAACAATGGTAGGACAGAGGAAAACAATTTTAAGAGAAATTAAAACACATTTTCATGCTCAAGAGAAGAACCAACAAAAAGGGAAAAGTCAAAGATAGCAACTAAAAAGATAAGAGGCAAAGTAAGGTAACCAGGGAAAGAACACAGAATAGGGCACCAAGAGTTTAGGTAGGACTGTGTTAAAGAAACCAAGCAGTACAGGCAAAAAGAAAAAAAGACAAGAGCTTAGACAAGCTTACATTTAGACAAGATGGAGCCTCTTCCACCAAAGCAGGAAGGAAAAACATACAGGTAAGCTTTTCCTGAAGTGAAGGAGAGTCGGGCAGGAGAAGGAGGACAAAAACTTAGAACCTGGATAGGATCAGGTCCAGGGTGAAGGAGACAGATGTGGGAGAAGACCACAGTGAACCGGAATCCACGAAGTTGTAACTGTACCAATTCATGTGGGTACCTGACTCTTCTTTAGCAGTTTCTCTGCAGAAACAAGGACAGGAGCCCGATGGATGAAATGAACATTAAGATTTCTTCCAAACCAAGAATGACTGTAAAGAAAAGCAGCCCAGGGTTCTGAGGTATGGACTGGCAAGAACAAAAAGAAACCAAAAGACTGACATGTAGACAAACAAGGAAAGAGCAAAAAGCTCGAGGATTTGATGAAATGAAAGAACAGGTACAGAGGTCAAAGAAGTGGAAGGACGAGAGACTGATCTGTACTCACTGAGAAAGAGCTTAGAAACTGATGAAGTGATTCTTGTTGACAACTTACAGGATATTCAGGATGTTTGGTGGAACTTGGGGTAAAGAGAAAAAGGTAAATTAGCAATATAAATTCAAAGGTGTGGCTGGACTTTTTGACAATCTGACAACAAAGACAGTGTTGTTTTAAGAATACTGGAATAGTCATGTAACTGTGGGGAAACTCGAACACTGCACATGAGCTTATTCAGGATTCTGAGCACCCCTCTGTTAATTCATTGACAATGAAACCATTTCTTCAAGTTAACGCCTAAGCCTCTCTGCTTCTGATTTAGCATTGGCCTCGGTTACTGTAGTATTTTTAAGGTTACTCCAAAATTTAAAAAGACACACAAAAAGAATAATTTCGGCTCTCTTCCAACAGTAAACCAGTATAGAGAGTAATAGTTCAGATCGTTCCCAGCTACACAATACTACAGACTGTATTCGGAAGTGTTTCTGAACTAAGCAGAAAGGAGGCACTAATGAACACGGTCAGATTAAAATTAAAAATGTTCATACCTCCACTTTTTCTTGCTCCTCGAGTGCTAAAAACACAGCTGCCCGGAGTTCAGCCTTTAAAGAAATAAAAATAAATTAGAAAAAACAAGAACTCAAGAACCCTTCCAAGGCAGTCTCCAAGCCGCCCGCGCCAGGACCCGACCCCCGCGCTCCCGGCCGGCAGGGTCGCGCGGGACCGCGGCGCACGCAGGAGGC
>NW_004955439.1:15057432-15061075 GCF_000276665.1 Chinchilla lanigera
GGAGCTCCGTGTCCTCCTCGGCAGCCACCGCGGCCGCCGTCGCAGCCATCTTGCTTCTCCAAGACAACCGCCCAAGCCGCGCGAACAGCCAACGGCGCACCGGCTCGAGCGCGCGCGGGGAGCGGGACGTGCGTCGGGCGGGGCCGCGGGCGTCAGGGTGGGGCGGGGCGTGGGCGAGGCTTCGCGCCCAGCGGAGCCGCGCGGCCTGGCGGTGTCCGGACGGTCGCAGAGCCCAACCGAGTCCTCAGGCTCGGACCCCCGGGGCTCCCGAGGGCGGCGGCGGAAGTCTCGGGCCTCCTGCGCACACGGAAGGCTCTGGCACTTGCTGCGAGCCGGCCGGCTGGGGGCGGGGAGAGGCAGGGATGTCAGTTTCTGTATGTCGTGTGTGTCTGGGCGTATGTCTGTGTGATTGCACGTCTCTGTGCTTGTGTCCGTGACTAAGTATCTGGGTATGTCTGCGTGCCGCCGCGCGTATGTCTGTGTGTGTGTGTGTGTGTGTATGTCTCTGGGTATGTGTCTGCGTGTGTGTGTATCTGTGTATGTTTTCTTGTGTGTACCGCTGTATGTGTGCATCCACACTCAGAGAAAGCAGGCCTATACCATGTAGAGGCTGGGAATGCAGGTGCAGTGCGCTGTCAGAGCGGGTGTCATATTGTTTGCTCTTGTGTGAGTCCTTTTGCAGCTGCGAGAGGGAATCGCAGACTCCAGCGTGCATGGCAAGCAGTAGAGCTCTTGTAAGAAGAGAGTTTTGTCCCTGAGGATTCCCATACTCAGTATCTGCACTAGGGCTTAGGAATCCTCGTTTTCCAATGCAAGGGATCTGCAGGTTATAACTTGAGATACAAATTGTGTCGTAAAAATATCTCCTGTGTTGTCTGCTGTCCAGTGGGAGTGTGGGAGAAACTGAGTTTGAGCCTGGTATCTACCTCCAGAGGAAGAATTCATTAAGGGATTAGTTTTTGAGATGGCCATAAAAATAAGTTAAATCAGATTGATAGGAGACAACAAAGGACACTTCCAAACATAAAATGTGACATAAGTAAAAGGGATTTAAAAGTATTGCCCATGTTAGCAACCATAGAATCCAATATGATTGGAATCAATAGATCTGAGAAACCTGGGAGACCCATGGAACACCTGAACCTTAAACAAAGGAAAGACAAGGGGACATAAAGGGGGTAAGGTAGACCCAGAAACTGGAAAATTTGGCCCATTGGCAAATAAGACTAAGGTTAATGTCAGTAGTAGAAGGAGGATTCATGGGCTGGCCTGAGACAGATAATGATACATTAATCTGGGAAATGAAGGATTTGAAGCTGCTGAAGAATATCTAGATGTGGGTGTCCAAAAGACACAAAATGAAATCCATTTAATCACCACTTTATACTGAATACCTACTGTATTTAGGCCCCAAATTAGGTGAAGAGACAGAGGCACAATCTATGCACTGGAGTCGGAGAGCTGACAATCCACGGCTCCAAACAGGAAAAACTTCCACAACTGACTGAAGACGCAGAATGAGGTTCTGGGGAGGCGAAGGGCAGCAACAGTCAGGCAGCTGAGGAGGGGCTGGGGCTGGCGTTATGGCTTAAATGTGTGCACACCCAAAATCTCTTGTGTTCAAGCCATAGCCCCCAGAGTATTTGAAGATGGGGCCCACACAGGGGTCATAAAGGTTGATTGAGGTCATAATCCAGTAGGGCTGTTGTCCTTATAAGAAGAGGAAGAAGAACCAGAATTCACTCTTACTCTACCACATGAGGACACAGGGAGAGGCTGCCATCTGTAAACCATGGAAAGAGCCCTCCCCATGATCCAAAAATGCAGCACATAATCTTGATTTTTCTACCAGCAGAAGTGTGAGACATGAAGCTTCCATCTCTTAAGCCATCTACTATGTGGCACTGTGTTACAGCACCCTGAACTGGCTAAACCAGATAGCTTCTTGAAAGAAGTAGCGTTAAACCCTGTTGTCAAGGTGTTTTCCTGGTGAAAGAGGAAGAAAGGGGCATTCAGAGTACAGGGACACAGGGCAGTTTGGTCAGTGCAGGGAGTGGCAGGAAAAATGATCTGAAGTGAACAGATTATGAAGGACTTCCACCAACATAATGGATTTGAATGTCATCCTGAGGTGTGAAATGGCATGCTAAATATAGTTGCAAGGCAGTGTGGCATGAACACATTTGGACTTAGAAAAAGCTTGCCGGGGCAAGGGATACATGGGCAAACTGAATGTATTGACATTGAAGCAAAGACTTATTCCACCAATCCAGGAAGGACTAAGGATGGTCTCAAATAAACTACAGAAATGACCATGGAAAGAAGAGGGTGTATTTAAGAAATGGGAATAATGCAGTAATGAGGGCCCTTCAAAGGAGATATGTACATACACACATGTACACACACATATATATCTATAGATATCTATAGATATCTATCCATTCACATACAAGAGGGGGATGGAGAGCAGGAGAGAGAGATAGATTAATTATAAGAAGTGAGACCATCAAGGCTGACAATCCAAGATCAACAGAATAAGCTGGCGAGCTGGAGAGCAGGACAGCCAATGTAGTAGTTCTTATAAAAAGGCCGGGGAGAGTCAATATTTCAGGCTGAGTTTGAAGACAAAAAGCTGATGTCTTCTGAAGGCCAAAAGTAGAAAGAGTTCTCTCTTTCTGGAAAGAGTTTATATTACTGAGACCTTCAACTGATTGGATGAGGCCCATCCACATGAAAGCAAGCTGCTTTACTCAAGTCTGCCAATTCTAACTCAGACACACCTAAAATGGTATTTAATTAAACATCTGAAACCCAGTGGCCCAGTCAAGTTGATATATAAAACTAGCCATTACAAATATGTTCCAGTAATTTACAGCCTTTAAACAACTAGATTCTAATACGAATTAACTGAGGAGATGAGAACCAGGGCTTTCCATCTGCACTCTCTTGGAGGAGGATGTCATTGTTTCCATAATTGTAAAAATTAAAAACATATCTCAAGTCATGCAGATGGTACTTTGGTCCATTTTCAATAACAGTTTCTCACTTTGGGTCAGTCATCCTAGTCTTGAATGAGTGGGCCAGTAGAGAATAAGAATCTCCATAGCTTATGGGTTTCCTTAAATGTTTTATAGATTGTGCAAAATATATAGCATGTGGAGAAAAGAAATGAACTCCGCATTTCCTCTGTTATTGCTTAGGCCATTATCTCGACAAAGGTTTATGTAGTGATTAAAAGTAGTGATGCCCGGTTGTATGTAGTGATTAAAAGCATAGTCTTTCAAGCCACATTGCATGAGTTTGAATTCAGTCACTTGGTTATGTTGACCATGGCAAGTTACTTTTTTATTTTAAATATAAAAGAATGAAACATATTAATGAACACACAGACATTTGCAAAACAACACAAAAATGATAAAAATACGGAATTTCAGACAACGTGATAAATTAACAGTGATTGCTGTATTACATATTGTTATCTTCAAACTGGTTACTCAGATAAACAAATATAAGCATGTAAGATAGAGCAAATAATTAAACATTAACTGTTCCTTTCAATAAAGCAATAGAAATCAGTAGTACAACTATCTTAGCTATCCTGTGTATACATATATACCTTTTCTTTCTTTCCTTTCTTTTTTTT
>NW_004955439.1:15061175-15084024 GCF_000276665.1 Chinchilla lanigera
TTTTGGTTTTTCTCCGGTACCGGGAACCGAACTCACGACCTTGCACTTGCCAGCCAGGCGCTTTGCCGCTGAGCTAAATCCCCAGCCCCTCTTTCCTTTCTTTTCTTTCTTTCTTTCTTTCTTTCTTTCTTTCTTTCTTTCTTTCTTTTTCTTTCTCTCTCTCTCTGTCTTTTTCTTTCTTCTTTTCTTTCTTTCTTTCTTTCTTTCTTTCTTTCTTTCTTTCTTTCTTTCTTTTTCCTCATCCCAGTTGTTCTTGCCTTTTGAGCAGTTTCTTTCCCTTTCACAGTATCTATTGTACCTTTTAGATTTTATTTACTGTTTCAGGTTATTACACTAGTGAGACACTACCATGTTTACACATGCAGGTCTGATTTATTTCACTTATCAGTATGGTCTGTAGTTGTTTTTCTCTGGAAAAATACCCAAAAGAGAAATACCTGAGTTGAATGGGACCTCTAATCCTAGTTTATTCAGGAATCTCCAGACTGATTGCCATGGTTGTCTACACTCCCACCAGTAGTGGAGAAGGATACCTTTTTCCCCACAGTCTCAGCAGCATTTGTTATTGCTTGATTTCTGGATGTTAGCCATTCTTTCTGGGGTGAGATGGAATCTCAGTGTTGTTTTAATTTGCATTTCCTGAATGACTAATGATGATGAACATTTTTTCATGTAATTATTTACCATTTGTATTTCTTTATCTGAGAAGTGTGTATTCATCTCAGATGCCCATTTTTGGATTGGGTCTTTGAATTTGGAGGGGCTGATTTGCTTTAATTCTTTGTATGTTTTAGATAGAAGTCCTTTGTCAGAGGGACAGTTGGCTAAAATTTTTTTCTCAATTTGTGGGTTTTCTTTTTACTCTGTTGGTGATTTCTCACAATGTGCAAAGACTTTTCAATAAAATGAGATCCCAGTTGTTGATTCTTTGAAGTATTTCTTGTGCAGTTTGGGTTTTGTTCTCTGCCTACTGCTGTGTCTTCAAGAGTTTTACCTCTCTCTTCCAGTAGATTTAGTGTTTCTGTTCTAATATTTAGATCTGTGATACATTTTGACTTGAGTTTGGTGCCTGGTAATACACTTGGGTCTAGTTTCAGTATTCAGCATGTGGTGAGCCAGTTCTTCCAGCACCATTTATTAAAGAGGCTGTCTTTCTTCCAGTGAACTTGCTTGGCCCATTTATCAAAGAAGACCTGGCTGAGTGTGTTTGTGGTTGTGGCTGCATTTCCAGTGTGTTCCACTGATCCTCAGGTCTGCTTTTTAGCCAGTACCATGCTGATTTATATCACAGTAGCTTTGTAGTATAATTTCAAGTCAGGGATTGTGATGCCACCTGACTTATCATCATTGCCCAGGGTTGCTTTTGCTATTCTGGGTCTCTTCTGGTTCCAGATTAATTTTAGGAATATTTTCTGTAGATCTGTGAGGTATGCTAAATGTACTTTAATTGGGATTGCATTGAATCTGTGCAACAATTTTGGGAGTATGGCTATTTTCACAATGTTGGTTCTTCCTATCCATGAACAAGGAATATCTTTCCATTTTTTGATATCCTCTTCAATCTCGTCTTTCACACTACTGTAGTTTTCACTGTATAGATCTTTCACTTCTTTTGTTAGATTGATTCCTAAGTATTTCAATTTTTGGATGCTATTATGAAATATATGGCTTCCTTAATTTCTCTCTGCATGTTTGTTGTTTGTGTATAGGAGTGCTATTGATCTTGAGTGTTGGCTTTGTATCCAACTGTGCTACTGAATTTGTTGATTAATTCTAGGAGTCTTCTAGTGGAATTTTTGGGGCCTTTCATGTAGAGTATCGTGTCACCTGCAAATAATGATAATTTTACTTCTTCCTTTCCTATTTTTATTCTTTTTATATCTCTCTCTTGTCTAAATGCTCTGGTTAATGTTTCCAGAACTATGTTGAATAGGAGTGGTGACAGTGAACATCCTTGTCTTGTTCCTGATTTTAAAGTGAAAGTTTTCAGTTTTTGTCCATTTAGTATGATGTTGACTGTTGGTTTGAAGTAAAGACCATCTACTCCTATTTTCTGTAGGGTTTTTCTCATGAATGAGCTTTGGATTTTTTTCAAAAGCTTTTTCTACATCTATTGAGATGACTGTGTTTTTTTTGTCTTTGGCTCTGTTGATATGATGTATTACATAACTGATTTGCGTATATTGAACCATCTCTGCATCCTGGGATAAATTCAAGCTTCTTGATGATTTGATGAATTCTGTTTGCTAGTATTTTATTGAGTATCTTTGTATCTATGTTCATTATGGAGATTGGCTTGTAGTTCTCTTTTTTGGTTGAGTCTTTCTCTGATTTTGGTATGAGTATAAAACTTGACTCCAGAAAAGAGTTAGGGAGAATTGCTTCCTTTTCAATTTCATTGAAGAGTTTGAGGAGTGTTGGCATTAAATCTTCTCTGAATGTTTTATAGAATTCAGCTGTGAATCCATCAGGACCTGAGCTGTTCTTTGTTGGTAGGTTTTTAATCATATTTTCAATTTCATTAATTGACATTGGGTTATTCAGGATTTTTATATCTTCTTGACTCAACTTTGGTAATTCATATGTATTTAGGAATCTATCCATTTCCTCTGTGTTTTCCATCCTATGGGAGTAAAGATTTTCAAAGTAGGTACTGATGATATTCTGAATTTCTATAGAATCTATAGTGATATCATCCCTTTCATTCCTTATTGCATGAATTTGAGTTTTTTCTTTCCTTTCTTGATAAGACTGGCTAGGGGTTTATCACTTTTATTTATGCTTTCAAAGAACAAACTCTTTGATTCATTAATTCTTTGTAGTGTTTTCTTCGTCTCAATTGTATTGATTTCTGCTCTGATCTTTATGATTTCTTCTTGTCTTTAGGCTTTGGGCTTGACTTGTTCTTCTTTTTTCTAAAAGTTTGAGGTACAGCATTAGGCTATTAATTTGTTGTCATTCTTTTTCCTGATATGTGTGTTCACTGCTATAAACTTCCCTCTGAGGACTGCTTTTAGTGCATCCCACAGGTTCTGGTAAGTTGTATTTACATTTTCATTTGTTTGTTGATATTTTTTAATTTCTTCTTTCATTTCATCTGTGACCCATGGTTGTTCAGGAGGCTATTATTTAATTTCCATGTGTTTATGAAGTTTTTGTGGTTCCTTTTGTCATTAACTTCCAATTTCAGTACCCTATGGTCAGATAATATGCATGGGATAATTTCAATACCTTTACATTTAGTTAAGCATGTTCTATGGGCTAGTATGTGGTCTATTTTAGAGAAAGTCCCATGTGCAACTGAGGAGAATTTGTGCTCTGATGTTGTGGGGGTGGAATACTCAGTAAACATCTACTAAGTACATTTGTTCACAAGTTTTGTTCAGTTCTGTTATTTGTTTGCTGATTTTTTTTTATCCAGTAGACCTATCTCTTTGTGGCAATGGGGTGTTAAGTTCCTCCCATTACAAAAGTGTTATTAGTTATTTGGTTTTTCATATCTATTAAAGTTTGTCTTATATAGTTGTGTGCTCCCATATTCGATAAATACATATTTATGATTGTTATCTCTTCCTCTTGAAGTTTTCCCCTGATAAAGATCTAGAGGCCTTCTTTATCTCTTTTGATCATTCTTGGTTTGAAGTTTGCGTTGTCTGAAAACTGAATAGCTACCCCTGATTTTTTCTGGGTTCCTGTTACAGGAAGGATTGATTTCCATCTTTTGACTTTCAGTCTATGAATTTCCTTTTGAGTTGAATGTGTTTCTTATATACAGCACTTGTTGGATTTTGTTTCTTGATCCACTCTGTCAGTTTGCTTCTTTTGATTAGTGAATTGAGGCCATTTACATTAATGGTTACAACTGAAATATATTGGCTTATCTGTGCCATGTTATTTACCTGCTGGTGGTTTCCTAATTTTACTCGCTGTTTAATTGCTTGCTCTGCTAAGTGGTTCATTTCTATTGTTGTTCTTGAAATTGTCATTTTTATCTCTCAAATATCTTTTAGTACTCTTTGTAGGGTTTGGCTCTCATGAAGTTCATCAGTTGTTCTTTGTCATGGAAATATTTTATTTCTCCATTAAATTTGAAGGATAGTTTTGCAGGATACATCAAACTGGGTTGGATATTGTTTTGTTTTAGGACCTGGAATATTTCACTCCAAGCTTTTCTTGATTTGATGGTTTGTGTTGAGAAATCTGCTGTGATTCTGATAGGCTTTCCTTTGTAGGTGATATGTTTCTTTTCTCTAACAGCTTTTAATATTCTGTTCTTTTGCTGGATTTCTGGGATCTTGATTATTATATATCTGCATGTAGTTTTATTTTGGTTATGGCCAGTTGGATTTCTATATGCCTCACTTATTGAATATCTGACTCTTTTTCTATGCTTGGGAAATTTTCTGCTATTACTTCTGCAAATAGTCTTTTGATGTCATTTGTGTTGACTCCTGCTGTTTCATTGACACCTATTAGTCTTACATTGTTTCTCTTTGCCTCGTCTTGCAGCTGTTAAATTGATATTTCCTGGGTCCTTGTTATTTTTAAGAGACCTTTCCTGTCGTGATCATTAGCTGCAATGGTGTCTTCAAGATCTGAAAGGCTATCTTCAGCTTCATTCAAGTGGTTTTGCCAGCTTTTGATGGAAGTTTTGATTTCTTGGATATCTCTTTGAATCTCTTCCATGCATTTGACTTCCTTCCTATATTGTTCATTTAATGTTTCCATTATTTTCCTATGCTTGCCTATTTTTTATATATGTCTTCTTTAGAAGTGCTGAGCAATTCTTTCATTATTGTTGTCATTTCTTTTTTTTACCTAAGAGATCATTTCTGATCTGACTTCTTCTATAGCATGATGGAGTTGTTTGTTTACTTTAGTTGCTATCATTTCAGAGATTTCAGGTGTATGACTTCCAATTTTTCCTATATCAATGTCTCCTGGATTTGTCCTGGGTGGGTTTGAGTTCTGAGATTGCATTTTGCTCCTTCATCCTGTCATTTGGATATCACAGGTGAAGCATTGAGCTTTACCCTTCCTGGGCAGCTCACTCAAGGTCTGTAGGGTCCCTAGTTTTCCTGGGTATCAGACATAGCAAGTTACTTAACCTGTATGTATCTTAATTTCCCATTTGTAAATGAGGATAAAAATCATTTATGTGTGTCTGTGTGTGCATATATGAATGTGTAGTTAGATTGGGAGGTAGTATTTAATGCCTGGATCAGAGAAGACATAATAAAAGTATTAACTAGTATTAGTTATTTTGAATGTACACCCTAATTTCATTTTCTCCATGATGGTCTGAGCAAAATGATTTTTTTGGACATGGTACAAACAGCTGAGATTAAGCACCCAGGTCTTCTTGGTTCCTATCTCATACTCTTTTTATACTTACTTTCTCCCAGTGTTTATAGAATGTAATTGATGTAGTTCATTTTCTGTTGCTATAACTGAATTCTATAGACTGGGTAATTTACAAAGAATGAGGTTTGTTTAGCTTCTGGTCCTGGAGGCTGGGGAGTCTAGCGTCAAGTTGCTAACCTCTGATGAAGGCCTTCTTGTTACGGCACAACATGGCAGAGAATGTCACATGGTGAGACAAAGCAAGCATGCTTGTTCAGGGGTCTCTTCTTATAAAGCACTAATGCCACTGTGGGCACTGTGCTTACAACTTCATCTAATCCTACTCTCTGCTTAAAGGTCCCACCTTCAAATACTGTTAGCATATGAAATTGGGATTGTTAACACATGGTCTTTTGAGGGACATATTGAAACCATACCAGTCATTTAATTAAGTTAAATTAAACAGAAGTAAGTAAAATAAAATGGTTGAATAAAGGAAATGTGGAATGCAAGAGACAATAAAGATCATTCCATCTTCCCAAGACATAGTCAAAGTCAAAGCCACCAGGGGGCAGTGTTCAACAGGCAGAGAGGGTCACCTCCTTACTGCTTTTCATCAGCTGCTGAGAAACCACCTTCCCACTGCATATTTGCCTAAAAGCAGGACACAAATTCACAAAGGTGTCCACTTCCCCTCCATATTTAATCACTGTATAGAACACTGGCCCCTCCTTAGCATTGGAGGGCACCAGAGGGATGCACTAACCAGCTCTCATCTTCTACTCATTCCTTGACCATTTTGCTGCCATAGATACTCGAGGTGCTTTTTCTTTGTTCTGTCCCTGCTTTTATACTTACTGTTCTTCATCAAGAGGCTGTGTAGGCCACCACACACACATGCACACACACACCACTGGGTGCTCCCCTGCTCCTGCTGCATGCTCTCGGTAGTGAATGTGTTTGCTTTTCTCTGCTTTGCCTCTCTTGCCAGGCTGGTTTACAGCACCTTGACCAAAGAATCTAATATGGGAAGAGGGAAGACATTTTGCCTCCCTTACACCTTAGAATCGGATAGCTAATATCATCAGTTAATCAACTGTCCATTGAATTTGTGCTTCAAATAAGGTGGGTTTGGGGTTGTTTTGTGGTTTTGGTTGTTTTGTTTTCTTCTTTGATGTTTTTTGCAGTGCTGGGGCTAGAACCTAGGGCCTCCCACTACTGGTTCACTAGTAGGCAAGTGAACCACCCCTGAGCTACTCCTGCACCCCTAAATGTTCTTAAATACTAATATGAATACTAATACTAATGCAAGGGCCATTACAAAATTGAACTCTAAAAGTTAGATTTTTTTCTTTAAGTAATAAGGGGCTTCTCTAAACTTCCTCCTGTTGACCAAATGACCAACATGAAGTGAGGGAATATGAAGACTGTAGCCCCAGGAGGTCAGGATGCATTTCCTTTGCACAGGACAGGGAAGGATGGAGCTAAAGATGGCTGGGAGCAAAACAAGCCTGGAGATGAACATTGTCTCATAATATTCTCCCTCCCTCCTCTGTCCTTGCTGTTAAAATCCCTGTACACCTGTACACAGGGAGTTAGTGAGCCTAGAAAAGTGAGGCCCCACCTTGGAGCTACCTTGAAAAAGGTAGCTTGAAAAAAAGCATGAAGCTTTTTCCTTTTCACCAAAATAAATGGGCTCCTTCTAGGTGGTGAGCAGTGAGCAAATGCACCTGAGCATATGGACCTAAGTGGCTATAATACAGCCATATGAAAGTGGGTTTCTTCTACTCTACTATTTCTCTGAGAAATTTGTTATTTATTTCACACTACTTAGCCCTCTTTATGAATTTAATTATCTTGTTGCTAAGTGTGTGTCTATGCAAAATTGATTGCTTCAAAAATCATAACCATGGTAACAAAGCAGTGTCTAGTATATTCAAGCCTCAGAAACACACATTCGCAGTGTTCCCGTAGCTATGTACTGCTTTAGTACTTAAAGAGCTATAATTTTTAAAATTACTTTGAATTGCTGTTAACCCACCATTTTAACCCACTACTAAAGTATTTTTGACATTTAGGCAGAATCTGGCCATTCTATCCTTATTGAGATGGATTAATTGAAAGAATTAGATGCCAGTACTTTCATCTACTTTTTAATGTTTTTGGTGCTGGGAACTGAAGCCAGAGCCATGCACACACACACTTTAACACTGAGCTACTCCCCTAGCCCCTGCCTGCCAATACTACTTTAATTTCCAAATAATGTAAATTCATCCTCTAGAATGTGTGTGAAATAAAATATTGGGCTAGTTTACTGATGAATCTAAAAAATAAAAAAAAAAAAACCCAATAAAAATGTACAGATTCAGGATATTCCCATTGAAAAAACCCTCACTCTCTTAAAATTTCTTTTATATATGTATAAGTGGACATATTTCAGGCTCTCTTGTTTTTGATTTCCCTATCCTCTGACTCATTCCTAGGGGATAGACAGATAGGTACAAAAGAGACAAAGGAATTTAGATTTTTAAAATTGTACATACTTTAAAACAAAACCTGCAGCTTCAGGATGCAAAAGTTATTCAAGCCTTTTTCTTTTCCAGGAGACTCACTCAAAAAAATTCCTAAGCATCTGAAAAACAGAATGAGCCCATAAATTAGGCTCTGCCATCTATGCTTTTCACCTGTAAATTACAGATCTCCACACGTAAGGAAGCAGCCATATTAGTGGGCAGCATATCTCAACTTCAAACACACATAAATGGTTTGCATTCTGTTGGGTAACATGACAGACTGTGGAAATACACATCCTAGATTGCCAATCTTGAAGATACTCCCAAGCCCCATAAACATAGCCAGTGCTGGGTCATAATGCACCTCACTGGCTTCAAGGCCCACACTCTTTCTTCGAGTGTACAACTTTTAAATTTCTGTCTAATAAATCCCTTTGTCCTCCTACTGACACATCCTGAAAATTCTTTTTCTGCAATGGGAGTCAGTGAGCCTTCAATTTAATTCTACTGGTAAGATGGGTTTAGGGATCTCCAAATGATATAGGACCTTCAGATTATATAGGGGAAATAAATGTATCTCCCAACCTGCTAGATGTCAGATACACCTGGTTCATGTTCCCCAAAATCGAAGAATGCATTCTAAGGAAAACAGAGGTTAAGAGTAAGAAATTTTGAGAAACAGCTCCTGAGACAGACAGGAGGGGACCTAAGGGGGTTGCTATGGAACCCACTTTCTAGAAGTTTTATACAGCAAAATCACGAGGTGGGTACAAAAACATGAGGTGGGTACAACGTGGAGCAAAGCGATGATCGATGAGGTTACAAGTATAGCTGCTTAGGTAATGTTGATCCAATGGGGAAGCATGCCATATAGCAAGTGTACATGGAAAAAAAAAAAGAACTTTTCAGGAATGGATGGGTCCAGGAGTCTTGGTCACCCACTGAGGTGACTGATGTCTGTCTAGACTTTATTAGATGAGGTGTTTCCACATATCACTTGGGGAAGCATGTAGACCTGGTCATTTCATCTCTATCTTGAGGTCTGGCCTCCAACAGATGTGGCTCCAACCACAGTTGTAATTGTTTTCATACTTGTGTTGAGTCTCTTGAAGGGCCATCCCTATCTGACTGCCTAACTCAGCTGTCTATAATATTCCCTCCCACCAAAGAGATACCTCTAACTGCCTTGAGGGGGGAAGGTGTGATGACCATTCTTCAGAATGAACAGGGTGGTAGTTGTCATCAACAATCAGAGATACTCTACAGACAGTCTACCTAAAGGCACTCAATAGACATTAAGTGTTCTTGTCTTGGTTAGGTGTACAGCTTTAAGTCTAGAGGAGACAAGGCCAAAGAAGTAGTTAAGTATGCATGGGTCAAATAATAAGATCAAGAAGACTATTGTGAATATAATCAACAAATGTTTCCAACAGGAAGAGCCCGTAATACCCTTTCACAAAGAAGGTAAGGAGAAGATCCAGAAAATTTCAGAATATGATGTAGTATTAACCTGCCATTTAATATCTTGAACAACCATCAAGTTATTACCAGAAGGATCAGGAATGTGCACACAACATTCATCTTTTACAATTACTCAAGTATCTCCCTTGTGCTGCTGTTAGAATGTCTAATACCATCTGATTTTGGAGGACAGTTTGCCTCATAAATTTTACTTCTTCATGTATGAGAGAGAGAAAGAGACCAGTCAATGTGTACTTTAAGGCCCACTGAGTGTAGTTAGCCAAGACCACGGTATGTTGCATGATATCCTCTAGTCCGAGGGAAAGGACAAAGATAGAAGCCAAATGATCATACCAGTGAAACACATTTCTTCTGCCACTGATGTTGTAGATGGGGTAAGTATGCAGGTTTGTCTATATTTTTGACACTCCTGCCTTGTAACCACACAAATCCCAACATGCATCTCCCTATCCATCCAAGGGATAATCAGGGCCACAGATTGGTTCCACAGGACCAATGAGTGCCACTAGGGGCTTCCCATCTAATTTCAGGTCAGTTAAACCAATCTGTTGCAAACAGTCTTTGATCTGTAAAGTTATGGTGTGTATATACCACTCAAGGGGGGGCCCATCCCAAGCTTTAGTATAGCTAGGCTAATGAAACCGAGAATGATTTCTTAATTTCCCAAATAAGAGGGTCTTTCTACTGACTTGTCCTATAGTTGGAGTTAACTACATACAACCTTCCCATATCTGAAAGTAGCCATCTTTATATCTATGATTATTGGTTGTCATGGTAGGACCATTACTCTTACTTAGCAGGAGTTCTACTAGTGCCTGTGGAGAGGTCTCAGTGGGATTTTTAGAAAAAATTCAATTATGTGTAGGATCATGAAAGACAGAGTTTATAGGCCACTCAGTTACCTTGTAATGGTGGGCGAAACTATGAACCAGAGAACTATTCCATCTCTCATAAATATAGTCTTGTAACTTATTCCAATCATCTCCTTGAAGTGGGGATAGCAGCCAAGGAAGCTCTGATGTATTTGACAAGGGAAGTAGGCCACATATATAGTTAGATATTTGTTTTAACAACTCTGCATATTCCTGTATCCACACTAGAAAGGAATTGCCTCTCCTTTAAGTGGTAAAGTAATTAGTAAAAGGGCTATGAGTAACATCTTATATAAGCTATCTGAAGACTATTTTGTTTTTGAACAAGAATTTTAACTCCCCCATGGGTTCACAGAAATGTTCGGATTGTTGCTCATACTCAGTGACAGTCTCTGGTTCCCAGGCCTGCTACCTTAATAGCTGATAGAGTTGTCAGGATCATTGTATGGTTCCTCCCAAGTTGTTCCTAAGGAAGGAAATGATGAGGGAAGAGACTTTACCAGTACTAAATCCCCAGGTTGGAATATGAAATTTGCCATCTCTTTAGGCTGAACTTCTATTAGCTGTTTAAGTGTATGCCGGAATTTAGCCAGTGAGGTGACATCTTTCAGTAAAGCACCTGTTTCTCTCCCAAAGAGAAATCATTAGTGAGAAAAAAGGCACCCATAAAGTGTTTCAAATGGACCGAGGCCTGGAATTTGAGGTGTATTTCTTACTTTGATAAGAGCTAAAGGCAGTAGGTGAGTTTCCTGAGCCATTTTGTGAAGATTTCTCTTTAGAGTCTCATTCATTTTTTCCTACCTTTCCCAATGATTGTCGCCTTCATGCAAAATGAAGTGATACAGAATCTTCAGTGCCTGAGAGACACCCTGTGTGACTTACTGTTACTTTAAAAGAAGGCCCATTATCACTTTGTAAGCACTTATGAAGTACAAATCTGGGGCTGATTTCTGAGACCAAAATCTTTATCACCTCTTATGCTTTTTCTGTTCTACAAGGAAAGACCTTAACCCACTTTGTGAAAGTATCTACCCAGACCAATAGGTACCGGAGCCCCCTTACTCTTTGGCATATGAGTAAAATTGAGCTGCCAATATTCTCCAGGATATTTACCATGCCTCTGAATACCTGGAGGGACCACGGTCTGCTTAAGAAGATTGTTTTCTGTGCAGAGTTCACATGTCTTAACTGTCTGTTGTATTGTCTGAGAGAATCCCTTTCCTATTAATAACTTTGAGACCATCCGGTGGGTCTTGTGTCTTCCCAAGTGAAAGGTTTGATGTAAAGACTTAATTTTCTATTAACTAGCACCAGGAAGGAACAGCTTACCATCATCTGACTGTAATGATTCTGATGGAAGGAACTGACACCCATTGGGAGATAGCACATTGGTTATCTGACTGAGAATGTTTGGGTCAAGTATGAGCAAAGGACCCTTCCAGATCAGGGGTCCTGAAGGTGGGGGCCCTTAACAGCTTGTTTTGCACCTGCGTCAGCCAGTTTCTTATCTTGAGATACTTCAACTCCTTTTTGGTGTCCTCTACACTAAATAACTGCCACTTTGGAGAGCATATAGACAAATGATAAAAGATTATCTTCTTATGCTACATTATGGGAAATCCTTTGGCTATTAGATAATTTCTTTCTTTCCACATGGCTGTGTGGGCAGGCAATACTAGCAAAGCATACTTTGAATCTGTGTAAATATTGACTTTTTGTCTTTCATTGAGTTGTAAAGCCCTGACCAGGGCTATGAGTTCTGTTAGTTGGACACTAGTCCCAGGGGCAAGTGAGGAACTTTCAAGTGTCTGATGTAGAGCCACTACTGCGTACCCTGCCTTTCTTGTCCCACTTTTCATGAAGGAACTGCCACTGCAGAAGAGGGTCAAATCAGAGTTGGTAAGGGGTGCATCTAACAAGTCTTCTCTGGCTATGTACCTATGGAGAATCACCTGTTTACAGTCATGTCTTTCAGCATCAGTGTCTTCCTTTTTTGGTAGAAAGGTGGCAGGGTTTAAGGAGGAACGTGTCTTTATTTGAATGGCTGGTTCTTCCGTGATTAGAACCTGGTATTTAAGAAATTGGTTGTCTGATAATCATAGGCTCCCTTTGGAAGACAGAAGTCCTGCCACATTGTGCGGTGTATATACAATGAGATCTTTGCCTAAAGTAAGCTTGGTGCGCTGATGCTATCACTAATAGGAAGTGCCATCAGAAGTGATAACTGATAATAACTACTCCTGGCTGAATACAGTCAACAAGTCTGCACCAGTTGCTGTTGTTGCCCAGGATTAAGTTAATCTAAATTTTGATAACCTTTCGATATTCACTCAGGTTGCACATTGACAGGGGATACCAGCAGCTTAGTGTTGCAGCCTGGAGTTTTGGCCTTAGGTCAGGTTTGGGGAACAGCGCTGGAGTACAGTTTTAGAGCTGGCAACAGCGCAGCCCAGGAAGGCTAAGGACTCAAAGCTGCCATTGATTCAGTTTGGGGAACCTAAATGACTTGAACATTTGGTGCAGAAGAAACAAGCTTCTCTCCTGTAGCAGAGGCCTTTCCTCTCAACAGAACTGATGTGTCTGGCAATTTTTCATAGGATGGACACATTTAGTGTCTTTCATTAACCTGCCCAACAAAGAGGAACTTCTATGCCTTCAGATAAATTTATGCTTACAGATGTTATTATTAAACCTATTATAGTAAAAAGAAAGTCAGATTGGGTGCCTCTGTTGCTAGGAGAATTACAGCAACCACAGCTCTAAGGCACTGATATTTATCTGGACTTCATTGGACAAGGTGTTACCACTGTCTTATCCCTCGGTGAAATATGTAAGCTTGGTCATTCCATCTTTATCTTGAGGCCTGGCCTCCAACAGATGTGCCTCCAGCCACAGTTGTAATGTGTTTTCATCTTTTGTATTGACTCTCTCAAGAGCCTTGCCCTGTCTGACTGCCTATAATATTTCTACCTAACCAGCTGTCTATAATACTAGGACCTTCTCTGGTAGCAAAGCGACTACCAACTCTTCTTAGCAGCACTAAATTCTGCATCCAGTGAAACTTTGCAACTCTAACATCAAAAAGAAACAAAATAGCAATTTAGGTTTTAATGTAAAAATTGATAGGTAACATTAGTTTTAAAATATAAAGAAATCAACGTATTCGTTTTATCACAAAAACTTTTTAAGAAAATCTTTAAGAAATACCCATCTCAAGCTTTCATGAGAACTTTGGACCAAAGATCTATGTTCTGTGTGACTTTGGGATATCAGTTATATTTCTTGGGCTTTCCTAATGTAGGGAATATTCATGGTGGATGTCTTTAGCTTTTAATTTTGACAAAAGTTTCAAGCACAGAAAAGAGGCAACACTACAATAAAATATTTACTGGGATTTTCCAATTATCACAATTTTGCTGTGTTGACTTCATCAGTTGATCTCTCTGTCTATGGACCTATTGATTTATGTATCTGGAACTATTTGAAAATAAATTGTAAACATAAAGTCCCTTTACCATGAAATACTTCACTGTGTATTCCCTAAGAATAAGACCACTGTAAGGACATACTACCATGATCAAAATCAGGAAATTGAACATTGTTGCAATACTACAACTGATGTGCAAGCTGCAACTGATGTACACTGGCTGGGACAGGACAAAAAGGGGGCCTGATTTACTTTAGGTCAGAATTATGTGACTAATTTTTAGTTAGTCCTTCAGTCTTACTTCTTCCAGCATCCTAGAGCAGCTAAAAGGTTGAATTTAATTGCACTGACATGGAGAAAACAGATAGGACAGTTTTGCCTGTTTAAACTCTAATTTCTTAAGTGACATTTCAGTCATGACAGTTAATGTTGCTTGTCAACTTGATTGGCTTGGGAGCCATCTAGGACTCTGGAGGGTCCCTAGATGGATGCTTCTGGGTATGTCTGGGTGGGTAACATAGACATGGCCTTGAGGACAGTATCTGGTCCATGACCCTTCCTCGCTGGTGAGATTCCCCTGCTTTTCTTCTCAGCAAAGTGAGCAACGTTGCTCTACCACAGCTTTCTGCCATGATATCCCTGCCTTGGAGTCAACCTACCATGGACTGAATCATCTAATACTGTGATCTAAAAATTAAACTTCTCCTTCTTTCAGTTGTGAGTTTCAGGTACTTTGTCCAGCAACAGGAAAGCTGACCAATACAGAAAAATTAATGAATATCAGCTTGTAAAAGAAGCATGTGTTCATTGAAGAACATTTGAAAATGAGTAAAAGGAAAGATTATTCAGAGTACTTCTCTAGTCTTTTTCTTTACACATATACTTTGTGGGTACCATATATGTTACATTGGTTGAGACAATAGAAGCATTCTCTGAGAGAGTACTCTAACATACCACTGACTCAGGGAGAGTAGCTAATATACCATTGACTCATTGAGAGTACCTAATGTACTGTTAGCTAAGTGAGAGTACCTAACATACCCTGACTCTGTGAGAGTAACATACCATGGCTCTGACTCCACTCTCATCTTCCAGGAAAAACCTAGGTAAAAGGGGATGTCACATAAAATCTGTTTACAAACTCCACTGGCTTTTTACTGACCATAGTTTCTTTTTGCTCCCAATAGGCCAGTCTTTCAGAGTCTCTACTGTGTCTGCAGAAGGTCTGCCATTTTCACTACTTGAAATATGCCAGTGAAATATATTTGGAATGAGATATTTTACTCTCTCACCCTGTGAAGCAGGAAGCAGGTCCTCTGGAGCACTGATTTCCCAGCAACTTTGAACACCTCCTAGTAGGTATGGGCTAAAGGCACTTACGATTTTAACTTTTTTTTTGAGTAGTCACTCTTCAGGGTTTATTTGGTATTATAGTTGGTGTGACATTTGTTTGCATTGTTCTCAGATGGATCTTCCCTTTTTACATTGTATGGCAATGCACACTACTGATATATAATATGCAAAATAAAATATTGCACAAGACATGCAAAACTGGATTTATACACTGGATCCCAGGCTGTGACCAACTGGAAAAAAGTCAGACTAGGCTTGGGTGGTGAAATGATATAACATATCTGGTTTGAAGGGCAACTGGAGCCTGTGCGACATTGGCCATGGTGTCTCAGAGATGGTGGGGCTACTTTAACCAGTTTAGGATATACAAGTGAAGTACCATCTGGCATCAGGATAGAAATGTGTGGTTTTATATGGCCTGTGTCTCCCAGAATGTAGGGGAGGACAGAATCTTCATTCTGGTAGTGGCCAGCCAACAAACACAACTGGGCCAGTATTATTTACTCTAACCAACCCTTCGTAGTTTTCCACTTCTCTGACTCTGTGGAGCACCTCCCTCACCCCTGCTCCCTTAAAAGAAAAAGGTCAAATCGGACGTAGGTGGCATCAGTGCCTGGCATATATGAGGCCCTGGGTTCCATCCCCAGAACTGAAAAAAAATTCAAATCAGAATAGAACTCAGCTGTTTTCCATATGGCCAAGTTTTTAAAAAATAATTTCCCCATTTTTCTTTTTTTTTTTTCCAGTGTTGGGGCTTGAACTGGAACCTTACATGTTCCAGGCAAGTGCTCTACCACTGGTTTACACTCCTACTGCCTAATCCCTCATTTCTAACTGTTATGCAAGATATTTTACAGAACATGTTTTCCTCTTCAAAGAACCCATAAGTCTCACCTATGGATGACACTGAGCTAGACAGAACTAAAATCTCAAGCCAACAGAAGCTTAAATTTAGGGCTTGGAGACACAAAGACCAAAATCAAGATCAAGAGGTACTGACCATGAAATGACAATACAGGATGAAAAGAATAAACTTAGGAATGAAAACACTGCATGCAACAAGACTCACCAATACCCCCCAAAGATCTGAAAAACCTTTCTCACTAGCCAGCTGGAGACAGATGTGAGCAGTCTTCCTGTCTCCCTCTCAGTCAACCTTCAATAAAGCTCTTTCTTTCTGCAAAAACCAGTGTTAGACCATTGGTTTCTATGCACACGAAGCAGGATGTCCTTACCTGGTGTCACTTTGACTTTATTTTTTTATTTTTATTTTTATTTTTTTTTGGTTTTTCTCCGGTACTCACTTTGACTTTAGACCAACATGCAGAACTGTGAGAAATAAATTTCTATTGTTCACAAGCCATCAGTTTTTTGTTATGGCAGTCAGAATGGACTAAGACACACATCTATAATACAGAATACACCAGAAAACATGCTGTTTACTACTACTTGAACTTATGATTAAAATGTTCAAAAGTTAACTTACAAACATGTACATAAGTTTTCAAAATTGTTTTAGAAGTTTGAGAGTACAGTTCTTTGAGTACACTTCCTGTATCACATCCAATGCCAGAAAGAATTAGGTTGGCTTCTCTAATTGGGTAAGTGGCAGATATCAGGGGTACCTGGAGCCAAGTGTCTTAGTTACTTTTCTCTCCTTGCTGAGACAAAATATCTCACTCAAAATATCTCACTCAAAGTTAAAGGGAGAAAGGCTTATTTAGCTCACAGTTTGCAGAGGTTCCAGTTCATAGTTGGCTGAGTCCAAGGCAGAGCAGCACAAGGCAGAGGGGGTCAAAGAAGAGAACAGTTCATGTGCAAGGTAGCAAAAGCATCATGAGACCCTACCAGCATCTTTCTAACCCTTTTATATTCTATCTAGGCTACTGAGATTAGGGTGATGCCAGACCAATCAGTGGACTGATTTTAGTAATCACACATCCTTTTTTTTGTTGTTGTTGGTACCAGGAATCAAACTCAGGACCTTGCACTTCCCAGGCAGGCACTTGTGCCACTGAGCTATATCTCCACCCCTCTAATCACACATTCTTAATCCCAGCATTGCACCATGAATCAATCACACCCCCTAGATCCAGTCACCTCTGCAAAATCTGTACTTATGACTGCATGAGGCTTTGCGGGGGACAACTAAATACAAGGCATAACACCAAGGCTCCAGAGCAGAGAGTTTTCCTCACTCATATTTCTGTCTTTGGGTCAACCCAAAGAATGGATTGAGCTGAGACTTCTGCCTGATGCACCTACCTGTGGCCTTTCCACTTGGCTTGGGCTTCCTTCTACCTGTCACAGTCAGGATGCCCTCCTAGGGCTCCAGGGCTAAGTATTTGTTCTCAGCAATCCACAGGATCACTTCTGACCAGGTGTAGTGGTTCAAATTGTCTCAGCCAAACCACACTCAGGAGGATGAAATATAAACCTCATCTCTTCCAGAAATGAGGTAAAATAATCTGTGACCGGGGCTTGGGATTTAGCTCAGTGGCATAAGTGCCTGCCTGGCAAGCACAAGGTTGTGAGTTCAATCCCTGGTCCCGCAAAAAATAAATAAATAAATAAATAAATAAATAAATAAATAATGAAAACATCATTCCACCATGATATATGTGTACTTACATTTACGGGGCTGGGGATTTAGCTCAGCGGCAAAAGCGCCTGCCCGGCAAGCACAAGGTCATGAGTTCAGTTCCTGGTACCGGAGAAAAACAAAAACAAAAACAAAACAAAACAAAACAAATAATCTGTGACCTTATTTCAAAACTGCCGCAGGGACAGCCTTTCCTCTCCACTACCCAGCTCAGTTATTATGTGGCTGACTCTTAGCTTCAGCTTGTCCTGGAGTACCAGCCCTCCATACTTTCCACACTCTGCGTGGAAATGCTTGTAGCATTTACCTCACTGAAAGTCTCAAGATTCACGTGTTATTTTAAATCTTCCCAACAAGCAGAGTCTGCTTCCCTAGATAATGGACTACCTACCCCAATTTAAGTGAGGTCTCTCAAAGGTGATTTATCTTTCTGAAGGAAGTCTTCTCCTTACCCCTCCATCTGGCATCAGTTTACTTCCCTAACCCCAACAAGTGCCTTCCACATCTCCTGGGAAATGAAGGGATGCATGCAAAATACCCACCGTCAGTGATTCCCAGAAGACTTCATGGCAACTTTTATCAAATTATAATTTTGAAGAAATTTAAAATATAATTGATGTGCAAGGTCGTGAGTTCGGTTCCCGGTACCAGAGAAAAAACAAAAAAACCAAAAAAAAAAAAAATATATAATTGGACACAAATACAAGGTAAGTGCTGGACAAATACTTGATCATTAATGTGGAAAATACCAAGATTCTAAAGTTAGTTCAGAGATATCCTGAGAAACTATTTTATGAAGAGAGAAGAAAAATGAGATTGCTAGTTGTGAAACTGGTTAATGTCCCAACAGGGAAATAAAAATAACATGTAGAGTTGTATTTTCTGTAGGATATAAATAATTTGCAGATTTTTCCTACCATGACAAAACTCTGAGTTAATGTGTAAGCCCACGGAGTCTGAGCTATAATAAAAAATATATATTAAACCAAACCAAAGACATGTTCTCCTAAGATAGCAGTTTCTGTGAAGGTGACCTACAGACCACTGAAGGTGAGTTCCAGTCAGAAAAAGTCACAGTTATTTTGGTAATAATTTGAACATGTCTTTTGCCCTTTTGTAGCGTTGACATTTAGACTAATGGTGCAAACAACTGCAGAAACTGGGGCACCAATGTAGTGGCAGCAGTCACTGCCCGCTTCATTACTCATTAGTGGGAAGATAAGTCAACTGTACATACCAGGGTCCTTTATGAGGAGGCAAAAATTATTGACTTTATAAAACTTGACCTTTGTGTACACATTTTTAATATTCTATGAGATAAAAAATGCACTAAGACATTCACTGCACACCAAAGTGTCATGTTGTTTCCTCTGGAAGCACTCAGGTGGCTGAGCTACCATCTCAGTGCCACCTTTATTTGGAAAAACAACTGATGGATGAGCTGGTTAATCAGGCTTCAGGATTTAGATGATTTTTTAAATGAATGCAATTAGTCTGTCATTTCAATGAAAACAAGTGACGAAAATTGTAGAGGGTGATAAAATTGGAATTTTCAAGAGAAAATTGGAATTTTGGAACGTTTGTACCTGCCACTGTGAGCTCAAAAGCTTCCCCATCCAAAAGGATTTTCTGAACTGTTCAGTGGTGGCATTAGTGAAGATGGCTTCCTGGTAGGGTTATAATGACACTATATGACTGATGTCTGATGGCACAAAAATCAAACATGGTGTAATAGTTTTGTATTGATGCTCTGACACATTACCACAAACCCAGTGGCTTACAAGATGACCCTGCTGTCATATAGTTCCAAATTTCAAAGTCTGACACAGTCCAGTAGACTAAGATTAAAGTGTTAGATTGGGCTAAGCTCTTTTCTAGAGGCTTCCTGGGAGAATCTGCTTCTTAGTCTTTTCCAGCTCCCAGAGGCCAGCAACCTTCGCAGGTTCATAGATCTTTTCTTTCATTGGCAAAGCCAGTAGTGATGGGCTGGGTCTTTCCACATGGCATGTCTTTGATCCTCTTAACAATCATATTTGGTGAGGTCCCTTTTGCCATGTAAAGAACATATTCATGGGTTCTGGAGAGTAGGATACAGCTACCTTTGGGGCCATTATTCTGACTAACCCACATGGGAAAAAGATTCATTCAAAATTTAAGATAGAGTAATGGATACTAATGTAAGAGATTTATGGTTTCATACTCCACATTGAGGCTACAAGCATAGAGTTATTATCTAGTATCTAAAAGTCTTTTAAAATATTCTTCCCCTCCCAATTATGTATCTGTGTGGAGTTGAATTTTTTATATAATCTTTAACCAAACAACACATTGCACTGGTGGAATGCAAGAACAAATATAAGAATCCAACTTTCTTCTGCTAAAATAGATACTAAAGAGAATTGCAAAATTGTAAAACATTGCTTCTCTTTGCAATGTTATGCTTTAGAAAATACTTTTAAAATATATATTTTGGTAAAAGTTTATTGTTTTTAAATGTTCTCAGTTTTAGTTTACAATAAGGTATCATTCAATAAATAGAAGTTCTACGGAGCCCTCAGTAACTTTTAAGAGTATAAGGGATCCTAAGATCAAAAGGTTTTAGAATTTTTGTTGCAGAGAATAAACTAAGGCTGTAGATGATGTTCCAGGATGACAGTGGAAGAATATTTTTTTATGGAAATGCCAGATGCTATCACTACAAAGAGCGGTCACATATCTTAGGTCTTTATGTCTTTGATAAAAGAATTCAAACAAGACATGTAGGCCATTCGTAAAAAGTACAGGCAGAGTTTAATCAGAGTAATAGGTTTGCAGAGTGACAGAGAATACACTTCTAAGGCAGTTGCACAGAATTAAGGCTTAGGCTACATTTACATGATTAAGTGGGCTTTCAAGAAATACCATTTTCTTCCTCCAGGGTCATTGTTCTTTTACCAAGAATGTGAGGGTGTTTTGACCAGTGTCAGAGGAAAGAAGCTTCCTGCTTACTCCCTAGGTTGAATGTTTTTGTTCAGTTTGTTTTGAGATTTTCCCCAATCTCTCACCCATGCTCTGGATTTTTGTGCAGGTCCTAAAACATGCTAAAAAGAAGTTATATCCTCTTGAGTTTTGGCTTGAGAGCAAATATTTAGTTCAGAGTTTGCACGGCTATAATCTCAGTACTCTGAAAGGCTGAGGCAAGAGGATTGCCTTTCTTAGTGAGTTTGTTATTGATGTACAGGAACACTATCAATTTTTGAAGGTAATTTTATATTTTGCTACATTTCTGAATTTGGTTATTAATTCTAGGAGTCTTTTGGCAGAATTTTTTTGGGTCTTCTACATAGAGGATCATGTCACCTGCAAATAATGATAATTTGGCTTCTTACTTTCCTGCATATATGCCTGCTGGAAATAAGCCCCCAGAAACAAATTGTAGGTACTGGAAAGAATGTCTTAGACACAGGACAAGAGGTTTTGATGAGGCAAAGCTTTTATTCCTGCAGAAGGGTGCAAGCATGAGGTTGGCCATTTTTATCCCTAATGCAGGAGAAGCAGCTGACCTTTTCTCCATTGGTTAGGTTGAAGGTTCATAGTCTATGCCAATTGGCTAATGTTATGGTTTATGTCTGGATGTCCCCGCAAAGCATCATGCAGTCATGGGGTGGGCTTCTAGAGTGTACGACTGATCTGTGGTCCAATGTTGGGATTATGGGTGTGAGTGCTACACCTATCCCAGGGTGGGTAGTTTGCATACAGTATAAGGAAGGGAAAAAAGCTTGCTCTCCCCGCCTGCTCCTCCCTTTTTGCTCTTGCTGTTTTTGCCGTTTTCTACCACCATGAACTGTTGCCCTCTGCCATGTGCCTCTCTGCCTTGGAACCAGCTGAGTATGGACTGAAACCGCCACCAGCTGTAAGCTGAATAAGCCTTTCCTTCCATAATGTTGGGTGTTGGGTATTTTGTTCCAGCAACAAGAAAAAAGTAACTAAGACAGCTAATTTAAGCAGCACAAGGGGAGGATCTGAGGAGTTACTGAGGGGAAGGAAGTGTGGGAGCTGAGAGGGTATGGGGAACGAAAGTCTTTGGATATGGAGCTATCTTTGGTCTGCAGCTACGTTTTTAAAATTTTAACCAAGCAGGCATTTCTCACAACTCTAGTGTAAGAGTTTGCGGAGGGCAGCCTAGGGTAGACTAGAGTGTAGGATGAAGGCACTCCATTATGTTCTTTGATAGAAAAGACAGGGCTGCAGTGTCTCACGTGCCTTTTAGTTCTTTTCCTTGCCTGATTTTTTTTGTTAGTGTTTTGAGTACTGTGTTGAACAGGCATGGTGATAGTAGACATCCTTATTTTGTGCCTGATTTTAGAGGGAAAACTTTCAATAAGTTTGTCATAAATGGCTTTTATGAGATTGAGTTAAGGTTCTCCTGTACCTCTTTTCTTCAGTGTTTAATTATGAATATATGTTGAATTTTATCAAAGGCTTTTACTGAATCTATTGAGATGATTATATTATTTTTGTCCTTGCTTTTGTTTGTGTGATGTATTACATTTCTTGCATCCTTGCATCTCTGGGATAAATCCTGCTTAACCTTGATGTCTGATCTTTTTGACGATTTGTTGCATTCTGTTTGCCAGTATCTTGTTAAAGATTCTTGTATTTATATTCACTGAAGGAAATGATCTATAGTTCTTTTTCTTGCTTGGATCACTGTCCAGTTTTGGAATAAGGGTAACACAATGCTAGCTTCCAGGAATGACTTTGGGAATAGTCTCAATTTCATTGATTTTTCCTCTGATCTCTACAATTTCCTTCTTTGCACTAGTTCTGAGTTTGGGTTGTTCTTCATTTTGTAGGAACTTGAAGTGAATCCTTCAGTGAACTTAGGTTCACTCTGGTTTTGTAATGTGGGGCCATTCACAGCTATAAATCTCCCCCTTAGGATTGCTTTCATTGCTTCCCATAGGTTTTGGTATATTGTGCTGGCATTATTATTTAATTATAGTAACTGTCTTGTTTCTTTCTTGATTTCTTCTGTAACCTGTTTATTATTCAAGAGTATATTTTAAAATTTCCATATGTTTGTATAGTATCTATGGTTTCTTTTCTCATTAATTTTTAATTTCATTGCTCTATGGTCAGATAATATGCATGGGATAATTTCCATTTTTTTTGCAATTTCTTAAACATGGCTAGTGTCATGTCTGGTGAGAGTACGTCTTATTTACCTGGGGTTCATAAATTTTATACCAATAAAAAATTAGAGTTATTTATTTAT
>NW_004955439.1:15084524-15208141 GCF_000276665.1 Chinchilla lanigera
GTTTTGTAAGGTGATATATCTGAGATATATAACAAAGCCTTACAGTCAAAGCTGGTTAGCAATTAGTAAAGAGAAAATAAGTAAGTACATAAATAAATAAATAATTAGTAAAGAGATGCATGTACATTTTAGTCCATTAATATGGTGAGAGAATAATAAAAATATACATGTATTTACATATAGGTGGGTGAGTATCCAGATGTGAGTATATATTTCATATGCTGAGTTTTCTATAATATAGCCCCTTCCCCACTTTTTTTCTTTTGTATTTAACTGGAGATGGTAAGGCAAATTGGGGCCCTGGCACTGAAGCAAGCCAGGCTGCTGGTCAGTGCTCCCTGCTTCTCTTAATTGCCCTCTCTAGCAGGGGCTTAACTCTTCTTGTTTTCCAGAAGCCTCACTGAAGCCCTGACTTTCCCTGCCTGTCCCCAACATTCCCTAAAGCTAGTATGTGGTATAATTTTGTAGAAAGTTCCATGTGTAGTTGAAAAAAATATATATTCTGTTGTTGTTTGGTGGAACACTCTATAGATACCTATTAAGTCCTTTGGTTCAAAGGCTTTGTTCACCTCAAATATTTCTTTTTATCTAGTTGATCTATTTGTGACAGTGGGATACTGAAGTTCCCTACTATGATTGTGTTTATGTTTATCTGAGTTTCTTTTTTTTTTTAATTTTTTTTTTGGTACCAGGAATCAAACTCATGACCTTGTACTTTCCAGGCAGGTGCTGTGCCACTGAGCTATATCCCCAGCCCCTATCTGATCTTCTTTATCCAGTAGTACTTCTTTTATGAGGTTGAGTGTACCATTGTGTGTATATATGTTAATAATTGTTATGTCCTGTTGAACTTTTCCCTTGACAATATGTAGTGACCTTTGTCTCTTCTGATCAGTTTTGATTTGAAGTCCACTTTGTCTGAATATAAAAAAGCTACACCTGTTTTCTTGGAGGGGGAGTCCTATTGTATCAAATTTTGTTTTCTATCCTTTGATTTTTAGTCTTTGAATTTCTTTTTGCATTAAATGTGTTTCTTGTATACAGCATAAAGCTGGACTTTGTTTCTGGACCCATTCTCCCAAACTGTGTCTACTATACCTTTTGTCATTTTTAGCTTCATTTCTTCTTTCTGGGATGTCTTTGACAATTTTTTGTAGTGCTGGTTTTATGGTCATGAATTTCTTCAGGTGGTCTTTGATGGTTTTCTGCCCATACAAAATTCTGTCAAGCCATCATGGCAGTGATCCAGCACGGCATGGGGACCCAGACAGACAATGTGTTCCACCCAAACTGGCTTTCACCTTTTTCTTCCCCACCTGACTACTACTTTTCATTTTTTTTTTGCACATGCACATCCACCCTTTTCCAATCAATGCCTGTAACATCACCTAAACCACCCACATATACTCCAACCTAGCCCAATATATACTCTGTTTTTTACTTTTTCCCTTCTCTATCAATTTTGAAGGATAGCTTTGGAGGCTATTCTAGCCTGGCTTGGAAATTGTTTTCTTGTAGAACTTGTAACACATCACTCCAACCTCTCCTAGACTAAAGTTTGTGTTGAGAAGTCTGCTGTAATTCTAATGTGTTTACCTTTATAAGAAATTTGTTTCTTTTCTCTAATGGCTTTTAAGATTTTGTTCTTGTGTTGGACTTCAGGGATTTCTACTATGATGTGTTATGAAGAGGCTCTTTTCTGATCATGGCTAGACATTTATCCATATGTAAAATTCTTTTCCTATATTTGGAAAGTTTTTTGCTATTATTTTAGTGAACAGGTTTTTCTATGACTTTTGTGCTATGTTCTGATTTTTCACCAATTCCAATTAATCCTGAATTAGTTTATGATTAATAAACAGATCAGTAATGTTACCTTAGCTATAGTAAAAAATCAGCAACAAACAGAATCAAAGAGAAAATAAATATTGATATATCCGATAAGCCAGTAATGTAACACCCTTAAGCATTGAAAAGAGATCTATAATTATAGCATGAACACTAAAATAAACCAAATATTGACCTACAGTAAGTATCTACTAAATGGAAAAAATTTACTTCTACTAGCAATATGAAAGTTTTCAACAGTAACAGCATAGAATTAACTAGCTATCTAAATGTTCACTAAGCTTTGGGCTGGGGATTTAGCCCAGTGGCACAGTGCCTGCCTGGCAAGTGCAAGATTGTGAGTTTGATTCCCACTACTGGAAAAACAAACAAACAAACAAACAAACAAACAAAATGTTCATGAAGCTCAACAGTTATATTAGTAGCCAGGCATGGTGGTGGATGCCAATAATCCCAGCCCTCAGGAGGCTGAGGCAGAAGGATCATTGTAAGTTTGAGGCCATGCTGGGCCACATAGTGAGTTCAAGGCCAGCCTGAACTGCACAGCAAGACCCTGTCTTTAAAAAAGAAATACTTTTACTAGTAACGGTAGAGGGGGTGAAGAACTGGAGAATGAAAAAGTAAAATTTGAAAAGTTATTCAATGGAAAATAAGGAAGAGGAGAGAAAAATGAGATGGGGATCCTATTGAGGAGTAAAATGAAGTTATAGTATTAGAAAATAGTCCCATAAAAAGTTCAATAAAAAAAATAGCAAAATACAAGAAATAAAATGAAGACAGAAAAAAGAACAAAGATAAAAGAGGGGGAAAAAGAGAGAGAAAGTGGAAGAAAAAAAATCTCTCCAAATGAAGGAAATATTAAAATATTCTAAAAAGATTGAGTCCAAAAAAATTCCTCTGTGTTTTTGTCTGAATGATTTCTTTACAGGATCTGCAATCTTGGAATCCAACAAGTTTCCCCATATAGCTATGGGGATCTATTGGTTTCCAAGGTGCTCTCCTTTCTCCAGAAGCCCCTCTGTGTGTTCACCCCTGGTTGTGGTAATCATTTAAGCCAAGGCATGTCTTTCCTGATGGTTGTCAGTGGAAAAGCAATCAGACATCTGGTCTCTGCTGGATGTAGGTTGTGGAATAAGAGTTCAAACAGACTGTTGAACTTAATGTGAGCACTTGCCAGGACTCATTTCCCACTATGGAAGTCCTTTCTGGGCTGAACTTAACCTTCTCAGAGGGTTCATAGCTTCACACTCTCAGCCATACTGGTAAATTTATCTTACTCAGTCATACTGGTAAAACTGGAGGATAACACTGGAATCCTTGAAGCTGCTATCCAGGTCCATTCTTTCCCTCTGGGTCTGCTGGCCCCCTGGGTTTACCTTCCCTCTCTGGTGGTTGGCCTCATCTAAGATCAGGTTGGTTAATCCATGCCTCTGCTGCCCCAGCAAGGGGAAACAATGCAGAGCTGGCTTGGAGTTGACAGGTGACTATAGCCAGGATGTGAATCCACAGGTACAGAATTAGTCAAGGGCCAGCAGCATGGCTTCATCTGGTCTGCAATAAGCAGGGGTGTGTGTGTGTGTGTGTGTTTACGCACCATTTCTTAATGTTTTCTAGAACTACTGTGTCATGGGCAAAGAACAATTGTTAAAGACTTATGGCCCTGGCCTATATCTTTGGTTCACTGTCTTAGTTGCTTTCTCATTGCTGGAACAAAATGTCCAATATGCACAAGTTAAATGAGGAGAGGTTTATTTTGGCTGGCAGTCTGCAGAGGTTCCAGTATATAGTCAGCTGGTTCCATAACAGGGTGGCATGGCAGAGGGGTATGCCAAAGGAAAAACAGTTCATGTCATGTCAGGCAGGAAGCAGAAAGTGATCAAGGGAGGAGGAGGGCTATATACCCTTCCAGGGCACACCCACAGTGGCCTATGTCTTCCCACCAGGCTTCACCTCCCAACATTACACCCACTGTAACTCCATCAGTGGAGTACTCTAGTGAAAATCACACATCTTCTGGGAGGTGATCCAGTCACCTCCCAGAAGTCCCACCTATGAACACATGATGCTTTAGCTATATCCATTGCACCCACATATTGGTCAGTTGGGTCTCCTTCAATACATCCTGAGAGCTTCACCAGTCTTCATTTTCCTGCCCTGGGAAATGGGCATAAGTAGCTGCTTTGTGCAAATACAAGGTTGTCAGAAAACTAAGAAAGACAATGAAAGTAAAATGTGTTTTCACCCAGAAATTGCTATATAAGTTGATTTCCTAAAGCAGATGGAGGAAGGCATATGTGGAAATTGCTTTTGGCTGAGTGGATAGAGGAAGACTAAAACCATAAATTGTTGAGTACACCACCTATGCCAGTCGCAGCATATTAGTGGTATGTGAGAATGAGGTTACAGTTCTGTCCTGGAGAATTTATATTTTGCTGAAGAGTGTGCTAAATCAATATTTGAGAGTACAATTTCAATGGTTTTAGGCTTCCAGAGAAATTTAGAGTATGGCTGAGGATCTGGCTGAGGCTCACTATGGGGTTGGGTTTCAAGAAGAGGAAAGGTGAGTTGTATCTTGGCAAACAGACAAGATGAGGAGCAGCAGGAGCAGCATTCCCTGAAGAGACCTGAGTGAGATTAGTGATGCAGGAGGGACAACTAGGGGTTGGTAGAAGTCAGGGCTTTTGTGCTCCCAGCCCAGTGCACGTTGACCAGAGGTTGGCATATGTCCAGACCATAGTCTTACACTTGCCCAGAGTGACATAACCTCATTCTCCTCCCCAGAACCTACTTCTACACTGTTTTTTGTCCTCCTTCTGTTTGATGTCTTGGCAGACATGTATTAAGGTTATTGTTAATGATGTACCAAGAGACTCAGCCCAAGCAGGCTTCTTAAGACACTAATGAAAGTAAATTATGATAGGTCTTGTTTTACTTTAAACTAATGAAGACAAGTTGTGAGTTGTCACTTCAACTGGTCCAGTAGACTATTTTGTAGTTTAACCTGCTTCCTGAACCAGAGTCCACCCCCCAAAAAAAGGAAAATTACGTTTAACCACTAGCTGTATTTTGAAGGAGAGAGGTAGCATTTAGACAAAATAGAATCCTCTTTTCATCCATGGCCAAATGCTTGCAAGAGATGAAAGGGAAATGGAAAGATACGTAAAAATTTTTAAAAAGCCTTTCATCTAAATCTGATTTGTAAATGTCACTCTGAGTTCATGATATATTTAAAACAAACAAAACCAACTAAATGAACAGAACTTATTTCCTAGCTCCGTCTACTGAACAAGTTAGAAACAAGAACTGATGTAGTCAATAAACATTCTTCAGATCTGAGGATGGTCTCCAGATACAAAATTACACCAGAAAGAGCCAGAGTTCCTGCTCACATAATAAGGCATCTGTAGCAATATGTATACTTAGTGATGGGGGCATTGAGGCTAAAAGTATGGTACAAAAAGGGATATTTTCAATTGACAAAAGATAAAAGCTAAAAAGAAAACTGAAAGGTATAATTTCAAACAACTCTAAAGCAAAGTGCACAGAAATGCAAGACCAGGAAGGACTCTTTGCCTTGGTGCTGTGTATTTCTTGTTGCATTAGGTTAGCGGGTAACATTAGTCAGTGGTTTCTGATTAACTAGAGGTATGGTTAGTTTAAAACAGAAAGAATAATCAAAGGATTCTTACTGTTTTCAAGTGCTCAGAATACTGAGTTGGTTTCTATATATTATTTCAAGGTGGCCAGTGAGGATTTTTTTTAATTACTATGTATTCACGTATTTTAGCATATTTGCTGTCTTTCAAACCCATTGTAGTTATTATTCCTTTTGATGCTCAAAAATCATTCCATTTTTAGCCAGGAGGAAAGGTGCATGCCTGCAATCCGAGCACTATGGAGGGCTGATAAAGGAGGATTGAAACTTTGAACAATTTAGTGATTGATTGACACCCTCTCTTAAAAAATAAACAAACAAATAAATAACTTATAGATGAGCAAACAAAAAAATTCTATTTTGCCATTAGGAGCACCTTTGAGTACTCACCCATGAGATCCTAGCAATGTTTGAGGGCTCCCAACTCTCCCCTGTGACCCTGTATTGCACACAGGTATTGTCTGTTTCCTCCTCCGCACTTCAGGTTATGCTTCCTGTTAATGAACACGTTATGTTCAGAGACCATATTTCTTGTCCTAGTGGGTACTTATTGTCCCTGAGTTGGATACTGCTACCAGACCTTCTTAGTGAATGGAACTGAGTGACAAGGTGGTTTTTTTGTTCTTCGTTTATTTAAAAAGATACGTTATGAATTCATAATGAGATTTGCAATTTAAAGTTAGCATGATAAAGATTTTAAATGTTTCAATTTATGTCTCAGTTTATCTAATTTTTATTTTCATATTATTGTTTTTTACACTTAAAACATCCTTAGTGCCATTAAAATAATTACTGACTTGCTTTATTTATTCAGATTAATAATAAAAATGCTATGTAATTACTAACAAAATGGAAACTAGTTAAGTGTTTAGGATTTTTTTAAAGGAATTTTTGTTTTTGTTTTTATCTTTGCCTAACAATATATCCCACTGAGAAAGTCAAAGCACAGTGTTTTTAAAAAGTTACTTGTAATAATCCTCTCTGTGATTGAGCAACTTATTCAATATCTGATCCCATATATTTCTCCTACTTTATTTATAGGGGTTGCCATTTTAAGAATTAAATTTTGTTTAATAATTTTGTAAAACACTTACCCTGTTCCAAAGCCAAATATGTAAAACAATTATACTCAAAGAAATCTGGCCTCTTTCCTTTGTCTACAGTTACCAAGGCCGTGTAACAAGTTACCCCCAAAACTTAGTGGCAAGCATAACCACTTATTATATTCACAGATTTTCTGAGTCATAATTTAGACAGTTTACAACAGGAATATGATTTAACTGTTTTTTGACATCTGGGGCCTCATCATATCTCAATCTGTCTTCTGTTGCTGAGGAGACAGTACTACAGGTTGGATAATGTACAAAGAATATAGGTCTCTGTAACTCACTGTTTTGGAGGCTGAAAGTCCCAACAGTGTGATGCTAGCTCTGGTGATCCTTAGCTTGCTGGTGGAGTCCCATGGTGGTGCAGGATGTCATATGTCCCTATGTTCATTCCCTTTCTCTCTCTCTCTCTCTCTTTCTCTCTCTCTCTCTCTCTCTCTCTCCTCTTCTTCTTTCTAAAACTACCCATGTTCAATAATGAGGGCTCCACTGATGACCATCCCAATTGCCTCCCGAAGGCCTCACCTCTAAACTTCAGGGCCCAAATCAATTCCCATGCTCTTGGTACCTTGTCATGGGGATTAGACTTTGACTTGAGTTCCAGATGGGACAAACCATATTGAAACCACTGCTCAGCTGAAAGCATTGAAGGTTAGGTGCTAGAATTACCCTTAAACAGCTTTTGCTGGCTCAGTTCCTCTCCAGTAGCTTTGTCCTCTAGCCCTTTGTACAGGTCCATTTCCTCCTGTTTGTGGCCTGTTGGCTGGCTTTCTCAGTGTGAGCATCCTAACATGGAATCCCATGGAGGCTATGTGACTCTCCCAAACCACAGGACATCCCTGTGCTGTGATCTCAATTCAGACAGCCAAAAGCCTCATCCCAGTTCATGGCAGGATGAGGAAGAGCCTGTGGGGCTGGAAAAACTGACGTGGCAAGTTTAGAAAATATAAAGTGCCAGGGCATTTTAGTATATCCTTACACTTGAAATGTTCCGAGACAGTAGAAGAAGGGAGAAGCTTACAGTAGCATTCCATTGTACAGTCATCTGGGAAGAGAAACATAGGAAAGATGCGAGTTGTTGTGAGCACAAGGTCCAGGCGCTCAAAGAGGATGGAGTATAAGAGTGAGCAAAGACTCCAGTGCACTGCCAGCAGGTGGCACTACATTTTTCCATCTTGTGGGGAAGGAGGAAGTGTATTCTTATTTGAACGTTTCCCCTTTCTTTATCTTTCTTTTTCCTCCCTCCCTCCCTCTCTCTCTCTTTTTCTCTCTCTCTCTCTTTCATTCTTTCTTTCTTGTAAGTTGACTTATAGAGAAAGCAGTTATAGTTGTAGGTTTTTACAAAAAGTGAACACAGCTTTCCTTTACAGTGCAGCCTCCTGTGAAACGTGTGTGCCGTTTGCCATCACACTCAGAGGAAACTCCACAAGATGTGTGTGCTGGGTGGGGGTGGGAGGGGTGGGGCTGTGATGGTAGTGGTGGTGGTGCAATGTGCCGGTCTCTCCCCATCCTCTCAAGCACATCCTGAAGCCTCATGCTTCCTGATGAGGAGACAAAAGCCCACAGGGGAATCATCTAAGATTGTGCATGTCAGGTAATAACAGCTTCAGGATCATTGGATGGCTGACTTTCAAACAAGTGCTCTTCCAAGTTATGTTTAGGGATTAGTTATTTATATACTTAAAACTATAAATCCAGAAACATTTATAGACCACACATTATATTAATAGTTAACATGATATTAAACTATTATTTGTATTGCAGGAATGATTATTTGAGGAAAACAGCTCAGTTATGTGGCAGAACCTTAGGAGTCTATAGTAGCATGTTCATTTTTCTTAAGATAAACTTAAAAACAGATCAAAAACAATCTTTCCTAATGCCCATGTGATAGGAGTGTGGAGAGAGTGTGGGTGTCTGCACACGTGTGCACGTGGATGAGTAAGCTTGTGTTTTTTTCTTTTCCTTTTTCAGAGTAAATATTCATCTACAGCAAGAGTCAGAAATATCACAGAGATATATTTTTAGGGTGAAATTTTGGTGATGGCTTCTTGGCCCTAAGGCACAAAACTTGACATCAGAGGATAATGATGATATATTGTTTTATTTTATTTTTCAGAATATCATGCTCTTTGATTTAGTTTATCCTTGTCTGTTCCGAAAAGTTCCTTTCTTGTGGTTCCAGTTACTTCAGTGACATCCTCAAGAAAATAACTACACTGTGAGACACACTTCACCATTCTTTTCCATTTCTTTTCTATTTCTCTCCATACTGTCATAGTCATAGCTTAGAATGAAACAATTCCACCAAATATGTATTATGACAGCCAGGCTGACATGGTAAGGCCAGAAATACTGATATGAACAGAAAAGAAATGACGGGGCAAAACAATCACAAATAGGCTTTTCTCTACATCTAAATAATGTTGCATACAAAGGAGATTTTATAGTGAGATCACCCAAAAGTGGGACAAAACTATTAAAAAATGTGAGAATCCTAAACTGATACAATAAAGAGGGGACCACGTGTGTCTTCTTATCCCCCCTAACGTTCAGGTCTAACATCAAACTTAGGGCAGAGCCCTGCAGGAAAATGTTTCCCTTCCCTCCTCATGAAGGTTGTCAGCCTCTATTCTAATAGATGAAAGCCATGTGGCTGGCTCCCTGAAACCATTGCTGACATTCTTTTAATCACTATGCGTAAAAAAAAAAAAAACACTATGCATAGTGAGAAAACTGATTGCCTGTCTGACAAATAAGGAAACTGAGCTTTAGAGAGAGGCAGGTTAACTTGCACAGGTCATGCAGCTCATCAGTGAAAGAATCTGAGCAAAGGTCAGACTTGCTCTTAAGTGGAGTGGGTCCAGGCTTCTCAAGAGCTGAGCTTTATGGAAAGCCTACATGCTACTCTGGGTCCCCATGCTTGCTCCTCAGAAGAGGACCCTTATCCTTTGTCTTGCTCCCCTTGAGCCTATGCCTGGCCCAAGGCAAGTGTTCTGTCTGTACCCCTCAACATGCCCTTGAACCCAGTTGGCAAGCTCTTCTTGGCTTGGCTGGCCATTATTCCTCCAGCCGTTGGAGGTACAGATAGATATCAAGGATTGAGGGTTTAAAACTTTTCACTCCAAGGTTTGATGCACTCATTGTTCTGCAGTGGAGTGTTGCTATTTTGTAGCTGCCATCTGACAGACTCCCAGCTACAGATACTGCTCTCACATATGACACTCTTGTCAGGTCTGTGCCACTCTTGTGCTTCGGGTCACTCTAATCAGCTTCACTGTCCTTCTTGGGAAAGCATAGCACTGCCTGGACAGAGGGTGCCACCTGGAAACGTCCTCTTCTGTAATATACAGTAGTCTATGTCTACTTCCTACTCTTCATTTCTCACCTGGTTTCTTACCAGTTCCTCTTTCTACCTCCTCAATCGTAGTAAACATATCTGTTGCTGCTGGTCCCTACATAGCATATCTGTCCCTATATAGCAGTTCCAAGGGTACATTTCCTACTCCTCTGATATCAGATGTCACCTTTTCAGTTTTGGCCAAAAAAATCTCACTGAAAGACCAAACACCAGAACTGATGTGTTTAGAGCTGCAGTGTGGTTCGGCTATTGCTCCACCATTGGAATGGCCTATTCTTTGGCCTGTGTTCATGGGGGAAAAGACCAGGGCCACAGCTGCACCGAGCCATGGGCAGCAAGGAATATAAGCACAGCATGAGCTTCTTAGTCACTGAGAAGTGCACTGAGCTGCACTTAGTCACTGAGATTCAGGGTGGTTGGCTACTGCAGCACTGTCTGGCAAACACTGACATGGGAACCAGAACCCAGGAGTTAGAACCAACAGGTATCCTGAAAGCATCTCCATCTCTGGGGTCCACACATTGGTTGAGAGACATCTCTTCATCAAAATGGCTATGGCAGTGCATTCCCTGTACCACTCCAAAGACATGCTTCAATCTTTGCTAACTCAATCTCTTAAGCCTCATAATTAGTACCTCTTACAAAGTTTTGTGGGGGCCAATAAAATCACCACCCAGTTCCTACCCACCTCCCTGATGCCTTTGTTCCTATGAAAGCTGGCCAGCTTCCAGGTACTTTGTCCAGCCTCTGCCCCAGCTGCCTCTTTCCCTTCCTCTCTTTCTTCCTTGTAACAGAAACATCTACCAAACACGCACTCTGCATAGGGCTCTGTTTAGGATCTTGTGTGGACAGTATGGATGGACATTCATGGTTCACATCCAGGTTTTGGAGGTAGAAATCTTGTACATTCAGAAGCTCCTTTTTAAAAACAGAAATTGAAAATTATGGATACAAAATGAGGTACAGGGTCTTAAAAGGGCCTTTGTAAGGGAGAGAACTGTATAAGTAATTTGCTTCACACACAGTCAATACACTTGCTGGAGGAGAGGAGTAATATGTGAAAAGATGGCAGGAAACTCTTAGATGATGGTGTATTAGTCATGTTCCCACTGCTGAGACAAAATACTCAACATCTAACCTTTAAAGGGGAGGTTTATTTTGGTTCATGGTTTTCAGAGTATTCAGTCCATGACTGGTTAGCTCCAAGGCAGAAATGAGCTGGTGGAAGATGGTGGAGGAAAGCTACTAACCTCATGGAAACCAGG
This sequence comes from Chinchilla lanigera, assembly GCF_000276665.1. NCBI lineage: Eukaryota > Metazoa > Chordata > Mammalia > Rodentia > Chinchillidae > Chinchilla > Chinchilla lanigera. The sequence goes on from NW_004955439.1 coordinate 15,095,760, forward strand.
AAGCAGAGAGAGAAAGGAGGAGCTGGAGAGGGGGTCTACCCTCCAAAGCCACTTCTCTTAGTGACATGCCTCTTCCTACCAGGCCCCACCTCCTAACAGTACATTTACCTATGAATCCACTGATGAAATAGTACTCTCACAGTCCAACACCCTTGAAAAGCCCCAGGTCTGAACACATGAAATTTTGGGGGGACATTCTAGATCTAACAGATAAAGAGCTATAATGCCAATAAACAAAGCCTTTGAACAGGAAGTAACTGGGGCGCCCCTTCAGAATGGGGTTGACAACACTGAATTTTACCTAAGCCCTGTGTCAGTTTTTCATTGCTTAATATAAACAGCTTAAAGGAGGACAGATTTATTTTGGGTCATAATTTCAGAGGTTTAAATCCATGATCATCTGGCTCAAGGTAGAAACTTCATGGTAGAAGGGCATGGCAGCAGAGCTGCTCAAGTCATGGCATCTGAGTAATAGAACACAGGGGAACAGTGCCAGAGTGCCAGTGACCAGATACAGTCCTCAGCCATGCCCTCAAGACTCAGCCAGACACCCCCAAGATGTGCTTTACTAATCTTCTAGACATTTATCAAGATAATAAAGCTGACAGTCAAGATGAACCATCATACCTTGTGATCCTCTGGGCCTAGAAGCATGACTCCTTGGTGGAGTGCTTGTCCAGCACGTACAAGTCCCTGGGACCCATCCCCAGCACTGCAAAAACAAAACAAACAACAAAAAAATAGAGTGCTGTTTGCAAAATAATTAAACAAACAAAAGACAACGTTTAAAAAATCCCCTCACTTTGGGCTGTGGAAAATCACTGGGTTTGATGGACGCTCCTTCCCAGCATGATCTAGATGAGCATCAAGGAGGCCCTTAACTGCAGAGGACAAGCCAGACACTGATCCTCCATTCTTTGTCTCATCAGGAATGGGATGAGCTCATGGTTTTCAGGGGTGTGTTCATGGTGCACAGAGACACACAGCTTGTGACCCAAACCTTGCCTGAGGTCAAGCTCCCTGATTTGCTGTCTGATGAATCCACTCCCCAATCCAGCTCTTTCCTGCCTCCTCTCCTCCTCTCTACATAGAGGCCCCTTTGTGCCAAGCTCTTGAGACTTGCAGGCCTTGTCCCCTCTCACTGTGGCAGTCCCATCCTCATCTCTTTCACAAGCCCTTTCTAATAACTCTGCTCCTTGGGCGTGGTTTCTGTCTGGTAGAGGTCAAAATACTTAAGGAGATATTGAAATAGGACTGTGGCTTAGGGAAGAAATAGGGTTCTGTGAAGCAGTTTTGCATTTTAAAATGGATATTTTTAGCCTAAGACAAAAACAGAAGGAAGACCGCCCCCCCCCCCAGGGGATAAGCCCTTGTTACTAGAGAAAGGAGTTAAACGAACCAGAGAAAATGGGAGTTGGGTCAGGGTGAAGCAGAAGAGGCCAGGGCAGCGCACGCCGTGTCCACTGCACAGATGGCACTTAAGTAGCATCTACTGGACGCTATCCAAAGTGCCTGGGAGTGAGGCACTATGTGCAAAACTGACATGCACCTCACTGCAGTCTGCAGGGAAAGACAGACATTAAAGCAATAATCATGTAACTATTTTGAACAGTGGTGTTATTCGGGCAACGTTCAGGCCTCCAGGAGAGCCTGTTGCAGGCCCACCTGATTCACATGGAGGACCCCAAAGAAATCAGTTTTACTAAAAAAATGCACCTGTGACTGTCCACCAACCTGGTGTGGGCAAGCAGGGGTCCTGGTTGGAACCCAGTGCTTCAGCAAAGAGGGTGACCCCAGGTTGGGAGGCCGCAGAAGGCAGGGCTAAGGAGGAAGCCTGGCCCCTGGGGACTCCTCCACTCACTCCCCAGACCCTGCTGGGTCCCCAGGGGCTCTCTGCCTATAGTACAGTCTTACTCTTGGGACAGGAGGATTAGGTGCAGAGCCATGGAAGGGTTCATCCAGTGGTTCCAGTGGATCTAAATCTGCAGCATGTGAACAGACCAGGCCCCGTGCAATCTGGGGCCAGGAGTGGAAAGCTGCGGTGCTCAGGCTGCGGGTACACCGAGCGTTGCTTGAGAGGTGCAGATCTCTAGTGACCGAGGGTGAGGCCTCAGGACAGTCTGGGCAACAGGTGGGTGAGGGAAAGAGGGACGCGGCGGCGGGCCGGCCCGGGGCCGCAGGTTTACGGAGGAGGGTGGTGCCCCAGGTGGCCTCGGGCTTCACGCCTGGCTCTCTCTCTCTGAGTCCCCGTGGGTGGGGACAGACATTTGGACGCTACTTAAGCCGCAGCCTAGTTTCTCCAGCGTGCGCCTAGGGGCGAGTCCACCTGGGAGGGGAAAGTTCGGGCAGGGGGGCGTGCCCTTCCGGCAGGCCTGGGGGCGTGTCCATCCCGGAGGGGGCGTGGCCGCGGGGCTTGCCTGTCCCAGACTGGGGGCGTGGCTGCGGGACGTGCCTATCCCAGGCTAGGGGCATGGCAGAGGCCGTCTTGACCGGCCGGGAGTCGTGAGGGGTCGTCTGGGGGCGTATCCGCTAGGCCTGCCGGGCGTGGCGTCCGGGGTCGGGGGCGTGTCCGCCAGGCACCGGCCTGGGAGGAAGCGCGAGGCGGCTGTGGGTAGCGGCCTGGAGGCGTCTGGGCAGGGTGGTTCGGACGCTGTGCGGGAGGATCATGGCGCCCCGAGCTGTGCGCGGCGCGCTCCTGCTCTGGGCCCTGGCGCTGTGCTGCCTGAGCGGCGCGGGCCGGCCGTGGAGGTGAGCGGGCTGGGAGGAAAGCGGCCCGGTGCGTGCGGGACTTTGGGGAGGCCTGGGGACGCCGGCCTCCTCTCCCCGGCGCTACGGGGGTCCAGCGCGCGCCCGTTGCCCCAGCTCAGGGGCGCGGCCCTTCAGGAGAAGAGGGCTCGCGGGGTGTCGTGGGTGATTCCGATGTTAAGTGCGGGAGAGAACAACATTTGAACACCAAGATTTTTAATCTTTTTCTTTTGCGATTGTGTAACGATCAAGTTAATAGAAGCGTCCCATACTTGCACAGTAGGTGTGGAAAAGGTGGGTTTTACTTTTTAATTAAGCACTGTTGCTGTTTTACTGTATATATGGTATTTCAGTTGTTTCCAGAAACGTGTTTTCTGAACAAGAGCTGTATTAGGTTATCTTTGTATTTGCCCAAGGTCAGAGCCTGAGAGGCAGTGTGGGGTGCTGGGTACTTGCGAGCTCTCATTTCTCTCTTGGTGTGTGGCCGTGGGGCTCCCACAGGACTGGTACGGGGAGAGGGCAGTTGAGTGCCCAGAGTATTTGAAACAGTGCCTGGCAGAGTGACAGTGAACGTTAGCGGAAGGCCTTCGGCTGCAGTATGCCCTTCCCAGGCCCCTTGGAATGCGTACAGCTCCTGTGGTTGTCATTGCTTGGGAGAGTACTCAGTAAGTGCTGCATTTATACAGTACTTTCTGCTTTGAACTCTGTATGTTTCACTTTGTAAGTACAGATACCTTGTAGTAGTCTATTCTTTGTTAGTATAATAAAGTACCTGAGGCAGAGTACTTAAAAAGACAAGTGCTTTATCTCACAGTTTTGGAGCGTCAAGGGCATAGCCTTGGCGTTGGCTCAGTCCAAGTGAAGACCTCCTAGGGAGCTTTCAGGAGAAACATCACAAGATCACATAACCAGACAGGAAGGAAGCCAGAGAGACGTGTGAGACTAGCTCAGACTTTTGTAACAACTCTTCCCGGGAGAACTAATCAGCATCCGAGGGGAAATATTTTAAATCTTTGCAAGGGCAATCCTCAGTTAACCTGGAGTCCTCCCACTAGGACCCACTTCTTAAATATCCCAGTATGGCCACCCTGGGGGTGCAGCTGTTACTGAGCTGGGTCTGGGTCTGAGGGTCCCGAGGCTGAAGTAAGGAACTCAATGCACCCTTTCAAAATAAGTGTGTAGGTTCGCCAACTCCTGCCGTGGACAAAGAATTTTCAGGTCAGTAAAAAGGCATGAGAAGAGTGTATTAGAGGTAGATACAGGATGCAGTGAAGAGTGGAGTGAGGCTGCTCTGAGAAATAAGGCACAGTACAGTTGGGAACTGGGCGTCTTTTCTGTGTTGGGATGGTGAGAGTCTGGAATTCTATGAAATAATCTACAGTCTTAGTCTTCTCTAGTCGGTGGAAGAGGAAGGCCCATCCATAGTGAGATAATGGCCCTTTCATATGGGAGATCCGAAGGGGAGGTCTATTCATAGGAGAAAGAGGACCCTTTGAAGGTCAAAAGGGAAGGGACAAATCCAGTTGTAAGTGAAAGGTTGTCTTCTGGGTTTACTATGTTTTGGGAGAAGAAAAGACAAGGAAAAAATAAATTAGGCTTGTGTTCTGAAGGTGCAATTTTTTCTTTAAAGTACTATACAGTTTTTTAAGTCTCGATTTTCTTGTCTCTTTTCCACCTAGTTTTTATTTCTTCTAGCCTACCTCAAAGCCTGTGAACCTTTAAAAAGGGACAGACCACATCCAAACCGTATCAGGCCTCCTGCCTGCAGTTCTGGTTGTGGATAAACGACAACTCCACAGTCCTTTTGATGTTGGAGAAATGAAGTTCTCAACCTGGTAGATGTCAGATGTGCTGAGTTTGTGTCCCTGAAATCGAAGAATAAATTCCAAGGGACAACCGAGCTTAAGAGTAGGAAAGGTTTACTGAGAGATGATAGCTCCAAGAGACAGGAGGGGTACCGAGTGGGTTGCCCCTGAGGCCCTCTGTCAGGGGCAATTTATACAGCAAAGTCACAATGTGGTACAGCAGGGGTCAAACTATAATCAACCTATAGGATTACAAGTATAGCTGATCAGTTAATACTGATCCAGTAGGGAAGAGAGTCACATAGCAAGAGTACATGAAAAGAACAATGGCTTTTTGGGGAAGAAATGGGTCTGGATGCTCTGATCACCCATCTGGACCACTGATGCCAGTCTGGACTTCCTGGACCAAGTGGTGCTAATTAGAATACAATTCCAAGTTACTGCTTATCTCTTAGGGAGGCATGCAGACCTAGCCATTGCATTTTTATCTTGAGGCCTGGTCTTCAGATGCGCTTCTAGCCACAATTCTGATGTCTTTTCTTTTCACTGACTTCCTTGAAAGCCCTGTCCCTCTCTGTATATTAATTTCTTTCTAACTTAGCTACCTGTACTACCTTTGTCAATGGACAGGGTCTGAGGCCGTTCCTGAAGCAGAGATGGGGAACTGTGACTCACCTGACTCATGGAGCAGGTTTCTCATTCCCTGACTTCCATCACAGAAAAAGAGTTTTCAGAACATATCAGTAAGAGGATAAAGAGGTTTACTAGGCAAAATTTTTAAAGCACACATTCAAAGAAATAGAGTACGGGCCCTTAAGAAGGACAGAGAGGCAGGGTATAGTGTGGAGGTGAGGGTATTTGTATGTTTGGGGTAGTGGAAATATGTGGAATTTGTGAATTGATAGAAGGTTTTGGCTTTGTTTACAGGAAAAAGCCAATGGTTCACACACAGGTAGAAAGACAATTTTACAGATCAAAGGATGGCCCATTTTACAGGGGAAAGGCAGGGCCCAGTTTATTGTTTTTTGTTTGTTTTTTTGAGACAGGTTCTTGCTATGCAGTTCAGATTTGCCTTTACCTTGTTATGTAGCCCAAACTGGCCTTGAACTCATGGTGATCCTTCTCTTTCACCCTTTTAAGTGCTGGGATTATAGGCCTGTGTGTGTGTGTGTGTGTGTGTGTGTGTGTGTGTGTTTTGTTTTATGTGTAGTTGATCCAAAGTGTTTTGCGTAAAAACATTCTTTGAAATCTCTGAGTCTATATCTCAAGGCCAGCTTTCTGCCTTTTATACTCTACCCTATGGATTTAAAATGTCTTTAAGGGTTTTTGGATGTGCTAGGCAGGAAAGGAAAGAAGTATAAACAAGCCTCAAAAGTTCAGATATGGATAATCTTGGGTAACTTTATCCCGAAGTTGCTGTCTTCTTAAAAGTACAGTTTTAAAATTGTTATTTTCCTTGTCTCCTTCCTACCTATCTTTTATTTTTTCTCTCCTGTCTGGCCTTTGATGAAATGTTAAAGTCAGGTGAGTTTTACAGTTTTCAGATTTGTTATATAGGCAATTAAGGGTGCATACTGTGTTCTAGATAACATGTGTGATATGATGTGGTTCATGTACTGTGTTCCAGGAAGCGCACGACACTGTGTGGTGTATGTATCATGCTCTGGATGATGTGTGAGGGGTGTGTACATAGGTCTAGCTCTAGATAACAGCCTTCCTTGGCCTCTTAAGTAACCCCTCTGATCACATATCGGTAGTTCTGCAGAGCAGTAAGTGAATCTGAGCTGAGTGAGGTAGTGAAAATAAAGTAGTTTTCTGTTAGCTCAGGTCATGTTTGGTTGTCACCTGAATTACAGAAAGATGTCCACTGTTCAGGACCTTATGGGTTCACAATTATAGCTAAAGGATTATGCTTCTGTATTTCTAAATTGCTTGAACATCCTTAGGAAAAAGATTCCCACTGAGCTACATCCCCATTCCTTTGTATTTTATCTTAGTTTTTATTTCAAGACAAGAGTATTTCTAAGTTGCTAAATTGTCCAGCCATGCAATCCTGCAGCCTCAGCCTCCCAGAGTGCTGGAATTACAGGTGTGCACCACCATTCCTAGCTAAGGAAGGCTTTTTATGGCCCAGTTGCTTCCTTTCACTGGAACCCTTGACTGCACTCTGACCTGCCTGACCTCTTACACTTGTCTTTATGCTCCTTGCCACTAAGATCATCATGTGTGCTTTCTTGTGTTTATTAACTTCTTTGGAATGCGTGGTAGAGGTAGGGACCTTATTTCCAGCAGCATCCCCAATCTCATGGATACTTAATGTTGAATGGATGGATGGATTTTTTTCTGAAACTTTAAAGAAGTTATTGAAAAATAAGCTTCTTGTCTTTTAACAGTGGCAGCCACGAGTGGAAAAAACTAATTTTGACCCAACTCTGGCCTCCAACACTGTGCAAGGTGAGTTTTTCTCCTTCAACGGGCCCGTTTGACGCGGAACCCCTGTAAAGAGTTGTTCACAGGCACATGTGCCTGCTTGGTTGCTGTTGGCTGACCAAGCCTCCAGCCTCCTTGCTGTGTCCCGTGTTGGAGGCTGGAGATATTCCAGGCAAGCTGCGTCTGCAAACAGGACACTTGTTGGAGGAGAGCCATGTTTCAGTTCCTTTTGGCAGCTGTAACAAAAGTCACAAGCACAATGACTTAGAGCATCAGTTCTTTCACAGCCATGGAGGGTGCCTGTCTGAAATCAAGGCATTAGTAGGATTAGCTCCTTCCAGTGGCTGCTGTTCCAGGCTTCTAGAACTTTGTCTGAATCTCATTTGTAACTGTGTCTCCATTATCACCTTAGCCTGCTCTGCGTTCTGTTTTCTAGCTGTGTCCTAGGATTATAGATGCATCACCTTCCTTGTGTCTGCCTGGTGTTTGTCTCTTCTTATGACAGCAATGATTGAATTTAGGGCCCTCCCCAATCTGGTAGGACCTCATCTTATCCTGATTACATCTGCAATAATCCTGTTTCCAAGTTAACAGATACAAAAGTTGAGACTGGATATATCACTTGGGGGTCAAAATTCAACTCACGACAAGATTGGATTTGCCTTCTCCCTTCATGTTATATTTGAACTCTGATTAAACATCTTCCACTCCTGGAAGGGATCTGAGAAACAATGCCTGCCTCCTCTTTTCTGTTTAACAGCAGCAAAAGCTTTCTCCCTCTGTGGCTCTGACTTGCTTTGTGTCTTTTGTCTTTTTAGGACAACAGTGCTGAGTCTCTTCCCATAGAAACCTGCCTAGCTCCCACTGCTGGGGCTTGTCCTTCTCATGGGCAGTCACAAAGCTGATCCTGGTGTCTTTTGCGAAGTTAGCTATAGTGTTTTATCATATTGCTGAACTAGCACTAATTTCATCGACAGTGTTTATGAAATTTTGCTGGAGAGTTTTAAATTTGGAGGCCTCTAAATTACGCAAGATGAATGTGGCCAATAGGTGCCAAATGGTTTGATCATTTCCTGCCAGGTTGGGAGCACTCTGGCTTTTCGTTTCACCTTCAGCATTGACTAGTGAGGTCATTCCTTCTTCCTCGCTGATTTACTTTTCTGTTGACAGATACAAGTGAAATTTTACTCCTTGTCCTCACCAAATTATACTTTTGGTCTGGAATCTCATTTGTAACTGTGTCTCCATTATTACATTAGACTGCTGTGGTTTCAGTTTTCTAAACTTCATAATATGTAAGTTTTTCTCTTCTAGTGCTGTTTTTTTTCTTTGGTGCAGGGGAGGAGTGGGATGGGAATGGAATGAAGGTGCAGGGAGTTGAGGTACTGCTGACCTTTGAAGGCTCCCTGTGTGCAGGAAGAGCTCAGGATCAGCTCAAAAGAGTTGCCTTCACTTCTGGTTTTTCTGAGGAGATGTGGTTGTGTCCTTAGACTGCATATGATATGAGGGAAGTGTCTTCCTGCCTTGAGGTTTTAGAAACAAGATTTAAAAAATGATTAGCAAAATGTTTCTGTTAGGCAATTTATTTCAAACAGGATGGCTGTGATAGGAAAGTGCTGGTATTCCAGGCCAGGTGTACTCCTGGCTGCGGGGAGCTGTCTCTGGGCCTCTGTCTCAGAGATAGATGTCTACAGTATAGGACCTGAACAGTCTGTCCTGGTCTCCACTGTGTCCTCACTCTCAAGCACTGTAGGAGCTGATGAGTGCTTGCTAGAAAATGGAAGAACCTGGCCCTTTGTTGGAACTACCTACTTATGACCCATGTTTGGTGTTGGTTTTGCTCTTCATTAGCTGTGGGCCGCAGGAAGTGAGGTTTCCTTAGGGATGGAGTTGGGAGTGCTGGCAGAGGTGGAAGTGTGTCAATTCTGCAGGCTGTTGTTGCCCAGCTGTTCTGTGGCAGGCAGCTGTCACTGGGTACTTCAGTCACTGAAACCAGGGTACTTCCTTGTCTCTAGACCAGCCTGCAAAGAAGCTACCTTCCCACCAAAGGTGACATACAGAGGAAAGGATTGGGCAAGACAGCATGTGATGCCTCATCTTCCCTCACAGGCTCAAACTTGGGTTTTTCATTTGCTTAGTCACTGTGATCTGTTTCACTTGGGCTGATGCATTGTTGTAAAATTTAAGTTTATTGGTACAGGTCAGGTGTACATAATGACCGCATTCATTATAGGGAATTTGTATCTGTACGTGATATGTCTTGATTCTTCTTTTTTTTTTTCATTCTCATCCCCTCTTTTCAAACCCCTTTTCCCTCCCCATTCACAAAGCTTGGTTTTCATTTTATCCTTCTTTTCTCATTTTTTTTCCTTCCTGCTTTCCCTCTCCCCTTCCCTATTTCCCTTTTCCTTTTGAACAATTTCTTCCTGCTTCACAATATCTATTGTATATTTATGTTCTCACTTACAGTTTCAATTTCTCACACCAGAGAGATAATGTGATATTTACACATGTGTGTCCAACTTATTTCACTTATGGTTATGGTCTCAAGGTCCATCCATTTTTCTATAAATATCTCAATTTTATCTTTCTTTATGGCTGACTAATTCTCCATTATATATATAAAAAAAAACACATCTTTTTTATCCATTCATTGGTTGATGGGCATTTGGGTTGCTTCCAAGATTTATCTATTACATACAGTGCCACTGTGAACATGGGTGTGCATATATTGCTGTGGTTTGATGCTTTTAATTTTTCTGGGAAGATACCCAGAAGGGAATAGCTGGGTCACATGGGACCTTTAATCTTAGTTTTTTGAGGAATATCCACATTGATTTCCACAGCCTACACGCCCATCAACAGTGGATAAGGATTCCTTTTTCTTCACTGCCCCTCTGCTTTTGCTATTGGTTTTCTTGATAATAGCTATTTTTTCTGGAATGAAATGGAATCTCAGCATTGCTTTAATTTGCATTTCTCGAATGATCAATAATACTGAACATTTTTTCATGTGTTTGTCATTTGTACTTCTCCTGAGAAATGTCTGTTTATCTCAGATGCCCATTTGTGGGTTGGGTCTTTGAATATGGAAGGTCTGGTTTTTTCAGTTGTTTATATTTTCTAGATATTAGTCCTTTGTTTGACAAATAGGTGGCATAAATTTTTCCCACACTGTGGGTTGTCTCTTCTTACAGCCAGGAGTACACCTCAGTGATTTCTTTCACTATGTAAAAGCTTTTTAATAAGATGGCATCCCAGTTGTTGATTCTTTGTGATAGGTCCTATGCAGTCAGGGTTTTGTTCATAGAGTCTTTCCCTACAACAATGTCTTCCAGAGTTCTACATAAACAAAAAGAGTTCTACATATTCTCTCCTCCAGCAGATTTAGTGTTTCTGTTTTAGTATTTAGCTCTTTCATCTATTTTGATTTTAGTTTAGTGCATGGTAATAGAGATGAGTCTAGTTTTAATCTTCAGCATGTAGAAAGCCAATTTTTCTAGCACCACTTAATAAAGAGGCTGCCCTTCCAATTAATGTGTTTGGCCCCTTTGCCAAAGATCAGGTGAATGAGTGCGTTTAACTTTTTTTTTTTGAGACGGGGTCTTACTATGTAGGTCAGGCTGGCCTTGAAGTCACTATGTAGCCTAGGCTGGCCTCGAACTTGCGGTGATCCTTCTTCAGCCTCTTGAGTGCTGGCATTATAGGCATGTGCCACCGTGCCTACCTCAAGTATATTTTTTGATTGCTTATTGCAGAAAAATTCCATCTTAGGTAAACCATTGTCGACCCTTAAGAGCGTTTTTTGTTATGCTGAGATTTTTATCTTAGGCTTTATCTTTATTATTGAGGCTAAGAATATACTCCTCAACTCATTGTATTTCTTGGCTTCAAGTTTTTGATACTTACTACTTCACTAATGTACTTGGACCTGGTACCTGGACCCACTTGAGTGTAAAGGGTATTATCAGCTTTTGTTCAGAACATTTATTTCTGATTACATGCTGAGTAGATTATTCAGGGGCAAATGTATTTCTATTAGGTTGTCCTAATTTGTGAGTACATGTAAAGAGCAAAAATAGCTGTTTTACTGTCATCTAAATTGTTTGAGGCCTGGCCTAGGACATGGAATCCCAATGCCTTTTCTTCCTGAGCCTGTTACTGGAAGGAAGGTATTTTATGGTAGTAACCTGGGCTTACCTTGGCTTCGTAAAGCCCCTGTGTCTCCTTGATGTATGTTGAAAGGAAGTAGGTTTGCTAAATGTTCTTAAATAACGAACCAATTATCTTCTCTGTGTCTTTTCTCCCTAGGAAGTTAATGACTGTGAAAAGTCTCCTGATTATTGGACAATACATGGACTATGGCAAGCATCTAATATAATAAAGTCTGATGAAATGAGAGAAGCTAGCTAACTTGAAATTCTAGCTTGAATCTAGACTTACTAATTATACTTGTTATTTTTGTTAGGAATTTATTCAATAGATCAGATCCTTATTTTAAAATAGTTCTAGTTTCCTAATATACCCCTGATTCTGTTGTTACTTCTGTTTTGGTAGACTAATAACAATCCACTTAAAATATATTTTTAGGGGCTAGGGATAGCTCAGTGGCACAAGCACCTGCCTGGCAAGCGCAAGGTCCTGAGTTCTATCCCTGGTACTACAAAACCAAAAAAAAAAAAGAATAAAATATATTTTTAGGGATTCTGGGAACATTTTAGGATCCCTAAATTTTATTTTTTTTATTTTGCTCTTTCTTTAGAATCCATTATACAACTAAACATGTTATATATGTATGCATATGTATGTAACAGAGAGGGAGAATGAGATCAAATCTATGTTATACATTTCACAGATACTTTATTCTTCTGGTTTTTGTCTGCATTATATTTAGTTTATTTATTTATACATATATTTGTGGTGTTAAATTATGCACATTAGTTTCCTGGAAGGAATCTATTTTGTTCTGGTTCTTATTGGTACCTGCTTGTCCCTTAGGAATGGGGCAATCTAAGAAATAGATTAAATGGGACTTGGCTTATAGTTCTACTTTCTGGGACTTTGTCTTTCTTGGATTTTGCTTGATTTCTCTGCTGTCTTCAGATGCCCTGAGTATATCTCTGCTCATGATGGCTGCTTTATTTGTAAGCTGGAGTGAAAGTCTGCAGGGCTTCTCTCCGCCCTAGGGGGGAAGTTGTGCAGCTTTCAGCTGCTGGGCCGCTTCATGATTGCAAAGCCACAGCATTTTGGCCTTCGTGGGGCTCTGAAGTATCTTGGAAAGTCAATGTAGGGACTTCATGAACTAAGCAGCATCTAGAGAATGAGAACTGATGTGTCCAAAATCAAACATGAGAGGAAAGAAAATTCAAATCAGAGTGTGTGAATTTGGTACTAAAAAATAAAAACAGAGTTGTACTAACTGATATTGTCATGGGCCAGGCACTTCCGAACATGTTACTTGTATGTTATCTCATTGCATTACATTTTAAAGAGGTGCAAGCGCTTTTCATTTCATGCTGCATTTTGGAATGGCCATGGCCCAAGTCAGATAGATAGCTTAGCATCACTGTGCCGGGAAACAGCCCATGGTGGGCCAACTCCAAAATCCCCCTATTATGCTTCCTCTGTTAAAAAGCCAGCCTATATGGATTATTCCTGCACTTTTTAACTGTTCATGGAGCCATAATCTGTGTCTCGCGGCCAGGTGGCCTGTACTACCGGTGGTACATGCCTGCCTGTCTCACTCGTGACCGTAGTACTACTACTGCCAGTGGCACAAGTGGCCCGATTGGACAGTCGTGCTTGTACCACTGGTGGCTCAAGCCAGCAGGAATGTGTTAAACTCCATCTTTCCTCTTCCAAAGAAACTAAAACCACGGCTACTTGTTTCTAAGCATCTTTGTTACAAAAGCTTACAGGAGATATTCTTAATTAGAATTTTTCTTTTCGTACTTTAATGAAAGTGTATTCTAATGTCGTATAGAAGCCATCCCAACCAAGACTAATATTTCTCTCTTTTTTTTTTATTTGGATCTCAAGGCCTGACAAAGTGGAAGATTGTAATTCATCGTGGCACTTTCATTTAGATGAGATTAAGGTATTCATTTAACTATCTTTCTACTGCAGTAGAGCATTGAACCTACATTAACTCTCTTTAAAAGTATACCTTCAGAGTCATTAGGATTGAGCCACAGGCAATGCTTTAGTAATTATTAATATCCAAAGCAGTCCCATGAGTTAGATAAAAACTGACTTTTCTCCTGGACCCAATCCACAGCATAGGTGAGCTGTGGGAAGAGAGCATAGAAAGGAGCAAAGACCCTGATACTCTGCCAGCCTCAGGTGGTCTCTAGTCCCCAGGGCTCCTGGGTCAGTGACGGAAAGTGGGTATCTGGAGAGGTGTCTCTGGGCAGCTGTGCTGGAGAATGGGCACACACAGTACTGAGGGCTGACCTTTCCAGCTGTATGTGGGTTGAGTCCTCCATAGGGGATTTGCGCTGGGAGAAAATGATGGGCCCTTCCAATACAAAAGCTCCTTTTAAAGAATGAGCCATAGGAATGCAGTCAGAGATATTAACAGAAGTACTCTTTGAGATACTTCTAAGTCATGTGGAACATAGCGCTCTACCATGCTCATCGTTCCTTAGGGGCTGTGATGGTCCTTGTGTGTTCAGTCATCTGTCAGGGTGGGGAAGGACCGACCATGTACTCAAGGAATAGACAGCCTGGGTGAACCCCAGCAGTTAAAAACAGGACAGAAAAGGAGCCTATGAAAATGGAAATCAGAAGGAGGGGTGGCTGGGGAAAGGGGGTGCGGTTGATGAAGAAGTGTCAATAAAAGGAAGATCCCTGAAAGGAAGGTCAGAATAACTTAGATCAAAGGTTCTTCCAGGTCTTCCATGCTACTGCTCCTTCAGAACAGTCCTGGTTTACTTGTGTAGCATCATATTCAACTTAGCATTTGTCCCAAACAAAAGTGGCCTGGTTTGGAAGATAAATTGCATCATCACCCTTTCATTCCCAGAGGGCTGATGGGACCCAGATTGAGGGGTAGCAGTGAGGAAGATAGAGGAAGTGAGACTTGGGGTGCTCCTGAGGGAATGAGGAGGGAAAGGAGGTGGTTAGCAGAGGTTGTGAGGAGGGGTCATCTTAATGAGAGTGGTGGGAGGCATGGGAAAGTGTGGCTATCCTAAGTTTATATATGTTTTTATGGAAATTTTTTTTGGTTTTAATCTAATACCAGTAGGGGTTTTTTTTTTTGTCTTTTTGAGACAGGGTCTCACTGGGCAGTTCATACTAGCCTTGAGCTCACTTTGTAGCCCACACTGGTCTTGAACTTGCAGTGATACTCCTGAGCGCTGGGATTACAGCTGTGCACCCCCACACCCGGCTCACCAGTAGGTAGATAGAGTGAAAAATGAACTCAAGTGGGGTTTAGGCTAACCATCTGCATAGCATAGGAAGGCCTAGCTCAGACAAGCTCTTCTCTGAAAATATGAGCTTGTATTTGTTTTGACAGACACTATTTTTAGAGCAATTGTAAGTTTACAGAAAAATCAGATGGAAAGTATAGATTGCAGTTTCCTATATTAACATCCTCCAATAGCGGAATCATTTCTAGGTGAAAGACCATGCACACTTACCAACCTCAGAAGATAGGCTCTACTGTCTGTTTCCCATATTAACAATTTTTTCTTTCTTTTTGTTTTAAAGAGTATAAAAAATAATTTAAAAAACATTAGAAACAATATGGAATCTCAAATACAAAACAAGATGATAGGAATTCAATGGTGGTTATATTGCATATTGTTGTCTTCAAAATAGTTGTTCAGATTACCAGATATAAGCATGTAAAACTGGTCAAAGTAAAAAATTAGGCATTAACTGTTCCTTTCAATAAACCCATAGAAATTAGTAATACAGTTATCTTAGCTATCTTGTGTGTGTGTATAATATTTATATGAACAATTAATGCAGTTTCCCCTATTAACATCCTCTACCACTAGTGTTATGTTAGTCACAACTCAGAAACCAGTACTGATCCCTCCTCCTCCTCCCCTTTCTTCTTCCTATTTGTCTAACTTTTCTCCTCTTGCTGAGACAAAATACCTAACACCCAAAGTTAAAGAGAAAAGGCTTATTTAGCTCACAGTTTGTAGAGGTTCAGTCCATAATAAGCTGGCTCCAAGGCAGTGCAGCACATGGCACAAGGGCAGTGGGTCATGGCGGCAGAAGACAGCAAAAGCAACAAGGGCAAAAGGGGAAACAAGCCTCTTTCTGCCCCTTTTATCTTATCCAGGCTGCTGGGATTAGGGCAGTATCAATTGAGTTAGCGTACTGATAACAGCAGTCATCCAGCCTTCATCCCAGCACCCTGATCCCAGCATTATACTATTCAAACACACACTAGGTTCAGCTGCCTCTGAAAAGTCTACCCACACATGACCGCATGGGGCTTTGGGGGACATCCAGACACAAACCATAACACTATTAATATTATTATTGTTTTTATTTTGAGACAGGGTCTCACTATGTAATTTAGGCTGGTCTTAAACTCACTGTGTAACCCAGGCTGGCCTTAAACTCACAGTGACTCTGCTGACTCAGGGTCCTCCTGAATGTCACTTGGCTTCTGATACCTTAACTACACTGCATCGTTTGCATTAGGGTTTGCCGTTTGTGTTCTGTGGTTTTACAGGTTTTGGTGAAGCTAGAAGACAACTGTCCCCCATGGCAGTGTGTTGCGGTGCAGTCTCACCTGCCCCAGCCTCCTTTATTCTTTTCTAAACTGAACCCCTGGCAACTGCTGATTTTATGTTGTCTCTTAAGATTTTGCCTTTTCTGGAATGTCATATAGTTGGAGTGATACAGTATTTAGCCTTTCAGGCTGTCTTGTTTCACTTATCAGTATATGTTTTAAGTTTCCTTCATGGCGTTCATGGCTTTGTAACTCATTTCTTTAGTGCGGAATAACATTTCATTGTATGTATCATGGTTTGTTCAGCCATTCGCCTGTGAGAGCTTGTGTTTTCCACACACTGTTATGATTACTCAAATGTCACTTTTACGTGTGTCTTAAGATAAACTTTGTATGGAATACAGAATCCTTTTACTCACTTAAATGCTATTCATAGGCAGGGCTCAAATTTTTAAATATATTACCAGATTTACTCCTAAGTTTTGAGTATGTTATGTCTTACATAGATTTTTTTTTCTTAAATTATGCATAGGACCTTTTCCAGGACATGAATCTGTTCTGGCCTGACATAAAGCACCCACTGAATGGCAGCAGGTTCTGGTAAGTGCAGGTTTCTCACAGTCACCATGCACCTTGGGACCTATGTGTGGGAGCAGCATAAATACATTCGAAATGGAAGTTTGTAAGAGGCACAGAAAACACACAGTCAAGCCTATCTTCTGCAGCTGGTAAGTGTGCATGTTCTTTTATGTAGAAATGATTCTCTTATGTCATGGTTAGAGCCTTTCTCCAATGGGTAAACTGAGAGCAAGCCAAATTTACCTTATAACTTGTTTGCTAGTCTGTGTGCGATTGTCATGATTTATATCTAGAGGTCTCCCCAAAGCCTCATGTGCTTAAAGATGGGGCTTTTAGAAGGTGATTGGGTTACGGGGGTTCATAGCTGGCTTGCTATTTGGAGGTGGGGTCTGGTCAGAAGAGGCAGGTCACTAGGGGGTGTGGCCCAGAAAGGTTCATTCCCCCTCCAGGTCTCCTTCACTCTGCTTCTTCCTGTCCTGTCTCCGTGCCCTTGCTGTCCTGCCATGGAGCCACCAACTGTGGACTAAAATATGAGCCACAGTAAACTTCTCATTTAAATTGCGGGGCTCAGCTATTGTGTCTCAGTGACAAGGAAAGTAACTAGGCTACTTCACTCATGATTTCATTTTTAATAATTTCTCTATTGAAGTTTACCTAAATCAAATATTTCCATATCTAAAAATTAGTAGAAATCAGACAGGAAAGATAAGTCTTAAAGAAATTGTGTTGCTGCCTTGAAATATGTTAAAAAGAAGAACTTGGAGATGGTAGCACACGCCTATAATCCCAGCACTCTGAGAGGTTGACGCAGGATTGCTGGCTGGAGCCCAGCCTGGTCCATTTAGCAACTTTGTGAGACCAACTCTGTCTCAGAAAATGAAGAACAAAGAAAACGGCTCAGTGTAAAGGCTCTGAGTTCAATCCTCAATACCACCAAAACAAGAAAAGAAAGAGGGAGAAAAGACAAGAGAAAAGAAAGGAAAGGAAAAAGGGAAGGGAAGAGGACATACCTCCTGACTGAGGAGGACAGGAGATAAGATTCTTACCTGAGGCAGAGTCCTTGGTCTAATAAAGCAAAACACTTGTGAGGTTTGCAGGCTCTGGGCCTAAGGAAAAGGCTGTGTGTTTAATTCAGGATAGTTTGTAAAACTGTTGTTTATTAAGAAGATAAAATTAATACTAATGTTATATCAACTGAAGGTAGTTCTCTTTTTCATATGTCTTCCTCTAACATGACAATTTAAGATAATAACTCAGCAAATTTTCCCAGAAGATTAATGTGGACATTTTTGTATAGAGTTTTCAGTTAAAAAAGAAAGCTTGAGTTGAGAGAGATGCTTTAAAAAAGGCTGGTTCTTTGGCACTCAGTTTGACATTTCACCCAAGGGTGTGTGGTGTCAGGATTCACTGACTGAAATCTGTAGGTTGAAATCACCCTTCAAAAAAGAGAACCACTCTTAGTGAAAATTACAACAAATACAGCTCAGGTGTTGCACTTGTTCTGCACACTCTGTGCTCTGGAAAATGGCTTCAGAGTAGATAATAGCCATAATGAGTGAAGTGAGGGAAACAGGGAAAAGCACTTATGTAACTTTGCAGTTTACTTCAAATGATGACTCTCTGGAATCTGTGTCTGTCAGCTTTACTATAACAAATACCTGAGAAAACCAACTTAAGAAGAGGAAAGATTTTATTTTGGCTCACAGCTTCAGAGGTTGGTCCCGTTGCTGTGGGCCTTTGGTGGCTTTGTATGTCATGGTGGGAGCCTGTGACAGAAGAAGCAAAAATGGCAAATAGGAAGAGGGCAGGATTTCATCCCTTTAAGAGTTCAAACTGGGCATGGTGGCACATGCCTGTAATCCCAGCATTTGGAAGGCTGAGGCAGGATTGTTGCAAATTTGAGGTCAGCCTGGGCTACATAATTCAGGGCCCGCCTGAATTACAGACCAAAACCCTGTCTCAAGAAAAACCAAACAAAAAAATTAGCAGAGGCTCCTGTGTGGAATAGGCCAGCGCCTTTCTAGCCGTCTTGCCTTTTCTGGCCTCCTTATGGAGAAGGGAGGTTTGTGCTGCTCTCTCAAATCCCTTGCTGTCAAGCACCAGCTCTGCAGGAGATCTGTACTGTTGGATGGCTTGGTGGGTGTCTGAACAATGGCATTTTTTTCCTGAGCTTTGGTTTGCTGTTAACTGAACGAGCAGTGATTGTAGAGGTGAACTGGAGCTAGTGAGTGGTGGAAAGCAGGAGAAGATGGGGAGTGGTCTTTGGGACGGTCATGGGCACTGGAGCACTGTTCAAGCTCAGGGCAGCTACTGTGCTGTGCATGTTGCACATGGGCAGCGTCCTCCCCATTTGGCAGTGCAGTGGTGTGCGAGGAAAACATTCCGAATATTGTCTTCCTGTGAACCTGCAGGAAGCATGAATGGGAGAAGCACGGCACCTGTGCTGCCCAGGTGGATGCCCTCGACTCTGAGAAGAAATACTTTGGGAAGAGCCTGGTGCTGTACAAGCAGATTGACCTCACCAGGTGAGTGCATTCAACCCAGAGACCCTGAGGCCTGGGGCGCCAATGGCCAAGCACGAGCAGAGACTGCTAATCATTGGCAGCCCTGCCACACGTGTGCTGGCACCTGGAAGGAGGGTGAGGGGTCGTGCCTGAGAAATGCTCCAGGCTTTCACACAGTGAGCTGGCTCCGTAGAGAATGAGGACCAACAGGGCAGCCATATCAGTCATTGTTCCTGACAGGCACTGTGCCAACGTGATAGTCCCCCTGAGTTCCTGAGCACCAGGGATCCGTGCCTCCTGCTGTGGTTGTGGTGCCCTGGAACAGGCGGAAAATGGTAGGCGAGGGTCCTTTCAGCCCTAGAGATGACCCAGTGCACGTGGATGTGCCACTGCCTGCACTCTCCTCAGCTCCAGAACTGGGAATGCATTGCTACCATACAACAGCCAATGCATATGTGAGGACCACAAGCCCTACCAGGGCCATAGCCTACTACCCTCCTCACCAGAGTCTGTCATGAAGGAGTAGAGGGCTGTCATTTCCCTGCCCATCTGGACAATTCTGTTGTGTCGTGTGTTAATTCTTCATATGGTGCTTCATTATAAGTGACCATATTAAGCAAGTGCTAGTTTTAAAAAATATGACAAAACAGTGAGGAGGGTTTTGGTGCTAGAGGTTGGCTGTGGTGGGCCGAATGAATGCCTGTATCCCCCTGGAGTTTGGTGGGTGGACCTTCACCCCCAAGGTATGAGGAGTGTGAGTGCCCTTTTTAAAAGCCCAGGAGCTGTCTATCCTCTTCCCCCAGAGGGACACAGAGAGACACTTGCTGTCTGTGAAAAACGTTTGAGCTGTCACCAGATGCCAGATCTGCTAGAGCTGATCTTACACTTTGTGAGAAATAAATGTCTGTTGATTATTTTGAAAAGGAAAAATGGCAGATTATACAATGTCTGCAACGCTGGCTGTAATCTATGCGGTTTCTTTAGTCAGAATGGTTCTGCTTCAGATGAGCATCGTCCCAGGAGCCTTTGCTCATCAGCCATACTTCAAGTGTAGGAATCAAATTTGCTTCAAGGTGAATAAACCTTTATGGTTCTCTAGACACGTGTTCTACCTCCTTACACAGAAAAGCATCTGCAAGTGATGTGTCACCGTCTCACACAGATGGTTTCCTGTGTCATTTGTTCAAGCAGCTGGGATTTGAATTGACAGATCAGGCATTGAAACAGGAGTGGTCGAATGCCTTTGGGCACTTACATAATCTCTTTAGATCTTATTTCCATAATGTAAAATGAATAAATGGGTCAAACTCGTTCCTAAAGTTCTCAGCCCTTAAAATCTGCATTATTAAATATATATACTAGGAATTATAGAACCAGTAATGCGTGGTAACTCCTGTGTGTGTTGACTAGAGTAAGTATTGTATGTGTTCTTTAATTGTAGGGTTTTTTTTTTTCACAAGAGGAAGTAGTGTTCTCTTGCAGTAAGAACAAGACCTTTCACTTCCTCACCCACAAAATGTCAATAATGAGCACTTCAGCAACCATTGTGAGAATTAACTTAGAGACTATGCTTCTGGAATGCAGAAGCACTACAGTTAGAATGAAGCTTATTCCTGAAAAATGGATATAGTAGGGCCTACTTAGCCCTCCAAAGACAGAGCAGTGCCTCTGTTTCTAATGTGGATCCCATTCTTGTCCACCATGCCCTGCTGTGGTATGCACGTTGAGGTTAACCGTGCAACAGGTTTCGTTTAACAGGCAGGAAAAGGAGAATAAATAGACCTGGCTAAGAAAACAATTTTTAAATGGTAACGTTGTTATATTTATTACTGATAGGAAAATAAATAGGCTCTGCAGAGCAAATTTGGGCCAAGTCGGAAAGAAATATACGGTGTAAGGGTGGACCACCATCCAAGAGAGAACACAGTGGTGCTGTCTAAAAGCTTTTATGTAAGCTGCCTAAGTAGTTAAGGACAGTAGGTCCTGTTCGCAGAATGTGAAACCCAGCAGCTTTTTGCATAGCCCTGCAACTCCGGGGAATAGCAAGGCCAGCCCCTGCAGGCCCCGTTTGGTACTGGCTGAGGCTTGCTGAGCAAACAGCCTGCTAATGCATAGAATACAGGTGTTCTACAAAAATTACTCTTTACCACTTTCTCCAAGGAAAATCTGAAATTCTTAGCACTCATAAAGTTAAAATTAAGGAGTCAAAGCTTAAGATAAAGCCCCTTTACTTTTCTTTGTAAACCATTATAACAAATTATCTTTTTCTCATATGAAAGCAGCAATCCTGAGAAACCTTAACTGCAGAGTGCCTTGTGGGGAGGTTCAACTAGGACTCTCAGATGAAGACCTGAGTTAAGCCAGAGTAATTGTAACTCAGAAGAAGACGTGATAAGCTATGTTCTAGGCTAGCTGCTAGGTTTCTCTGCCTCTTTCTGTCTTTGCTACCTGCATCAGGAGGGCACTGTCCAATAGAAACAGAACATAAGCCACAGATATCTGGGCTTAGTAACATAATAAAAATAAACAGGTAGCCAGGTGTGGTGGCGCACGCCTGTAATCCCAGCACTTGGGAGGCTGAGGCAGGAGGATCGTTGCAAGTTCGAGGCCAACCTAGGCGACAAAGTGAGCTCAAGGCCAGCCTGAACTGCATAGTAAGACCCTGTCTCAAAAATGACAAAAACAAAAAATAAACAGGTAAAATTAATTTTAATAATATCTCTAACCCCGTTTACCTAAGATATTACCATTGTAACTCTTAATACATTTTTTAAAGATAGAGGTGTTTTACCTTTCGGTACAGAGCCTTTGGAGTTTGACATTGCGGCACTGACAGCACAAGTGCGGGCAGCATAGTCACGTGGAGGAGGGGGCACTGCTAGAGGTGCAAGGAGCCTTGCCAACCACCGCTTTCCTGTTTGTCCCAGGAGCTGCAGCAGGCTAATGACAACTCAGGACCCAGAGAGGCAGCTATGTCTTTCATCTACCCTTTGTGGCCATAATAAAGAATGATTAGGGGCTGGGGATACAGCTCAAGCGCCTGCCTGACAAGCGCGAGGTCCTGAGTTTGATTCCCGGTACCACTAAAAAAAAGAATGATCAGAAGGGTTTATGGGGACCACAGAGAATTCTGCAATGCTCAGTCTAAGAATTTTTACATCGTACCCCATAATTTAATGTTGTCTAGTGCTCTGGTAGAATTCTCTACAGCAGTGCTTTAGGACATTTTTCAGGGTTGTTAGCATTTAACAGACTTAAAGATTGGCCAAATGCAGTGTCCTAGGATACACTGAGAAACCAAATTGCTGTCATTTAGAACAGATGTTGCCAGTAGGTGGTGTTGTGTGTGCCTCCTGAGATGAGGTGGTGTCCAGTCCTGGGGAGCGCGGGCCCTGGGATGGGGTGCCTGGACAGCGTGTGTGAGGCAAGGAAGTCGGAGTGGCAGCTGCTTTTCTGCTCCTGTGGTTGGCAGATTTGTTGTTTGAGTCGTGGGAAAACATGCTCCTATAAAAATGTCTAAATTTTTACCATGAAAGAGGATATTTCAGAAGAATAAGAAAGGAAAATGGATCTTTATTATACGACTTTTTTTTTAATTTCAGAATGCTCCAAAAATTTAAGATTGAACCATCTATCAATTACTATCATGTAAGTCTTGCCTTCTTGCATCCTGTGAGCCACTGTCAAGTTTTAAAGCGACTCCACTGTCTTGGTTACTTTCTCATTACTGGGACAAACATACCTAAAACCCACAAGTTAAAGGAGAAAAGGTTCATTTTGGCTCACAATTCATAAAGGTTTCAGTCCATAGTGCTGGCCCCGAGGAGGGTAGCCTGGCAGAGGGACACGGAAGAGGAGAAAGAATTTAGCGCATGCAGGCAGGAAACAGTGAGCCTTCATCTTTCCCTGTTTATTCATCACCCACACCCAGAACTATGCTCAGCCAATCAGCGGACTAATCAGTATCACACCTATGATCTAATGACTTCCAAAAGCCCTACCTGTGAATGTGTGAGGCTTTGAGGGGGACTTCAAGATACAATGCATGACACTGACAAAATGCCCTTCTAACTTGTGTGCTTTTGATTTTACATGAATTTTGTTTCCATCTGCATACTGATTACAAGTTGAAGGCTACTTGGACCAGTGACTTGGAAGCACAGATTCATGACCCTTGCTGGGTAGTGTCTATGCTGTAGGTTCTGAGGAGTGGGTGGGTGGGATATGAGTTTGAAAAATATATTCAGCTTCATAATATGTTCTATCTGAGGAAATTCACTTAGGATTTTTTTTCTGTGGTAAGCTAGATCATATAGAAATTTAAGTATGAGCAGATCCTATTGGCTGGGAAAGATATAGAAAATGTTATCTGGATTATCTGATTTGCTAACAAAATTCTCTTGGATCTCAGACTATACCATACTCACTGTATGTGTTGCCCTGGTTGCTAGTGCATACTCCATGGCAGGGCACAGTGGTTCCAGATATGACTCAGTTGAGCAAAGACAGGCATATCACCCACAAAGCCCAATTATGCTATCTGCACCTTTATGGAAGGGGCGAACTCTAGTTTTAGAGAAATGTATCAGATTCTTTGAGATGGTTTTGTATTGATCTCAGAGTAAGGATTTAAAGAAAGGTTGAAAGTAACTGATTTTAGCAGTTCTGTGGTTCTGGATATTGAAGAGTTATTGTGGCCTTGGCAGTTTGTGCAGTAAGTGGTGCCTTTGTCTTGCCTTCAGTGGTGTCTGCTAGACTGTAGTCACTTTCCCAGTCGCTGTCTGTTCCTCTCTCTGTGGAGCGTAGGGTATGAGGGACTGGTGACTTGAAGGACAGGCCACCAGCTGTGCCTTGAAGACCCTTCCATGCAGGGAGGGATGAACATTTGCAAGGCCTCTGGTCCTGGTCTGAACTGTGTGATGGGAATGAGGGGGATGGGCCCTATATTTTTGCCCAGAACGTGGTATTCAGAGATATTAGGGGCGAGCAGTGACAGCCATTGTTGAGCTCTCTGCCAAGTGTCAGAGTGCAGGTGGGGGCTCAGGCAGAGGTCCCAGCCCGTCACAGTGAGCCTGACTTTCCTCAGGTTTCCTGCTTGGCATCCAGCACCCAGGTACTTTCCACACATCTGCTTTACTGGAAGAAGAGTTGTGTTGCAGGGACTCACAGAGAGCTGTCTGGGCAGAATTTTCTGGGAGGTGGAGCCTCCTGGAGGCTTGGGCCCTGGGGAAGAATATCTTCAGGCAGTGCCTGAAGATAGGAATGGACATCTTTTCAAGGACCAGGAGCAGAGTGGGGTGCTATGAGAGATGTCAGCCAATCTCATTATGACATGAGGACATCATCACACAGCAGCGCCAGTGCTGGGGGTCCAGAGCAGAACTATGTCTCCAGTTGTCGGGTGCTGGAGTGGTAGTGGAGGAGTGGAGGAAAGGACTATTCTTCAGGGAGCTGTGGGGCAGACCACATGGAGAAGCTAGACCTGGCGGTGGAGGACAAGGCCCAGGCCTCCATGGGACTCAGCCAAAGGACTAGGGCAATTGGGTCTACCTAGGTAGGGGTGGGGCTAGGGAGGGTGGAGAGGAGGGCTGTATGGAGGGCAGCCCAATGTCAGGGTGGGCTGAGGGGCATAGGAAGGTACTCACTGCAGAAACCCAAGCATACAGGTTGAGAGGTGCCCTTGTCCTCGGATTTGACTCTGAAGAGAAAGGAGAGCACACAGGGGAAGACTAGAGGTGGAGGCATCTGTCAAAGTAGAGCAGGTCTAGGGCCCCTTGTTCTGAGATGGCAGAGCACCCTACAGGTCAGGCTTGCAGTTCAGGATGGAAGATGAGTGCTCTGAGGGACTTTATTCTGTGATGTAAGAGGTGATTACTATGGGGAGTTGCAAGGGGAACAGAGGCTTAAAGAGTAGAAGGGCTGAGAAAGCTTTGAGGGCCACAGAAGACAAAGTAGAAGTTGGTTGGCAAAGGTGGCTGTAGTTTGGGCATGTTAGGTAGGACAGCCCTGGCTGGGAGAGACTGGGCTGGAACAAGAGAATGGGGTGCAGAGTCGGGCTGCTTGGTGGAGAGAAAGATGGGTGCAGAGAAGGAACGGAAGTGGTAGAAGTGCCAGTGGTCTGGTAGGAAGAGTGCGTGCTGCTGATGTCCTCTCCCTCAGCAGTGGGGAGGGCATTTTCAAACTTCTCCAAGCTGGGGAACCCCAGAAGGATCAGTCAGAACACTAAGTACTGTGTAGAGCAGAGCTATTAGCTTTTTTCAGTTGAAAAAACCTTTCATTTCTAATGCACTTTCACTTAATGTCAGATTTCAGACTTTAAAGATGCCCTGACCAGAATCTATGGAGTTGTCCCTAAGATCCAGTGCCTTCCACCTGTACAGGTCAGACATGTCACGTTTGGTCATTCTTTCTGTCCTCACTGTGGAGGTTCCAAAGTGGAGTTGTATTTGTGCATGCATGTCTGTGTCCTTGTCTGTGTGCACATGTGTGAGCATATGCTGTGTGTGCACAGGTGTGTGCATGTTTATTTGAGTGAGCATAGATGTGTTTTTGTAATAACCAATGTGATTTTTTTGACCTGATACAGGGCTAGGATTTGTTTTCTTGCCACCTAGCGCTAAGAAGAATATACCTAGCCTAGAAGGGATGGTAGTGTAGGGAAGTGGGAAAAGATAAAGTTCGAAAATGTCTGAGCATAGATGCCTACATAAATGTCTTTATGTTGCTAGTGTTAATTGTTTTAATTGCAGTTATCTGTCCTATTTATTGACAAAATTGTACTTTCATTTTTTAGCTGATAAAGATTTTATGATTAGAGTGCTGTGTACCTTTAAACACTATTCTCTCAGTGTCTTGATGTGTACGCATTGGGTGTCTGCATGAATCTTTGTAGAGGTTTTTAAATTTTTTTCCACGCTAAACACATCCCTTCACGTGGGGCTGGGAAGGTAAGTGTCCAGGGTGACTGGGGGACCAAATCTCAGGCTGAGCCCCACTGGACACAACTCAGTCACCTCAGCTGCTTGTGGCCTTCATGCTGGCCAGCCTTCTTCTGCCGATAGAGAGGGAGTTTGCTTCTAGAGTCTGGAATCTTAGCTCTGGAGCCACTGTTTTTGTCATCTTCAAGTCAGCTCTATAAAGTATCATGTTCCCCAAACTGATGAAATTCCAAGGTCTAAATTTTTAAGCATTTGTTACTTTTTATTTTCAGGGTGAGACAGTGCAAACAATTAGTCAGATAGAGTTGTGCTTCACTAAGGAGGACTTCCATTTGCGGAACTGCACGGAGCCTGGGGAACCGCTGTCACCAAAGCAGGACATGTGGCTGTCCAAGGTCACTGCCACACAGTCGATGGTGGTCTGTGAAGATGGCCCAGTCTTCTACCCCCCACCTAAAAAGACCAAGTATTGATGTCTAAATTGTGTTCTACAAATTAAGAGGAATTTACAAATCAACTGTTTTTTTAAAAACTGAATCTAAAACCTTTTAAAAATGTGTCTTGCTTTTTTCTTCAGTGTGTGTGAGTTGATTTTTGTTCCTGTCCAGTGAGTGAGTGTTCCTCTGGGTTACACTTCCTGTAAATGTATGACCTACAGCTTAGTTGGTGTCAGGCCTCACTTCCTGTCAGAAGCTACCTAGATTTAAGCCACTGCTAAGTATTGAGAAATTTAAGTACAGCCCAGGGCAGCGCTCCCCCCGCAGGTAGTATGGTCTAGAACCTTGAGGAGCACCTTCGTTCTCAAGGGTAAAATGGCTTTGTGTCTGGGCTTTGTGTCTTAGCCTTTGTGGCTGCATCACCTGTCACCTGAGTCCATGGTGGTCTGGGATGGGGTGAGGAACTTCTTGCTGTGCGAGCTTTATTGCAACTCTTTCCCCATGCATTCTATGTGGTCTCTGCTTGTGTAGAGAGGTTTTTTTCTGTTTAATCAGGTTAATGTTCTGTTGTTTTATCTAATATAGAACATAATATATACACATATTATATTAAGCATTTTTAAGTATTTAATCCCCCGAACAACTATGTTTTTAAAAGCTGTTTTCAGACTGGCTCAAAAGCAAAGCCTAATTCCATGTCTGTAGGACATAGAATCTGAAATACAGTACTTCAGAAAGGCAAAGCATGCAGGGAGACCTTCTACGTGCTTCCCAGGCGAGTGAGCAGCTCTGAGTGACAGTGTGGTGTCCTGAGCTCACACTGGGCTCCCAGTGGTTCTGCAGACAGATAGGAGAGTGGCACTGTCAGGGATTTCACAAAAGCAGTCCTTTACCTTTTCTAAGGTAGAGAGAAGAGCTGGCAGCATGCCCCCAGGGACTGTGTTCCCTACTTTGCCTCAGCCCGCCCCCCACGGCCTTGTCTCCATGCTCCCTTTTGAACTAGCACCGATTTTGTGTTTCCCCTGGGCTTGGTGGCCCAGGATGTGTTTCTCTCCTACACTGACAGTTCATGTTGAGATATAGCTGAGAGGGGCCAGGTGAAAACAGTAAGGAATTTTGCCTCTGGACTGGCAGCCTCTACCTCAGAGGGTCCTTCTGAGGGGAACTGCAGTCTTCAAGATCATTTAAATGATGGCTGTTGTTTCTCTGAGTCATCTTATAAACACATGACTCAAGGCTGGTGTTTCAAGGTCAGTATTTGCAGAGGAGCCTGGTTTTGAATTGTTATATTATAGCCTTGGAGGGTCAAGGAAGGAAGAGTTTGCAGTGCTGCTCAGATGTGGTCTAAAATCTGCCATGGCCTCTCAAAACAAGACAATTTTGAAAAGTAAGGTGTATTTGTCATCTTAGTCTAAGCATTTCTTGAGAGCAGACTGAGGTTCAAACAGGGAGGCATGCAGGGAAGATTTGCGGGCCACAGAGTAAATGGGGCTTGCGTAGGAGGAAGCCTGTCAGTGTCTTACGTGATGAGTAAAGTATAAGTGGAGCACAGCAGTTCTTGGCATCATTGTATTTCTGTTTGGGCATTTCCCAAATTCAGGTCCTTACAGTAACTCTGGCCATGCTGTTCATACTATAAACTCAGTAGAGGTGGTTAAGATAGCCTCTGGATGAGTGAGAGTCCATGCTGGGGTTTGATATTTGTACTTGTGGCTGAGCAGGCTAGGGATAGCAGGCCAGGTTTGGGCTGTGGCACCAGTGTGTCCACAGGGTACAGCACTGAGATGGGACAGAAGTGCTCATCCCTGAAGCAGTGGGAAGGAGGACCCTGGAGCTAGACAGGGAGAGGTGAGTGGAGTTACAACTGCGAAACTGCTGGAAAAATACCATAAGCAAGTTAAAAGGGTACATGGGCACCATGAAATGGCTGAGTGTCTCCCATCTCTGGTGCCTTGGAAGGGGGCATGGCGCCTGCTCAAGATGTCTTACCCTTCAGAAAGTACTGTCTGGAGTCCACCTAGTTAGTCCTGTTCCCCAGATGCAGAGCTGCAATCACCATCAACATTGTCCTACTCAGAACTGGATGTTGTGTCTTTCCATCAAAACTCCTGCCCCATCAGCTGATGATATCACATCCACTGTCATTCTAGGACAAAGCTAGAGTGGACTTGGAACTTTTTTTTTAACAGTTAACATTAATTTTTTAAATTTTATTTTGGAGAGAATAAAAAGTTTTTTAAAACATTAAAAATGATACAGAATTTCAAAATAAGATGATAGAAAATTAGCAATGGTTGTTATATTCCATATTGTTACCTTCAAAGTAGTTCTTCAAATTACCAGATACAGGCATGCAAAATTGAACAACAAACTAAGTGTTAAATGTTCCTTTCATTAAACCAATAGAAATTAGTAGTACAAGTATCTTAGCTATCACATGCATATGTGTGTATATATATATTTCCCTTCCTTTTCTCCTTTCCCTCATCCCAGTTGTTCTTTCCTTTTGAACAATTTCTTTCCCTTTCAAAATATCTATTGTACCTTTTGGATTTGATTTACTCCATCAATTTCTTACACTAGGGAAGCAATACGATGTTTACACAGGTGGATCTGATTTGTTTTACTTACGAATATAGTCTCTAGTCGCATCACTTTTCCCCACAGCTTCGCCAGCATTTGTTACTGCTTGATTTTTTGATGATAGCCATTCTTTCTGGGGTGAGGTAAAATCTCAGTGTTGTTTTAATTTGCATCTCTCAAATGACCAATGATGTTGAATGTTTTTTCATATATTTATTTGCATTTGTATTTCTTCATCAGATAAGTGTTTATTCATCTTAGATACCCATTTTTGGATTAGGTCTTTGAATTTTGGGGGCTTGATTTTTTTTTTTTAATTCTGTATACATTCTCAGTAGAAGTCCTTTGAGGGACAGTTGGCTGAAATGTTTTCTCAGGGTTTTCTTTTTACTATGTTGGTAGTTTTGATGTACAAAAACTATGTTGGTAGTTTCGATGTACAAAAACTTTTCAATAAGGTGAGATCCCATTTGTTGATTCTTTGAAGTATTTCCCAGGCAGTTTGGTTTTTGTTCCTGAGCTCTCTGCCTACCTCTGTGTCTTCACGATTTCTACCTACTTTCTCTTCCAGTAAATTTAGTGTTTCTGTTTTAATATTTAGGTCTTTGATCCATTTTAACTTTAGTTTACTGCATGGTGATAGGCATGGGTCTGGTTTTAGTCTTCAGCATGTGGAGAGCCAATTTTTCCACCACCATTTATGAAAAAGGCCATCTTCCAGTGAACATATTTGGCTCCTTTGTCAAAGATAACATGGCTGAGTGTTTTTGTAGTTGTGTCTGCATCCTCTAAAATGTTCCATTGATCCTCAGGTTTGCTTTTTTGCCAGTACCATGCTGATTTTATTACAGTAGCCTTGTAGTATAATTTCAGGTCAGAGATTCTAATGCCTCCTGCCTTGCCTTTGTTGCCTGGGATTACTCTTGCTATTCTGCATCTCTTCTGGTTCCAGATTAATTTTAGGAATGTTTTCTCTAGATCTGTGAGGTATGCTAATGGTAGTTTGACTGAGATTGCATTAAATCTGTACAACACTTTTGGGAGTATGGCCATTTTCACAATGTTGGTTCTTCCTATCCATGAACAAATGATATCTTTCCATTTTCTGATACCCTCTTCAATCATCTTTTTCAGAGTACTGTAAGTTTCAGTGTATAGATCTTTACTTCTTTTGTTAGATTGATTCCTAAGTATTTCAATTTTTGGATGCTATCATGAAAGGTATGATTTCCCTAATTTCTCTCTCAGTATGTTTGTTGCTTGTGTACGGGAATGCTATTGATTTTTCAGTGTTGACTTTGTATGCAGCTGTGTTACTGAATTTAGTTATTAAATCTATAAGCCTTTTGGTGGAGTTTTTTGGGTCTTCTCTGTAGAGTATCATGTCATTTGTGTATAATGGTAATTTTACTTACTCCTTTCCTATTCTTACTCTTTTATTTCTCCCTCTTGTCTAATTGCTCTGGCTAGTGTTTCCAGAATTATTTTGAATACGACTGGTGATAGTGGATGTCCTTATCTTGTTCCTGATTTTAAAGTGAAAGCTTTCAGTTTTTGTCCATTTGTTGGCTATTGCATTGTTACAGATTGCTTTTGTCAGATTGAGGTAATGATCATCTGTTCCAAATTTCTGTAGGGTTTTTTATCATGAATGAGTGTTGGACATAAGAGCTTTTTCTTCATCTATTGAGATGATCATGTGATTTTTGTCTTTGGATGTATTAATATGGTGTATTACATTTATTAATTTGCATGTATTGAACCATCTCTGCATTCAGGGGATGAATCCCATTGCTCATGATGTGTAATCTTTATGATTTGCTGCATCCTGTTTGCTAGTATTTTGTTGAGGGTTTTTGCATGTGTTCATTAGAGAAATTGTCCTGTAGTTCTCTCTTTTGGTTGAGTCTTTCTCTGGTTTTGAGATCAGGGTAATACTTGCCTCCAAGGATGAGTTTAGGGAGAATTTCTTCCCTTTCAATTTCATTAAAGACTTTGAGAAATATTGTTGTTAAATCTCCTCTAAATTTCTTGTAGAATTCAGTTGTGAATCCATCAGAACCTGGGCCTTTTTTTTGTTGGTAAGTTTTTAATTGCATTTTCAATTTAATCAACTTATATTGGTTTATTTAGGATTTTTATATCTTCTTGATTCAGTTTTGGTAATTTGTATTATCTAGGAATCTGTCCATTTCTTCTGTGTTTTCCATCCTATCAGAGTAAAGATTTTAGAAGTAGGTGTTGATGATCTTCTGAATTTCTATAGGATCTGTAATGATTTCTCCCTTTTCATTCCTCATTGCATGAATTTCAGTTTTTTTCTTTCTTTTTTTTTGATAAGGTTGGCTAAGGGTTGATCAATTTTATTTATTGTTTCAAAGAACCAACTCTTTGATTCATCAATTCTTTGTTTTGTTTTCTTAGTATCCATTACATTAATTTCTGTTCTGATCTTTATACCTTCCTCCCTTCTTTGGGGTTTGAGCTTGACTTGCTGTTCTTTTTCTAGAAGCTTGAGGTACAGAATAAAGTTATTTATTTGTGCTTGTTTTATTTTCCTGATAGGAAAATTCACAACTCTAAATTTCCCTCTGAGGACTGCTTTTATTGCATCAAACAGGTTCTTGTAAGTTGTATCTGCATTTTTGTTTGAGTATAAATATTGTTTAATATTTTTTAAATTTCATCTGTGATCCATTGTTTGTTCAGGAGGGTGTTATTTAATTTTCACGTGTTTATGGAGTTCTTCAGATTTCTTTTATAAATAATTTCCAATTTCATTGCACTGTGGTCAGATAATATGTATGGGATTATTTCAGTTCCTTTACATTTACTTAAGCATGTTCTATGTGCTAGTATGTGGTCTGTTTTAGAGAACATCCTGTTTGAAACTCAGAAGAATGTGTATTCTGATGTTGTTGGGTGGAAGACTCTGTAAAGGTCTACTAAGTCCATTTGTTCACAAGTTTGGTTTAGTTCTGTTATTTCTTTTCTGATTTTTTTTTGTCTAGTTGATCTCTCTTTGTGACAGTGGGGTGTTAAAGTCCCCCATTATGATTGTGTTGTTGCTTATCTGATTTTTCATGTCTATTAAAATTTGTATCATATAGTTGGGTGGTCCCCATATTTGCTGCATATATATTTATGATTGTTATGTCTTCTTCTTGTAGTTTTCCCCTAACAAGTGTGTAGTGATCTTTTTTTTTTTTTTTTATCTCTTTTGATCATTCTTGGTTTGAAGTTCTATTGTCTGCAAACAGAATAGCTATCCCTGCTTTTTTCTGGGTTCCTGTCACATGAAGTATTGTTTTCCGTCTTTTGATTTTCAGTCTATGAATTTCCTTTTGAATTGAATGTATTTCTTGTATACAGCATATTGTTTAATTTTGTTTCTTGATCCACTCTGCCAGTCTGCTTCTTTTGATTGGTGAATTGAGACCACTTACATCAATGGTTATAAATAATATGTATTGGCTTATCATTGTCATGCTATTTTTCTGTTCTTGGTTCCTTAGTTTGCCTCTCTGTTTAACTGCTTGCCCTGCTTGGTGGTTCCTGTTTTGTTGTTGGAATTGTGGTCATTTTTATCTCTTTCTACAATATATTTCAGTATTCTCTGTAGGGTTGGTTTGGCGCTCATGAAGTTCTTTAGTGGTTCTTTGTCGTGGAAGTATCTTACTTCTCCATTAATTTTGAAAGATAGTTTTGCGGTTACATCAATTTGTGTTGGAAGTTATTTTCTTTTACGACCTGAAATACTTCGCTCTGAGCCTTTCTTGATGGTTTATATTGAGAAATCTGCCATGATTCTGCTGGGCTTTCCTTTATAGGTGATCTGTTTCTTTTCTCTAACAGCTTTTAATATTCTGTTCTTGTACTGAATTTCTGGGATCTTGATTACTATGTCTGGGTGTAGATTTATTTTGGTTATGGCTAATTAAAGTTCTATGGGCCTCACTTAACTGTATGTCAGATTCTTCTCCATGCTTGGAAAATTTTCTTCTATGACTTTTGCCAGTAGTCTTTGTATGCCATTTGTGTTGACTCCTGCTTTTTCGGTGACACCTGTCAGCCTTATATTGTTTTTCTTTGCATCATCTTGCAGCTGTTAAATTGTTATTTCCTGTTTCATTGTTATTTTTAAGAGATTATTCCTTTTGTGTTTGCTAGCTGCAATGTTGTCTTCAAGTTCTGAAAGTCTTCATTTCATTTAAGTGGTTTCCCCAGCTTTTGGTGGAATCTTTAATTTCCTGAATATCTCTTTGAATGTGTTTTGTGCATTCCAATTCTTTTCTATATTGTTTTTGTAAGGTTTCCATCATTTTTCTATGCTCCTTTGTTTTTTTGTTTTTTTGGTTTTTTTTTTTTTTTTGTCTCCTTTAGGTATGCTGAGCAATTGCAATCAAGAACAAAAACAGTTTAACCTGTATCCCAAGGTGACCAAATATTGAGCTGTTAAGTATTTTGGGAGAATCCAGCTGTATTGTCTGTATTCATTACTGCAAAGGACTGAGAAACTTAGATGAAGCAAAGCACACTACTTCACCATATCTAGGCTATGAAATTACCTGGACAGGATCCCATATTTTAAATTGTTTTTTGTATGAAGATAAGTTAATTTCATTTCATGTGAGATGAGCTACATTTCCCATAGATGTGGCAATAGCTAGGATTTTTTTTTTTTAATTCTAAGCAAACTCATAGACAAGCTCTGAGAAGTGCTGCAATTTAATATAATTTTTGTGATAGAAATTCTGAAGTTTTTTTGAGTGACTATAATGAGTCTTACATTTACTTTAGACAAAAAGCACAGAATTAGCATTTCAGGCTTAGATGACAGAAAGTTTGAAATGGATAAGGTTAAGAGTTGTCAAAGCTGTACTGAGTTTATACTGACTTGTTTTTAACATTCCAGACTGTGCAGACTTATCACATTCATGACCCCTTTATTCCAGGGAGCAAAACATGATGTATTAGTCAGTTTCTCATTGCTAGGACAATGTACCTGACACACAGCTAGAAGAGGTATTTTTGCTTCAGGTTTCAGTGGTTTCCATCTGTGGTCACTGTCTCTAAGGCAAGAACATCATGGTGGAAGGCCATGGTGGAGCAAAGCTGCTCACCTCACAGCAGCTGGGAAGCAGAGCACAGGGAAAAGTGCCAGCAAAAGATAATACCTTCCAAAGGCAGGTCCCTTGGGACCTACCTCCAACCAGGCCCCACCTAACACCACACTCAGTTATGAACATTAGTGAATTCATCCACTACTGAGTACAGTGTCCCACTATCCAGTCAACTCTCCAGGAGTCTTTTAATTCAGTCAAATGTTACAACCCTTTATTATAATGCTTTCATTTTCATAATTTGTAAAGTCTCTTCATATGCATGTTTATATACTAACATTCTTAGAGAAGATGTAGAATGTATGCAGCAAGACCAAAGACAGCAGGACACATGCCAGGTTA
The DNA here is from genome assembly GCF_000276665.1 of Chinchilla lanigera. NCBI lineage: Eukaryota > Metazoa > Chordata > Mammalia > Rodentia > Chinchillidae > Chinchilla > Chinchilla lanigera. The sequence goes on from NW_004955439.1 coordinate 15,129,944, forward strand.
CGTGAGGTGTTCTAGATGGCAGATAATCCCATCCCCATTGCCTGCTGTGAGAGTCCTGAAAGAGGGTTAGTGGAGGCTAGACTACCTTGGGTATTTCCCCTCGCTCAGCCTATGAAGAGGTCCAGCTGACCACCATCCTTTAAGGTGCAACCTGCCCCAGAAGCATTGGTGCCATGGACCCAGGGTCCCCTTCTGTGCAGAATTGGGGTGCCATTTTTCCTTTAATATTTTTGTGGCACTGTGATGACACCTTTTAAAATAGCTTGTTTCTCATCTCTTGCCTTCTCTGTATGCCTGGCTACAGTTTTTGACCTTCCTGGAACATGTTTGCTGTCCCCAGGGAAGCTGGAAGCAACCCCACTGACAGCTAAGGCATCCAAGCAGAAGAGGGAGGAAATATTCAAGGGAAGGCTGAGTGAGCAGGCAATGTTCCCTCTTGAAAAGTGCACAGGACAGAAATGTCCTTGAGCTATGAGGGGAAATCAAGCTGCTGCACTAGGATTTGTACTACAAAGAGCTCAACACAGCAGAGCAAAGCTCCAGAATCACCTGCCCAGGTCCTGGACATCCCTTGCAAGTGAATGAAGACCAAATATTTGCTCAGCCTCCTGGTTCCCCAGGACAGTTTCACTGGCGCAGTTTTCTCTCAGAGTATGTAGAACAGCTGTGGTGTGACAGGTACTGTTGACTCACTCTTCTCTGACTTAGAGTAAAAATTGCCTTGAATAAGAGACCCAGGAAAAATGTTAAGGCAATGCCTAGTCAGTAACTGGAAGTTCAGCCATTTATATGCTCTTCTCTTTAGGTTTCACCCCAGGCAAGATGCTAGTGAGGGAGACTGATGCCTTAAGAGTCATTGATGGAATCGTGCAGTGTTACCAGATGGGACACTGCAGTCCCAGACCATTGGCCACCAGTGCCTTCCCTGGTAGTCGTCTTCCACAGGCAGCTTGGTGGACTAGTGCCAGACACAAAAGGGAGCCATCAAGAGCTGCAGGTCCATTCTAGGCTTCTCTTTCTGTTTCCTGGTTTCCATGCAGTGATCAGTTTTGTTAGCTGTGCCCCATTCAGAAGTGAGAATGAGTGGTGGGAAAGCATCAAGAGCAAATGTGAAGCCCAGTATGACATACTTGGGCAGTTGTTGTGTAGAGCCTCATAAAACATAGTGTGGATAAGAGAAGAGTGTCAAGTGAATTTTCCTAGGGGATTAGGGCAATGCATACCCTTGTGCAGGCTTTGCACAGCATGTGGCTCATGCTCCTGACATTTCAGCCCCTTGATTTGTGCTATGCACTATTTGTACAATGGTCCACTGTCTTAGTTACTTTCTCATCGCTGAGACAATTCCCAGTACCTGCAAATTAAAGGAGTAGAGGTTTATTTTGACTCATAGTAGGTTGAAATTTCAGTCCGTAGTCCACTGGCTCCAAAGCAGGGCAGCATGGCATGGCAGAAGAGAAACAGCTTGTGGCATGGCAGTGGGAACCAGAGAGAGAGCAAGGGAAGAAGGAAGGAGATACACCCTTCTGGGCCATGCCCCCAGTGACCCATTTCCTCCAATCAGGCTTCACCTCCCAACATCACATAAACTCATCAATGGACCACTGCTGAATATTACACACACAATCCAGTCACCTTCCAAAACCCTACATATGAGCCCTTGAGACTTTGGGGGCAGGGGGCCTCAAGATATAAGCCATCACATCTAAGACCATAGTGGTCTTAGATGAATATAGCAAAACTTTAAGAAGAAGCAAAGACTTCAGGCATAAGTAATCATTCACCAACAATGATAGGACAAATTGATATTTGTATAGTTAACAGTGACATATAAAAAAAACTCCCACAATTTACCAGATATGTTTGACCTGTGCAATAACTCTTTGAGATTGATAAAAGTCAGAACTCTCTGCACACACTCCACAGCCAGCAAACATTCCCTTTCCCAAGGTAGCAGCAAGTTTGTGGCACCAGCGATGCTTCTCCAGTGCTGCACTGCATAGAGTTGTACATGCTTTGCACAGGGCAGGGCTCATGCTCCTAACTCATACTTCCTCACTTTCTCCAGATGTGCCCCATATATTGCCCCCTAATCTTCTGATCCATAGACCAGCTGTTGGGAGGATTTGGCTTCTTATTCCTGGATTCTGAGTTTATATCATTACCTGGGTTTCATGCAGCTTATAGTTAAAGTGGGAGGGACCCTTTCTGCCAGCCTTGAGGCTAGAGAAATTTGCTGATCCCTGCTCTAGATTGGATCCTCAATGTCCCCCAAAGGCTCATGTGTTGAAGAACTGGTCTCTAGCATGGGGCTATGGATGGTGGTGGACATTTTAGGAGATGAGACCTAGTGGGAGGCCTTTAGCTCACTGGGGGAGTGCCCTGGAAAGGGGATTGTAGTACCCTCACCACCTTCTCTTTTATTCATTCCCTGGCTACCGTGAAGTGAGCAGTTTTTCTCTGCCGTGCCCTTCACCATGATGCTCTTCCTCAACACAAGACCCCAAAGCAACAGGGCTACTGACTATGGACTGAAACCGCAACAACTGTGACTAAAAATAAGTACTTTATAAGTCGACCATCCTAGGTGTTTGTTAAAGTGATGAGAAGCTGACAAATATTCTCTCCCCACAGCTGCAGTACTTAAGGTGGTTCTGCCTGCTTTTGTTGATCATAACACAAACATATTTATTTTCTACACAGAAGATGGAAGTTAAGAGAAAAAAAGTCACAAGCCCAGGTCACAAGACAGTGACATAATGGAGTCAGGGCTCAGGATGTCAGTCCTTCACTCCAAGCTGTGGGTTCTTTTTTTTTTTTTTTTTTTTTTTTGGTTTTTCTCCGGTACCGGGAACCGAACTCATGACCTTGCGCTTGCCAGGCAGGCGCTTTTGCCGCTGAGCTAAATCCCCAGCCCCCAAGCTGTGGGTTCTTTCTCAGCTAGATTTATTCACATCTGGTCATGCCCAGTCTGCTGAGTCAGCTGCTGAAGTAGTTCTCCCAACTTCTTGATTCTTGACTTTATTTTGTGAGTATCCTATTCACCTTGTTCACTCTGCTCTGGTCCAATTTAATCTAGTTTTAATTTTTTCAATCTTCGTGAAAAATTTTGCTCAAGTTTATACATTAATGTACATTTCTGTCTTCTCAAGAGCAACATGGATTTCAGAATCACCCTCATGCTTAGCTTTTCCCTTTAAGCAGTTTGTGTAGGGTCCTACTTCCTAAACCACAATTGCCTCCTAACTTCTCAGATATGTGCTTGCTTCGGCAGCACATATACTAACTTCTCAAATAGTTTAGATCAGATGGTAACAGCGAAACTACAATCAAGGGTACAACCAAAGGGCTGGGGATATAACTCAGTGGCACAAGCGCCTGGCAAGCACAAGGTCCTGAGTTTGATTTCCAGTACCCACAAAAAAAAAAAAAAAAAAAAAAAAATTAAAAGAAAAGAGTACAACCAAAAACAAGTCTATAATTTAACGACTTACTAATTTCTCAATTTTGAAAATAATTTTTGGAGAGATGGTTCATTAAGATCAAAAATATTGCAGATATGTAATAGAATATATGGATAATGCTTAGATTTCATTTTTAAAAAGACTGTTATTCCAAATAGGGGGAAAGGTAGACATTTTTGTTCCTAAGTAGAAAGGACAGAGATTTCATAAACATTTTCATGCTGTTGAAGATGTTGATTTATGTATTTCAAATCCTATACAACACATGAGTTATTAAAAAGCAAGTTGTTAACCTTTACAACTAGTTTAGGATATTAATTACAGTTATTAAATTTTATGTAGATAAATGGTTTAGTCTATTCCTTTGAAATTTATTCCTATTTTATGTTTAAAAATGTATTCCTCAGCCATCACATAAATATTCTCATATATTTTCTCATTTATCTGAAATAAACTTGTATTTTAGAAATGAGACTTTAAAATAATTTTCCCCCTCAATTGTCATTTTTCCAGAAAATATCCTCCATTAAAATGTCCCTTTGTGATTGGTGTTCAGTACTTTTCTTGAGGTGTTTTAAACCTATGTATATTTACTTTAGATACTGGTTCTCTTCCACTGATTTATGTGTTTATTTTTGTTCTACAGCTGCAGTAATCTGTAAGCCTTTCGTAAAGTATACATCATATATTATATAGTAGGTATTGTTCTTGTTATTAAAATTTTGATTTAGTTTTATACTTTTGTTTGTTTTCTTAAGTTATAAATTCCAAAGCCAGGGATGTAGCTTAGTGACACAGCATCTGCTTGGCAAGTCTGAGGCCCTGAGTTCTACTCCTGGTACAAAAAAATTCCCAATTGGATTTTGACTATATTTATTTATTTATTTATTTATTTATTTTTTTTTTTTGGTTTTTCTCAGGTACCGGGAACCGAACTCACGACCTTGCGCTTGCCAGGCAGGAGCTTTTGCCGCTGAGCTAAATCCCCAGCCCTTGACTATATTTATAATAAAATTAAAATTAATTTTTTAGAGTGTGTGTGTTTACACTTTTCAATTTTTCTAGCCAGGAAGATGCTACATGATTTAGTTAGGTCCATAAATGAATCCTGTAACACACCCATGTCTATGTTCATCTGAATAGCTCCAAATGGAAAGTACACTTGTGTTGGGAAGATATTTCAGGGTACTTTTAAAATTACTCACAGAAGCAAAGCTCATTTTTCCTATTTGTAAGAGGCTTTAAAAATATTATTGTTGTATATAGCAAGAAGCATGAAAATATTCCTACTCTTTACCTAGTAAGCTTATATTTGGAAATTTGCTGTAAGCATGCTGTGAGAACTTCAGACATGTTTATTAAAGAAGAAATGTTCACTTGTGGGTAAGTATTCCGTAAATTAAGATATATCTACACAATAGAATATAGTATAGAAATCTAAAGTAATTTTGTGGATTGTAAAAGTATTGGAAAACATTTTTAATAGACTACCATTTAAAGGACAAAACATATCTTAAAATGGAAGAGTACGTTTTTAAGATACTGTATCTACAAGATGGTAAGCGTTCCTCTCCGCTGGTTCCTGTGCTTCCACTCCCCTACCCTACGATCCAGGATCTCCTCCTGGCTGTTCTGCACTTGCCAGGCGTAGCCCCTTCAGGTCTTGGCTGCCCCTCCTTGGACTACTGTGCATGCAGTCAGCTCAGACCAAGTTCACTTGCTGGCTCTGACTTCGCTCACCTGTTCTCTGTGAGAATGCCTCAGACTGCTTGAGCTAAAATTTCCTTGCCAAGCCTTCCTGTCCACCCTCCTGCTGTCATAAGTCATGCCATATATTTTGCTTATTTTTATCATTGGCCTCCTTTTAGCATGGAACCTCAACAGGAATTTTTGTCTGAAGCTCAGATATTTATACTTAGACCATATGTGTGGAAACACAGGCATATGAACAAGCTATGAAATGAAGGGCCCAAAATGAAGCACTGGACTTCAGCTTTATGTTGGCTATATCAGCATGTCAATACTGTTGTGTTTTTTTTGTTTTGTTTTTTTTTTTTTTTTTTTTTGAGGCAGGGTCTTACTCTGCAGTTCAGGCTGACCTTGAACTCACTATGTAGCCCAAGCTGGTCTTGAACTCACAGTGATCCTCCTGCCTCAGTCTCCCATGTGCTGGGACTACAGGCATGCATCACCATTCCTGGTGTGTCAGTACTTTAGAAAGGCCCAATAGAGAAGGGAAAAATTGGGTGGAGGGACAGGGATGAAAAATGGGACTGCCATTGTGATGATAGTTTTTGGGTGCAGCCTGAGAAAAGCCAGCATGGAACTTCTCTCCTTGTGTAAGATTAGGAGGCTGGTCTAAGTCTCAATATTTGAATAGTGGGAGAAGCCATCATCAAGTCTCTGTCCTCACTCTGGCATGGGATGGAGCAGGCTGTGGTCTCAGGGGAGTCAGAGTTTCCTCTTAATATGATACTGGCCTGGTGCAAGTTCATATATACTCGTGCATCCCAGGGTTTGGGGACATTGAGTGGATAAAGGTTGACACAGGAGGGGAGATTAGGGTGGGTACCCCAAGTCCTCCTGCTCATGTGACTCATTTAGTCCCAGGGAAACAGTGCTTGTGAGACTCACCCTGACCACTTCCTTTCCTCTGCGTTCCTCGTAGCATCCATTTCCTCATGTCTGGCCTACCAGATAGTCAGTGGCACATGACCTAGAGATCAAAATAACATACATATATATGTCACTTCCCTTTCTCCTAGCTTTCTAAGTTCATTTAGAAAATATTTAAGAGTGGGCAGATTTATATTGCTTGTGCAGAGAAACTTGCAGAACTCCAATCAGAAAATGTCTATTTTTACTGTAGAAAAAAGTTCTCAGCTGACAGAAGTGCTGTCTAGAAGACTGCAGTAATCAGCTGTTGGGAAGATAAAACATACTCAAAACATGAGCAGAGGCTGTTTTTAAAGAAAATCAAGCCAGATTTTTTTTTAATTGGATGAAATAAGCACATCAGAGGGCTATTCATTTTGTTTTAAATAGCTGAGAATTCAGTATCTTTATACTAAAGGGACCCAGGTCTATGAAACACACAGTGAGGTTTAATCACTGGCAGAAAGTGAGAACTTTCCACTCACTGCTCCAAGCAGGTCAGCTTTCTGGAGCAGGCTAGTGGAGAGGCAAGATGCTCATTTGAATAAACATCACTTTTACTACATTTTGGATACTGCATGCTGGGGATCAAATAGCTGGAAAGAACTGAAAAGAGTAATTTTCCTTCACTATCAGGGGTGTTCAAGCTTGTCCAGCTCCGCAAGTAATTTTGCTATCCTAGAAGCCCAAACCTGAGAAAACTGCTCAGTTTATCTGACTAAAGAATTATTCAGAAACCAGCATCACTCACAACTAACAGAAACATAGACTTTGGGCAGCTGGCTTTATAGACAGAAAGTGCCATACAAGCTGCCTGATTTGTGACAGCTGGGCCTTGCTGACTTGATGGGCATGGTCAGAGAAGCTGGGAGCCTGTGATTGGCTGAAGCTTGGATGCTGTGATTGGGGAGCCTTGGTTCTTGCTACAAGAATGTATTCTTGGTGGGGTAGTGCTTAGTTTACATGTTAGGAGAGGTTGCAGCTTGCTGTGTATGAAGGCAGTCTTAGGCCAAAATAATTTAACTTTACACCAGGAAGCCTGAGTGTAGTGAGATCACTCCAAGGCATGGTGTACTCTGGTCTAACCAGTATGGAGGAACCCTAAGCTTTCTTTCCTTATAGGCAGAAAATTTAGCCCATATGTGCAGTATGCAGGAACTACTAATTTCCCTTCTTTAAGCCAAATTAATTTGGAGAGGAATTGAGACCATCCCAGACTCCTGGGGAGCCTTAGGAGAGTTCCTTGCATGGCTGGGCATCTGCCTGTTCCTTGGAGGACAGCTACTTCTCTGGCTGGGTCTCTGCTTCTGAGGCAGGGGAACCAGCACAGGTCAGGAATGGAAGGCAGTTACCAAAGCCAAGGACAAGCACCTTGGAGAGGACCGCCACCAACTCCTGCTCAGGAATAATTGTCCTCCTCCCAGGCAGTTGCCTGCTCCGGCAGCATCCTCTGGGCCGCTCCACTTGCCATGAGTGGGGCCACAGTCATGTGTTGTGGAGAGGGGTACCTTAGAGACTTGGTGGAGAAGCAGAGGAGCTTTTCTGAAGACTTCCTCAGCAAAAGACATGCAATCTATTAAGTAGTAATAGGTTAGGGCTAGGGTTGTTCTGCTATTTTAAATAAAGTTTGTAGTTAAGATTTGGTTAGGGTTAAGACTAGGGCTAGGGATAAGGGCTAGGGATAGGGATACACTAAGAGTTTGGGTTGGGGTTAGGGTTAAGGTTAGGGCAGGATTATGGTGAGGTTTGTGTTGGCACATGCTGCAGTGGGCTGTTTGTGTCACTGAAAACTCTAAATGTTTGCCATCACTAAGTTAGGGGTTAAGTTTAGGGTTAGGTTAACTTTAGAGGTAAGGTTAGGGCTAGGTTAAGGGTTGGGGTTATGGTTAGGGTTACAGTGAGGACTAGGGCTAGGTTAAGGGTAAGGATTAGTTTTAGTGTTAGGATTAGAGTTAAATAAAGGAAAATTCAAGACTTAGATCTTCCTTGGCACTCCTCTACTCAGAGAATTGAATGGAGAAATAGTGCATCAAGTACAGTCTGTACTGGCAAAGAGCTAGAGCTCTCAGGTTTGGGTATATATCAGGTACAGGGAATGTAGTCTATGGTCTCTTGAATGTCTACCTATTGGCAGTACTTATTTTCAGAGTGCGTGCTATCAGGGCTCTATAGTGAATACCAGTTTGGTCTAAAAATTACTGTTCTGTTCTGTTGAAAAGCAGGCGGTAGTAGAGTTTTGAATGTCTTAGAAACATGAGCTCTATTTTAGAAGCTTAATTGATATCACAGATTTGTTCTGTTTTAAATGAAGGTTAATGTTAGGGTTAGGGTTAGGGTAAAGATTAGAGTTAGGTTTAGTGGTAGGCTTAGGGCTAGTGCTAGAGTTAGGGTTAGAGCTAGTGTTAGGGCTAGGGCCATGGTTAGGGTTTGGTTTAGATACAGTTTAAGGCTAAACCTAACCCTAATACCCTCACCCAAATTCATGGGATCTTGTTCCCCAACATTGTCCTTAGCTTTTACTATGCAGCCTAAATCTAACCTTAAACTCATAGCCCAACATTTCGGCACTTGCACTTCAATACTCGGGTACTTGTACCAACATATTATCCCTTCTCAAATCTCTAGCCGTAAGATAAATGTAACCATAACACCTCTGTCCCAATATTTGGTTTCTTGCTCCCTAATACTTTCCACAAACCTAACCCAAACCCTACCCTAAACCCTCCTATCCATACCCAAATAGTTGGGTATTTGCATTCCAATACTACCCCTAAACCTAACACAAATCCTAATCTAAGCCTAACCCTAACACCCACACCCCAATACATGGGTACTTATACCCCAAAACTATCCCTAGACAAACCTTAACCTTAGCCGTAATACCTGTACTCTAATACTTGGATACTTGTACCCCAAAATTATCCTTGACACCATCCCTAACCCTAATCCTAACCTTAACCCAAAATCTGGTGCTAACCCTAATACACACACTCTAATATTCAAGTGCTTGCTTCCCAGCACTATCTCTAACTAACTTAAACCCTAACACTAACCCTAATACCAGCACCCCAAAGCTTGGGTACTTATACCTCAACACTATCTCTAACCCTAATGAAAATACCTATACCCCAATACTTGGGTACCTGCACCCCAACACTATAGCTAACATTATCACTGACACTTGCCATAATCCTAACCCTCATACCCAAACTCCAAAAGATGATACTTGGACCCTAACACTTTCGCTAACTATAACCCAATCCCCAGCCCTAAACATAACACTAATGCCCAGACCCCATATTTTGGATCTTGTACTCCAACGTTATGCATAACCCTAATAATAACCCTTACCCTGACCCTAACCCTAATACCCACACCCCAATACATGACTCCTTGCACTCTGCCATTATCCCTTATGCTATTCTTAAAACTAACCCTAACCCTTATATCTGCACCCCAATACTCAGGTGCTTTCTTCTGAACATTATCCATCATCCTAACCCAAACCCTAGCCCTAACCATAATACCTGTACCCCACTACTCAGGTGTATGGCCTCCAACACTATCCCTAACCTTAATGTGAACCACAACCTTAGCCATGACATTAATCTTCAATCCCCAGTACTTGGATGCTTGCACCCCAACACTATTCCTAACCCTAACTCTAAACATCAGCTTAATGCCTGCACCACAGTTCTCAGGTATTTACATTCCAACTCTACCCTTAACCTATCCTAAGCCTAATCTCCAATCCCTGGTCCCTAACCCTAACCCACACCTCAATACTTGGATACCTGTATGCCAACACAATCCCTAATCCTAAACTTAACTCTAACCTTAACCCTAATAGTTGCCCCCCCATACTCAAGTACTTTCACCCAACAAAATTTCTAATCAGGTATTTGCATTCTAACACTATCCTTATCCCTAACCTTAACCCTAATACCTGCATCTCAATGCATGAGCACTTGCTTCCCAATATTATCCCTAACCCTAACCCTAATACCTGCACCTCCAACACTTGGGGACTTGCATTCCAACACTATCTCAAACCCTAACCTTAAACCTAACCCTAATACGTACACCCAAATACACAGGTACTTGCACACCAACACTATCCCTAACTCTTTTTTTTTTTTTTTTTTTTTTTTTTTTTTTTTTTTTTGGTTTTTCTCCGGTACCGGGAACCGAACTCACGACCTTGCGCTTGCCAGGCAAACGCTTTTGCCGCTGAGCTAAATCCCCGGCCCTATCCCTAACTCTTAACACTAACCACGATCCTACCTGTATCAGTTAGCACTTACTAGAGAAAGAGGTGTAATACAAGATATACAAATATGTAAGAATATACATGATTCACTTACAATGGCCATGTTATGGTTCTAATGTAATATGATGTCTTTATCTGGAAACTGGTTTAAAGAAATGTGTCTGGTTGCCAAGTTGACAAGGGGTGGATGGTTATGGTTGATACACTGTGTCAGCTTGGGAAGTCTAGAAGTTTGGCTAAGTGACTCAGCAGTTCTCCATCTTGGGGTGAAATGGACATGCCCTTACCCTTCTGGGATGTTGTTCATTGTGTCAATTTGAGAAGCTTAGAAGGTTAACTATGTGATTCAGCAGGGAGCCAGGGTGCTTAATTTGTATTCACCCTGAGCCTGTGCAAGAGAAGGTCATGGAGATTATGTGAGAGCTACACACCCTTAGGTGGGGGTAGCCTGCTTACAATATAAGGGAGGAAAAGAGGCTTGCTCTTCTCTGCCATTTCTCCCTTTTGCTCTTGTTGCCTTTGCTGTTTTCTGCTGCCATGAACATTTGCCCTCTGCCATGTGTCACTCTGCCTTGGAGCCAGCCAAGTACGGACTAAAACCTCCACAAACTGTAAGCTAAATAAACCTTTCCTTCCTTAATTTGGAGCCTCAGGTATTTTGTCTCAGCAAGGAGAGAAAAGTAACCAAGACAGGCCACCACAGAGTCAAGTGTGGAAGAGTGCAACAGGTCTGTCTGTGCACGGAGGATCTGAAGTTGCAGGGCTGGAGTTCCATGTAGTGTCCTCTGAGAGTCTGTATCAGGAGGCTGAAAGGTCTGCAAAGGAAAGCTGAAAAGTCAGTGTTTGAATCCAGGAGATGATATCCAAGGTGAAAGTGAAGACTGGAGCTCCTCCAAAGAAAACAGAAGCAATCCTTCCTTCTTTTTACTTTTTATACTATTCTGGTGCTAATCCTGCCTAGGGGTGGGTCTTCTATACCCAGAACTATGCTGAGCCCATGAAGTTGGGCATTTCTTACTCAAGTTGGCACAATCAGTCAACCACCACAATCCACCTTCTGTCAGTTTGACAGCCAGATACATTTCTTTAACCATAGTTTCCAGATACAAAGACAAGTTCGTAGTTACCCTCTCCTAAGATGTTATAACTATCCTGTATACAAATGGAAACATACTGATTCCCTCCCCAGAACAGAAGACAAGTTTTCTTTGGGAATACTCTTAACATTTCATAACTTGAAAGTTACAACATAGGTTTAACAATACTTAAGAATCAATATTAAGTCTATCAACATTATATTACTGGAACATTATAGTATTGGAATTATATTAGGAGAAACTATCGTAATTACAGTCTTTGTTTCTGTAGCTGATCATGGTGTCATAGCTGGTATTTAGAGTTACCTTCCTCTGCTGCTCAGAACTGTGCTGAGCCAATTTCGCTGAGTGTTCTATGTTGATTCTCGTGCCAACTTCCTCATTAATATTCTCAATATTCATCTTACAGAATTTTCTTTTACAACTACTCTTCAACCCAGTAACATTTTGAGAAAGCCAGTAACTGAGCTGTTCATCCTGGAAGAAAGATTCTGTTGGTTCCTAATCATTGGTCCTATACTGTCCTTCTCACACTCAACTCTCCAGAACACCAATAATCCTTTGTTTATCAGAGACTTGTTTGAAGACTGAAAGGAAACCATACGAAACAAGCCTTCTGCTTGGCCTTGACAACACCCAGGAGACCTGCTCCCACATTGCAGGGGTCTTGGTACTAGATTTCTTTTTTTCTTAATTAGATGATTGATGAGCTCAATCAAAAAAGAAGTAGAGAGATGATTTTTTTCTTTTTTCCTTCCTTCTTCCCTTCCTCCCCATACTGGGATGGAACCCAGGGCCTCTCAGTGATACTAGACAAGTATCTTGGTGGCTCTGCCACCAAGCTATGCCCCCAGAGCTGGAAAATTTTTGTAACCTTTATTTTTTTCCAGGAAAGCAATGGATTACCCTCACAAACATGTGCAAACAAACAAGCATAGATACACATATAATGTTGCTAATACCATAACAATTCCCTTAAGAACCATTCATGGTCATTTTTTAAGCATTTGTATGTTCTCCCCAAAACTTCCATGAACACAGAATAGCTTCTCCATGGGAACTGGGGGCTTTGCTTTATGTTAACCAATGTAAGGAGTAACAGAACCCCTACCTCCATCCCATGAAGTGCAATGCACACACCAGGGCATGCCCATGCTCTGACTAGGCGACACTTGTCATTTGGCCTTGTGGCTGGTGTGCCCTCTGGCCAAGCTAGACTCTCAGTAGCTCTTTCCTGTTCCACTGCAAACTTTCTGTCATCCCAACCTGGAAGGAGACCTGTGGTTCGAACTGATCTAGACACTCTTGCGTGTGTGGCTCACTGACCTTCCACACTCTGGCCTTTGAATCAAGCTCTCCTACAAAAGGAATTCTTAGACCCCTCTTCAAGAGTAAACAGGGCAAATGCAAATTGTTGTTGTCTGCAGTCCTCTAATTTTGCTAGTTTATTGTTCTAAAATTACCTTTCCATGGTTTTTCTTTGTATGGTTTTTTTCATCTCTCTACAAATTGATGCAGAAACAGTTATTTCTACCATTTTCTGCTCTCGTCATTTTTGAAGCAAAACATTTCAAGGAAAAAAACAAAAACATGTTTTTGTGCAAGGCTGTATGTCAAGGTTGGCTGGTCTGTTCTGTTCTTACATTTTTCAGACAAGGTAAGTGAGCATTGATTCTTTTCTCTTTTAAAAAAACTAGATATAGAAATTAAAGTCAAGAACATGAAAAACCTAGCTCAGACAATAGTGTACTATACATTGCAAAAAGCTAGCAATCTTTGAGAAACCTTTCACCATAATGATAGATATTTTAGAAGATAGATATTTAAACATTATACAATATCTCCATACATGGAAACATGACATCCCACTAATATATACAATTACTGTGTTTTCATGCATCAGCTAAAAAAGAAAAACAAACAAACAAAAAAAACAGGAATAAATCCATGCAAGCAGCAGTGCCAGCAATGTGCTTCTGGGATGTGGGCTTGTGTTCATTCTTGCAGACGGAAATTTATGTTTCCCATTAGGAATTTGCCTGTCCTCAGTTTCTTCTCTCAAGAAGCTTAATTCCCTTGTGGAATCAAATGCCTGCCACACCTCAAGCTTCTCCATTTCCTTACGAAGGAGAACGCTATGCCACTGTAATTATTCTGTGATATGTAACTACAGTGCTGTACTTCAAGTACTGACACCAGGCACAGATAACTGACTCCATAGATTATTTGGAAGGTTCCTATAAGCACGATGCTTTTACTGATTGTTATGTCCCCAGACAGAAACTACTGTGGTTTAAGGAATGTATTGAGTCCCACCTGTGCAAATATTTAATCTTCTGTAAGCACCAACTACTAGGAGTTTTTCCGATTCTCTTCAATATCTACTGTGTACAGAGTAATATCTGATCACAACTATATCCTTTAGTCATTCTGATGTGTTTATTTCCTGCCTTCTCCCATTCTTAACCTAATAACTGGTGATCACTTATATTTTATAAGACACTTAGCCATTATTAAAATGTACCAAGCACTATTTAAAAAATTGTCAGTGGTCTTGGCTGGCTCATGACATTCACTGTCCACTGCTCAAAACCAGCTGCCTCTGTCTCTACAACTTCCATAGATGTCACTTTTTAAAAGTCATTTCCGCATTTGCATCATAGATGTCAGTATGTACATGTATTTTTTTATTTTTAAAAGAACTGGAGTTGGTGCAATAGAGAACACTTTTTTAGAAAAGTAAATATATCTAGATAAATATCTAGAAATATGTTTGTTTTGCTTTAAAATCTTGTTGAAGGCCGTTTCCAGGTGAATTCCAATAGAAGAATATCTTTCTGTATGAAAGGGAATAGCAAATGCTGAATCTTTTGAATGATGCTTGTTCACATTGTATTAGTTGCATTGCTATATAATTAGGCTTATGACAACTGAAATAAATTTTAGAACAAATATATTTAGTTTGAGGCTACGTTAAATACATCCCTAGAAATTACTTAATTGGTACTTCCTGATTAATGCAGTGCACTAGGAAAAAGCTCTTGTCTTACCCTTTCTGCATGACCAGGCTGTTAGCAGGACTCCCACCCAAAAGGCTGGTAAACAGAATGTATATGTTTTTTATAAGCTTCTGCTAACTTCTAGAAAATATGTGTGGGCATCTAAGGTGGTCTCATTGAAAAGAGAATGCAGATGTTTCATCATTTTCACTTCTTTCTGTTTTGTGTATGTGCACGTGCAAGCATGTACATGCAGAGGTACACACTTTCCTTCTTAAGCAAGGAATTGGAGCGTGCATTCATGCAACTGGAGCCAATAAGCACTTGCTTGGAGCTTGGTCACCACCCAGAGGTGAGGTGCCCTCCTAGCCCATAGGAAGACTCAGAGTGTCCTAAGAATGTGGGCAGGTTGGGTCACCATGACTTTTCTTATCAGTGAGATGAAAATCTTAGATGAGAAGACCACAAGCTTCTGTTAAAATTTTCCCCTAGCTTATAATTTCCTTTTCATCAAAAGAGAAGCTGTTTACTCTATGCTCAGCCTTTTTTCCTTTTTGGTGAATAATTTCTTTAGGGGAAAAAAAAAAGCTGTTATGTTCAATGTGTCACGAATCTGTTTTATTGGAAACGAGGCTTTGACTATATCCTGTAAAGGGCTGGTTTTGATTCCAAATGCCTTTTGTGTCTTTCTGGATCAAACTGAAGACTCTTAGTAGATGGTGGTTCCTTTGAACTGCTGCAAGCTGCTTTGAAGAATAACAGTTGCTGGCTAAAATGGTGTCCCGTGGGTAGCTAGGATGACGTCCCTGCATGGCAAAGATGACATCCTTGTGCATGTCCAAGGCAATGTCCCATACATGGCTGGCTCTGCAGAGGGAAGATGCCATGCAATGTCTTTCTGCATGAATTTTACTAGGAATTTCTGGTTCCTGAATCATGGGATTGTAGCATTACAGTGCTGTTTGATGTATTGTTATATTCTCTCCTCATCCTCCAAAGGATGTGTGACTCTGCTCAGGGCCTTCCACATCAAAGTGTCACAAACAGAGTGTTCTAAGCAGTAGAAATGTACTGTCCACAGTCTAAAGGTCAGAATCTGAGGCATGACTGACCAGCCTGAGCTTGTGTTCCCTCCGAGGACCCCAGGAAGAATCTGTCCCCAGTTTTGCTCTGCTCCTGGGAGGAATCACAGTGCCTTGGTCTGTGGCAGCAGAACTCTGTTTTCACATGGCATTCTCTTTGACTATGCTAAATTAGCCCTAAGTACTCAACCCCTCTGTTAACTTCAGCTTCATGTGAGTCTGTTTCCTAACTTCCCCTATTTACGAGGACACTAATCACACAGGTTTAAGGGCTTACCAATTCCAATGTGGCCTCATCTTAGCTCATGAGATCGGCATGGACCCTAATTCCACATAAGGTCACTTTCTGAATTAGTGATGCTAGGACTTAAGCATAAGAAGTCAGAGTCAAGGGCACAGATACAACCCATAACAATGAGTAATATGCCTTTTAGTTAAAATGAACTTGGTATTTCTGGAAAATTTTCTGAAACTCTGGAGAGTAGAAATAACAGGGCAGGTAATCACTCTACTAGAAACTAGTAACTCCTTCTATTTAACCAAATTCTTTGTATGTCACAACCAGCAATGTGGAACAGCCCAGGATAAAAGGTCTGAGTCCTTTGAAAATGTCCATCAAGGTTAGCAGTGGTTGTCAAGGGCATCTCACTATCGCTAGCGCCAGATGGCCGGCATGAGGCTGGGCCTTTTTCCTCAGCTCACAAAACACAGCCCTGCTGCAGCTCTCTCCGTTGTGCAGTGGGGAAACTGAGGTAGGACAGACAACTGTTAGTGGCAGGAGTGAGGCCAGTACCCTCCGGCCCCTCATTCTATCCTCCCTACGGGACAGTCAGCTTTCCTCTGGTTGTCAGAAATCCATGAGGTGAGTAGATCTGCCCTCTGCCTTCTTTTCATCCTTCTTTCCTTCCCTTCCTAGATAAAAGAGACCTTCTTTGAGATTTAAACATAGTGAACACAGAAGTAGACCTTTCCTCACTTGTGCAGAAAAGAGATTTGCACCTGGGGCTGAGTTTCACTGAGTTTGATGCTGGCTGCTCCCCATCTCCCCATGGCTTTGTTACCTGGGGCTCTGACAGGACTCCCTGCTGCTTCTGCTCTGTAGGGTTTGGCTCATTAGGGGTCCATTTCCAACAAAGATGTCTCAGTTGCTATCTCTGCATGGAAATTGGTGCTGGTGGATGGTTTTCCTGGAAATCAGCTTTTGCAAATGTTGCTCTGATTTCCTTGGCATTTAGTTGAATTGAAAATGCACCGAGGGCTCCTAATTTCTTTGGTTCTTTATTGAAATCTTTATCCTCTCAGGTATTTTGATGTAAGCATCATCGCCTTTCAGAAAGATTGTTCTCCCTTTCTCCAACTGTTCATCTTTTCTAATGCAAGCTTTTTAAAATGGGGCTAATATTCTCCTGGATCGATATTTCCCCATGAAAGTCCTCTTTTAAAATTTTATTTTATACCTTGAGTCCTAGACAGCCTATTTACAAATCTTTTTCACTCCTGTCCAGGGGTTGCATACTGCACCTCTCAGATAGCTCCTAGCGAAATGAGTACCCATCTTCGACATCCTAATGGGCAGTGCTGCAGAATGGATAAGTGTAGAAGTGCAGTTCAGTCTTGTCTGGCTCTCTGGTCATCACTGTTACCTCAGGCTTCTGCCCTTCACCTATGAAGTAGCTGGGTGAGGTTCAGCCCAGGTGCTCATGTCACACTTTTTATAGCAGCAGCGCTTGTGTGGTGACAGCTACTTCTGGCCGGCTTTTTAGCCCCACTTGAGTTCCTTGTGGTTTCTTAGGAAGCATGGCCACGCAGATGCTGCCCATCCAAAGTTTTTTTCCTTTTTATTCCTTCCTTAAGTTAAAAGAACAGTATTCCTTCCAGTCTGCTGGTTTCAGAACACTTCCAGGAAGTTCCAGAAGCTGGAGGCTTTGCAAAAACAGTAGAGCCCTGTGTCATCTTCTCCTCCATCCCACGCAGGAGTTGCACCTTTCCAGGCATCAGATTAAACAATCTTCACATTTCAATAGCACCATCTTTTAGGAGTGACCTCCCTCACTTTATTACCAGAAAACCACTTCACTTTGTCTGTTACAAACCTGTGACCCTTGACAGTGTGCCCCAGATTACCTTATTATAGTTAAAATTCAGCAAATCTTCATTCTGCCCTGTCAATTAGCAAATGCCCAATTTGACAATAAATACTACTGCTGTTATTTTTATTCTGAGCAGAATTAATTTCCAACGTCCTTCCTGGTCTCATTTTATGGACAGATAAAATGACTATGCTAAATCAGCCTTAAGTACTTAACCCCTCTGTTAATTTCAGCTTCCTTGTTTTTCTATGAAATATGAAGAATCTGGAATTTGGGTTTTTCCCTCTTTGGGTAATGAACTAGATTTCTTGGTGATTTTATAAAGGTGAGAAGACAAAGGGTTGCTAATTATTAGAGCCAGTAAGTCATTTTCTTAGATATTTTTCTCAAAGATAAAAGCATTCACTATAGAAATGAATACACTTCCTCCCAGAGCAAAATTAAATTGTATTAGCCTTGAATATGCTTTCCCGAGAGGGAATCAAAACGCTTTCTGATGAGCACTCAGGGAGATGAATGTGTTCTCACATGCATATGTCTCTTCTCCCAAGACAAGTGAAGGGAGGCAAAAGGACCCCTCCACAAAAAAGTAAAGGAATTAAAGGCAGGAAATGGTCCCCTACAACCTTGTTCTGGTTAGTGTTCCCCCCTTGGAGAACCTGAAGTCATTGGCCGGAGTCAGGTGGGGAGACAGGACTTACCTCTCTGGCTGGCCTCATGGGTGTGTGTTTTTAGGCTGTTCCCTATCTTTGAGCCACAGAGTTTTCTCATCTGTGAAATGGGACGGTAATATCTGTTACATGGAAAACCAAGTAACATGCATGATGTGTGTTTGAAGAACCTCTTCACCCCTACGAAGTCCCTGCCCCATGCCCAACAGGTCTGCGGTTTGGAGTTTAGCAACTCCTGTCTTTAAACACACGCAACACTACACACACACACATACACACACACACACACACACACACACACACACACACACATCCCGTGAGGACACAGGGGCAAGCCCAGAGTCCCTGCAAGGGCCCCTGCCACAGCTCAGGGCAGAAGAATGCAGCCAGAGGCGGGAGGTCAGCGCGCCCTCTGCCCAGTCCTCTAGCCTGACTCGTTTTCCGCTGGGTGTGCGCTGTCCCTAGGGAGCCTGGAGTTGGGACGGCGGGGAGCCCCTCTGCTAGGTCAGCGGCAGTGCCTGGCTGGCGAAGCACCTTGATTCCGAGGGCGCAGCGGTGCATCTGCCTCCTGCGCGGCGGGCTCGGGGTGCCTTGGCTCTGGGGGTCTCAGAGGCGGCAGGGGAGGGTGCTCGGGGCTCAGATGGCGTGGGTCTGGGGTGTCGCAGAGGTGGCAAGGGAGGGCAGACCCTGTCGCTGCGTGCTCCTTCCCGCTCCCCAGCCCTCGGTTGCTAGGCAGTTTCTATGGCAGCCTCATCCTCAGACTCAACTTTCACCCTCATTTAGAGCCAATTAAGGTAAAATAGTGTGGAGGGTGGAGGCAGGCGGCGAGAGAGGCAGGAGCTCCGGGATGCGGGGAGCACCTATCCCAGACCAACGCAGGCGTCCTCCGCAGCAGGTTACCTCCTCCTCTTCCACCTTCTCCACCTCCTCCTCCGCCTGCTGCTGCAGCCACCGGCAGGACCAACGGGAGAGGACGCCGGCAGCCGCACCGAGACTCGGGGAGGGACCGTGCCCAGCTCCCAGAGGGCCGCCTGACTCGGCCCTGAGCTCCCTGCCGGCTCGGCTGTGTGCGGCTTCACGCATCTGTCCACCGTTCCTTTCTGGCTGCTCCGTCCGCGCCGCTTATTTTCTCGCTTACTAGCAATACTTGATCAGAGGAAAGTTTCTAAAAATGCCGATTGCACAGTTGCTGGAACTATGGAAAAAGATAGAGGTGGAGCCCATGGAAATAGAGGTGAGTACAGAGAGGAGGTAAATGCACCTTTTCATAGTCGCCTGAGAAATCCCGACTCTGGCAAATGGACTGATACTAGATATAACGAATTAAGATGTACTGAGTGACTGTTACATGGCAGAGACTCAGATACTAATGTGCATAGATGTCTGTGTTACATATGCATGTAAACCGTATTTACGTGTGTAACCATACGGCATCGTGCGTGATGTAAACAGCTAAGTGAGATCAATAGGAGAAAAATGCAGCTCGCAAGCATCCTGCAGGAAGCTTCTTACAGCATGTGTGCTCCTGGGCTTCCAAATGAGCCTGTGTCAGTTTATGTTTCCTTCAACAAGTGGCTTCGCATCCTAGACCTCCGTCTGAGGCAGTGCAGTGCGAATGAAAGCAAAAAGCCCATCAAGGAGTCCTTTTGTCAGAGAGAGGGCCGAGATAGGGCCAGCCCAAAGGACACGTTTAGAGGGACGACTCAGGAGAAAGACGTGTTGAGATGCAGATGTCAGGAACGCATCCCAGGACTGCCCAGGTGGAGGAGACACTGCTGACGTTAGGGCCCAAGGAGAAGGAAACCTCGGTTCCCAGGAATTCTACTTCCTCCCTTTGAATTAGATGTGACCAACACACATGTTTCTGAGAATTTTCTCAAAGTAATTAACAGCTATTTAAATTTTAGATTCCCTGTGCTTTGTTGATAGAGCTCAAACTGCATTTAAAAATAGCTAATTTTAATAATTTACTAAATCTCCTGAATATACAAGCTGTAATTTCTGCCTCATTCCCTGCACCCAACATCATACTTACAAATTCAATGCTATTTTAAACTGCATTTATTTTTATGTACTTGTAGTATTTATTGTGACATTCATACAACATCATTTAAAATTGAATGAGATTCTCTTTTAGGAGAGAATTTACTTAATGTTTCATATGTAATACTTTTCTGGGCAGCCAGACTAAGTTGATAGTCCTTGAAATAGTATGGAAGTTTAACAGCATTGTGGAGACCAGTGTAGGCATCAAGCCCATCTTTTAGCTGGAACAGTCTGGAGACTGGGGAGGGGACACCAAGCTCTGTTGCTGTTCATTATTCTGTTTGTATTTGGTGCTTTCTGTGAGTTGAAGACAAACCTTAATAGAAGCCATTCACTTCAAGGGTTGCCAAGTCTTTTTTTTTTTTTTGAGAGATTTGATTTTTCTAAAAATTTAATTAATCAATGAACAAATGATTCTGGCAGAAGTTCTTTTTGTATTTCCTAGAGCCTCTTGAAGTACTGGGGAGGGTTGCCTAGCTAGAGGCCCAGGACTCAAAGCTCCTTCCCATGAGTCCTGGACCGGGTAAGCCTAGTAGGAAGGAAGGAGGCTTTGCAGGAGTCCTGCCTGGATTTTGGACTTGACACTGTGACCAAGGGATAGGCCCCTAGGAATAGCTTGGGATTTAAATATTTTTCAAGTTAATTGAAAATGGACCATCCACAAGCAGATTCATATTATTATAAAGACATGTCCTGGCCCTGGAAAGCTCTTGCAAGTTCAAAGAACTCGAAGCAAAGCTGATGATGTCCACACTGCGTTGTGGCCTGTGAGAGGGGAGATTGTGGACATTCTTGTGGTTGAGTTGTGTACAACCCACATGGGAAATTTGGGTGAATTAGCTTCTGGAGCACAAGATGCTTTCTTCAGGCTCTTGGGTGAGATCTTTAGAATAGAAACCCCTGCAGGGTAGGTATGCTTATGATGGAGTATTAAATTCACAGTTATTTGCAATCAGAAAAACCAGAATTCTTTCCACAGAGAGATTAATATTGACTGTAAGGTATTTCAGGTTCCCAAGGAAACTTCTAAATCCTCAAAAATGTAAAATCCATATGCTTTGGACCTTTTAGGCCAATCTCACTCTCTTGTTTTGCCCATTTCATATTCTATGGCATTACAACAACTTGTGTGTCAAGGAGGTGAGCAAATCGAGGCAGAGCACAGGTAGTCTCTGGGCTCTGAATTAAATATCCTCAGCCTTGTGTGGAGAGCATGCACACTTCTTATACAAACGTCTGCTGTGAGTAT
This sequence comes from Chinchilla lanigera, assembly GCF_000276665.1. Classification (NCBI taxonomy): domain Eukaryota; kingdom Metazoa; phylum Chordata; class Mammalia; order Rodentia; family Chinchillidae; genus Chinchilla; species Chinchilla lanigera. Next base: position 15,151,567 of record NW_004955439.1, read on the forward strand.
TTAATTCTGACAATTATTTGTCTTTACACAAATTTAACACAACTGATTGTCCCAGAGGTTGGAGATCCTTTCACTCCAATCTGTTTTTCCTGTTGCTTCCTCTCCATCCATTTCTCTTGTTCATAATCTGAGAGAAAAGAGGGTCTAAAGCCTCCTGAACTACAATACTGCAAATACTTCACAAGATATCAATCATCCTGCTTCAGCACACAGACCAGGGGAAATCCATTTGACTGTCTGGAGAAAGTAATTGTAGTATTATAACTTCTTTGAGATATCTTGGATGGTATTTTACCCATAAATGAGATATCCAGGCAAGGGAATATGTATACTAATTAAAACCTGGGGTCTCCGGAATATGCCTAAAGAATCTAGCTAGAAAGAGAACCATGTGGTATTTTGTGAATTATGTTTTAGCACATTAAAAGCACAGCTCAGCAGCAGGACTTTCTGTTGTGGCTTTCAGCATGGTTACAATGGCCAAGGGCACACTTCAGAGAGAAAGTGAAAAAGATGAGTAAGGCCAGTGCACAGACCAGCCCAGAGGGTCTTGTTGACCTGTTTTATTTGTGCTCTTTCTGAGAAGCAAGCATGATTTGTCTTTCTGGGATGTCACAGTGCATTAGAGAAAGGAAAAATCCCCATTTTCAAGCAGTGCAGATCAAATATGATTCCCTGATGACTCATAGTCAGCAAGCATAATGACTATTGTCTCATGGCTACTAGGTTAAAAGTAGTGATAACGAGAACAGCTAACTTGAAGCATCTACAGCAGCATAGAGCCTATGCAGACACGGGAACATACTAATTAAAACCTGGGACCTCCAGAAAATCCCTGGCTGGGTGTTATTATATTAAATTCTCCCTACATCTCAAGGTGGTAGGTGCTGTTACTTTTCTGGTTTTAAATCTAACAGAACTGAGGCCCAGTTGAAGCAGTTTGTCCCAAGTCACTAAGGAGCAAGCAGAGACCCATCCCCGGGTCCTCCTATTCAAGCTGTGTGCAACATGGATACCTTGCTTTGTGTCTGTGGATGCCAGGGCCTTTACTCTATGACTTAAAAATGCTTCCAGCACTAACCTGACATTCCAGACAGGAATGGTTACAAATGCCCCCACTGTCACCTGTGTCCATCCTAACTGTTGCCATCCCAGCTTCACACAAACCCACACCCTGGCAGGTAGGAGCTTGTATGTGAATGTCCTTGTTCCCCTTCAGCTGTACTACAGGTTGTGCACACTTCATTGCACTTCATTGATTTGATGATTTGTGACTTCAGATCCAAAATTTCACTGCATTTTTGCCACCTGTTAAAGGGTCTGTCTTCGGCATGAAGTTTCACACAGTGACAAGCAAATTCAGGTGGAAAGGAGCCACAACGCAGTTCCCATATCTTCCCAAGCCACTGCTGAGTATTTAATTAGTCTTCCTTTGCACTGATTACCTGGACGAGGCTCTGTGGAAAAACCTTGCATGCTAATTGTCCTTCACATGTGTCTTTGTTGTCAGACCACTGAGGAAGAGGCCAACCTGGATGCAGAACCCACCACTGAAGACACCGTGGAAGAAGTAACTATACGTGTTTTATTGTGGTCTGGTTGTTCAGACAGAGTGGACCCAGTAGGTGGAGAAGAGGGAGGAAATGAAAGTTTATTTTAATGGATAGTTAATTTATTGGGTATTTTGGTGAAATGTGTTGGTATACACAAATACAGGTGTGCAGATGCATACGCATATATCATGTGTATGTGTATTATCTTCAATAATTTCCCTGAGAAGGAATGGTTACAACACAGGAAGAGCAATGTTAAGATGAAGCCCCTGCTCTTCTGATTGGCTGGTTTTAGGAAGGCAATGGTGTGTGATAGACTGGTGACTTGGGGTAGGCAGGAAGAATACCTAGCAGAGGCTAGAAGGGACAAATGAGTATCACTGCTGTGAGTTTCCCCTAGCAGCAGCTCTTACACAAGATCCATGAGTGTTAAAGTGAATGATGGGATCCCTGAAGGTGGGCTTCTCTTTGGGGAAGCTTTCTCTCCAGCTGTCAGGCAATGATCTGAGAGAGAACAATTGAGGAGGGATTGCCAAGATGCCAAGGAGAAAAGGGTACAAGGAGGATAAGGTGGGAAGAGGAGCAGGAGAGAGGGGGATGTATAACATCTTAAGATGGAAATGACATGTAGAGCAGGGAAGAGCTCAGTGGTTGCTGGCTGTGCATTTGTCCACTGTCATGCCAGAAAGGAGCATGCTTCCAACCAGAAGGCAAAAGCCTGCCTTGGACTTTAATAAAGACAACCTGGGCATCATAAGAGGCGATTTGGTGACTACAGCATATCTTTGAGGGAGACATAGGACATTAGAGAGCTAAATTCCAAAGTTGAGTTGCACTAGAATGAAAAATTTTAGTGAGCAGCCATGTTTCTATCATTATGAAGGACATTATCTCCAAGGGAGCTGGACACACAGATTGCAAACAAAGCTAACATGACTTAGCAATCTCAGGCTGCTGAACTATATACCACTGGGAACCACAAAATTTGTCAAATTTGCTAGTCTGTTGGCTTTTAAAAATAGCTGCAAAGTGTGGTAGCCTGGGAAGGCAATATTGATGGATGCTACTGGCCTCACACAGTGGTCTGTCAGGGTGCTGAAAATTGCATTTCACTTCTGTCTACATCCATGCACACCATGCACATGTAAGCTCAGTGCTACCACGTCTTATGATCAGATGACAATATATTGGTTAAATAAGGGAAAGTGCCATTAAGCTGCCTCATCTTCAGCTGGCTGCCGTTCAGTTCTGTGCTTCCACTGCCGGTCAGGGAGTTTGGCACTCAGCTGTTTCCCCAGCTTGGCAGTGATTTTGCTGCAGTCTTGAGCAGAGCATTTGGCTTGGCTGTATGTCTTGGCGCTCTGTGGAGAGTAGTCATATCTCTGCTCATGCCAATGCCACAGAGGTGAGAAAGACACAGGAACCAGTGCAAAAAAATGGATATTCAGTTCAAAACTGCACAGTTGCAGGACATAGAGGTAAGGTATACCCTCCACATAGAGTAATGGGACTCACAATGTCAGGGAAAGCAAACCACAGCCATTACCTTAAGGAACATTTTGCCAAACTTTGGTAGAAACTCGATTTCTAGGGGAAGCTATAGAGTATTTACTGTGGGGAGATTACTATGATAATTTAGCAGTCGGCTTCAGGAACAACCTCTATAGCACTAAGCCAAAATATATATATATAGACCATTATTATTTCATAGGCTCCAACAGTGCAACAAGATTGGGTAGCATGATATCTCAATTCATTTGGGTTGATATAACAAAATAGCAGAAACTGAGTGGCTTACAAGCAGCAGATATTTATTTCTTGCAGTTCTGGAGGCTGAAAGCCCAAGATCAAGGTGCTGATAGATTCAGTGCTTGGTGAAAAGTTGCTTCCTGGTCACGGGTGGCATCCTGTATGCCCTCCCTTGGCCTTGGTTGTCAATGACTTGTCTTGGCTTCTTTTAATAAGGGCACTAGTCTGGTTCTCAAGGCTCTTCTCTCATGACCCAATTACCTGCTAAAGGCCTCTCTTCCTAAGTCCATCAACTTGGGATTTGTGATTCAACAAATGAACTTTTTGAGAGCATAGACCTTCAGAGCATAGCACATGATAAAGCTCACACGTACTTCACCAACTAATAGAAAATTTAAAATTCATTAACAATACTTATTTCCTAAAACCTCCTAGTCTTGAGTTGTGTTACACCAACATTTTTGATAGAAATTTTGATGTGAACTTATTATAGGATTGTGATTTTTTTAAAAACTGGTCTCTTTAAAAGGTATTTTTGACAATGGAATATGAGATCATGGAAATTTTTATTTCCTAATGATTACATCATCTGAATGATAGAAAATCAGTGTATTTTAATTTTTTTTTTTCTTTTTTTTTTTTTTTTTTTTTTTTTCTCTTTTTGAGACAGGGTCTCGCTATGCAGTTCAGGCTGGCCTTGAGCTCACTTTGTAGCCCAGGCTGGTCTCGAACTTACAACAATCCTCCTGCCTCAGCCTCCTAAGTGCTGTTATTACAGACTTGCGCCAGCACACCCAGCTATTTTAATTCTTAATAGAGAAAGAAAGTGCCAAAAAAAATGTTAGTGGTATTTTGCAGGACCATAATTTTATTTAGATACCTTCATAGTATTTGTAAGGCTAATGAAAACATATTGGAGAAAATTACTTGTTTACTTGATGTTTCTGCCCCATGATGCAGAAAAGTCAACTCACACCTTTCCAGCCTGGCCACATGTGGATGTCACTCTGGTGTTCTGTGCAGGCATCTAGTATTTGTTACAGTAAAGTTATTCTCCATACATACTCCTTGGCTGTCAGAGAGGTTAATTTGCAAACTCTTCTGTAACTGAAGCATCAATGGCTGAGATAAAACAGGAAAATTTGATGGCCACTGAACTGAGTATGAAAGACTCATCCCTTTTACCATCTTGAACATGTGTAATAATTAAACAGTCATTTTATTTAGGAAAAAATCATTGAAATTATAACCCATGGGCCAAACACCAGGTTCAACACTGAAGGAGAAAAAGCTAAGATCAACTCACGTGGAAGAGTGCAGGAAGGACATTAGAATTACTTCACTTATAATAAGCTTAATCAACATTGTGTGTGTGTGTGTGTGTGTATTTTTCTTACTTGTTAAACTATAGAACATATTTGGAATATTTTATGCATAACTATCCCAGCATGTGTCTCCTATCTGGTTGTTATGATTCTGTCAACTTCTGGGAAAAAGAGCTTTGGTGTAGAAATGAAAGAGTAAGTCTGTGTGAGTCTGAGAGTTAATGCTACTTTTTTTTCTTCAGCTTAGTTGCAATAATTTCTCCCTGAAGAAGTCAAGATCAATATGGGGGAGTTTAGGATATGAATTTCTGGGAGGATAGACTTAGTTTGATTTCATTTGACGGGAATGAAGTATGCATCTTTATATTGTAAACAACATGCACAAGGCAGCATATTCCACTAGGAAATACCTCTTTAAGAGATTGTTGCAGGGGCTCAGTATATAGATAGATCATAGGTGCACACAAAAAATCTAGAAGCAAAACTTATTCTATGAATTTTGATGTGGCATCTGCATGTGCACTTTGGGATGCTGTTATTTGCTGATTTTTTGCAGATTATGCATAGTAAAGCAAACTGTAATGCTGGGAAGTTATGAGATCTAAGGGATTTAAAGTTTAATGCAGACAACAAATGTGTCACTTGGCTTGGATATTGTTGTGCTGAGCTAGGGCAGCAAGAAGGTCCCATGTGGCCACACTGCAGCATTGCCCTGCATGGTTGAGTGAATTTATCATGGGTCCAGAGGCAGCTGCTGCCTGGTTGCCTGGGAAACCCATTTGGACTTTGTGCCAAGCACACCCAGGACAGATTCCTCACTGCACTGACAGTGCATGCAGCTTGGGCATCCATGTGAGGATGGTACAATGTGCTGTCAGCCTGGATGATAGTATCCATTCGACCTGCTTGGAGACTCTGGGCAATGAGGGAGGAGGGAGGAGTTGTCACAGTGGGGTTAGGAGAGCCAGTCTCCAGTGGCCTTGGGCCAGGAAATGACTTGACTTACCCTTTTCCATGATGCAGATGCCAAATCTACCTGCTGGGCAACACCATGCCCTGGGCCTGTTTTTCATCTTCAGTTCCAAAGTATTCTGAGATACATAAGTGGCTTAGGCAAGTTTTCATTTCACAGAAAAACCTGCAAAAACATTGGAATTCATATTTCTTAAAGTGCTTAGATTTCAGGATTATGTTTATTAGACCAATTTTCCATTCAGTTAACTTTAGAAAACCAGATTCAGGGAGCTGTTAAAATATTAGCACATCAATACCTTATTTCTTATGACTGCTGGGGCATTTTCCCTCCTGTCCCCATTCTGATGACAGCACAGGAAATGTCTGCTTGGGGAGAAGCAGCGCTTCCCGTGGCAGCCATCATTTGGCAAAGGAGAGTTGGAGGGGGCCCTGGACTCAGCTGCCAGGGGACAGCTCTCTGGGCCCACAAGGATGTCAGAGAATGCAGCAGCACAGAGAGCAGGGAGGGACTTTGCAGTTCACATAGAGCCCATCTCAGAATGCCAACAGGGTCTGTTGGCAGCTTCTGATGATCTTCTGAGTACTTATCACTGTGGCCTCCTGGAGTGACCAGTTTCCTGATTCCCAGGCTAGTCACAAATTAAACCCCTGATCTCTCCACTTGGGAGGGAGGAAGGTGGAGGAAGAGACTGGTGGAAACATATAGAGCTCCGGAAGGAGAGAGCACCCAGCAGTGGCATCGGGGTCCTGGGCTGAAGTCACGGTACCAGCAGAATGTCACCCATATCAGGCTGAGCCACTTGTGCAGCACGTGTAGTGCCCATGTATCATCTTTCCCAAGTCTGGGAACTAGAAGGAGACCTGCTGGGTCCTTCAAAAAAGAAGAACAAGAAAGAGAAACCAATCTGAACTGGTTTGAATAGAAATGAGACAAGATGAATAATGAAGCCTAGGAACTAATAAAGCAATTAAGAGCAGTGTAATTAGAGTTTAAAAGAGATAGTTAATAATTTTGAAAGAAGATTAATAAAGCAATCTTCCAAGCCCTGCTTCTTATCTTATATAATCTGTATTTTAAGACAACAATGTTATCTCTAAAAGCTGGTGCTACCCCAGTCACAGTGACTGTCATTCCTTTATATGTGTTTCTCACTGTTTTTGTGTTTAGCAGACCAGAATTACTTTAATCCTTTAGAAGAAGGTAGTATAAACATAATGCCTTTTGGAAAAATGAAAATGTGTCCAAGAATACCTATGTGTGTTTAAACACACAAGGACAGGTAATGCAGCACTGACTCCGTGGAACGTCAGCATTTATTAAGGCAGAAATGAAGGACATGTATGATTTTGCAACAAATTGGTACAGCATGGTATTGGATGTGTAAGTAGCAATTATTTTCGTGAAGCCTCAGAAGACACAGAGTCTGATTTTCTCATTTATATATATCTGTTTTTTGGGTCATTGCTTTCTCACCTGAATATCGTTCATCGCCAAGGACATGTAGGAATGGTGTATAGCTCTGTTCAGTCCTGGCGTCCTCATCATTTACTATCTGTAGCAAAGTCAGAGATCACATGACCCCTGGAATGCTTTGTCAGACTGTGAGGGAATCCCTCAGCCAGCATGAACAGGCCTGGGGCTCTAATTCTAATGTGTTCTTTGACTGGAGGAGAGCCATGCACCATCCTCATCTCACATTGCATCGTGGGCACCAGGAAGGGCCCAGAGCGGTCTCACCCTTGGACAGTGCAGGAACTAGCTCTATGCCTCAGCAATTGCCTAGGTGGTCTCTGGGGAAATGGTGCTGTCCCTTCCACCACCAAGTCTCTTCTGTATGGGATCACCGCTGAAATGCGAAGCATAGTACTTCCTCCCAGCTTCCCCTTCTCTGGCTGACATAATTTGCTGACTATGGCAGCAAATCCACAGAGAAGTGAATTTCAAAGAACATATTCTTTTTATAGAATCACTGATTTTCCCCTCATGCACTTAAAGTTTGAGGTAGATTTTTAGAAAATGGAATGTAGGCAGGGGTCACACATGAGGGCTCTGTCTTTACTGTGCTCAGGCATTAAACAATATTGCAGGTGTCTCTGGGACACTGAGGCCCTGCTTGGGTGTTTGGGCTGTTTGTCACCTTCTTCCGTACCACACAGAAGAGGTACATGTCCTCACTGCAGGTCTCAACCATGGCTGCTTTTCTAGGCAAGACACTGCTGCCTGGAGTGAAGCCATTCCGGGAGAGTGATAGCCATGGGAAGGAGACATGGTCCTGGGTGAGGCTCAGCCAAGGACAAGGTTGTGTGCAGGAAGGACACAAGGTTGTGTGCTCACAGGACTCCTGTCCTCACCCGACCAGGGTGGTGCATGCCTACAGTCCCAGCACTCTGGGGGCTGAGGCAGGTGGGATTTCAAGTTCCAGCCAGTTTGGGAAACTTAGTGACTTAGTGATAACCTGTGTGAAAATAAAAAATAATAATAATTTTTAAAAAGTGCTCATGATGCAGTCATTGTGAAGGCTCTGGATTCAACCCCCAGTAACACAAAAATAAAAACAAATCCTATTTTGTTCTCCTTTTATCTTTTCAAAATCCTCTCTTCTGTCTTCAAATTAGAAAATTTAAAAAATCATTTTTAATTTATATATATACTTTACACAGCTTTATCTGGTGATGCTTTTGAAAATTATCACCCCCCTCTTTAGCTAATATTTCTGTCTCAGGTGGGTGGGTTGCAAGAATTACAAAATTTCCTTATATTTTATCAATCTAAAATGGAAAATTTAACTAATCTTGATAGAGGATACATATATATATAATTGAGATTTTTCTTCCATAGATACTGCTATTTGGGGTAAGAGGCAAGGTATCAGTTGAAAGTTGTATGCATAGTTTATTACTTTCAGAATCTTTGAATAATAAAAAGGAAAGTGAAGCAAAAAGACTTGCCCTTCTAACATGCATGCAGCTGGAGCTGGGTGTGGAGACATAGACTTCACAATCTGTGTGAGTCATAAAAAAAATCTCTAGGGAATGATCAAAACATATTTTTTTCCAGAATGCAGTACCAAAACATCCCACAGTGCCAACTGTACACAGAGCAGCCAGCCAGCTCCATCAGGGGTGCTGTTGCCCCATTGCTCTCTTGGAGGGTTTCGTGGGGACATGAGGAACAGGCTTTCACTCTCTTGGTCCCAAGACTCTGCTACCTTCTGCCTCCTGTTGAGTGGATGGGCAGACTAGACATGAACGGCAGTAACAGATACAGAAGGAGAAGTCTAGGCTTTGAGGAAGAGCTCCGTAAACCCGCTTGACCTCTGTGTTAGACAGGCATGTGCGATGTAAGCATGAGCAGACATGGCTCCTGTTCTTCAGGGTTTAATCTATTTGGGGCTTGAGACACGCGTTTGCACGCTTCTTAAGTCATAGGTAAATACACCAAAAAGAGGGCCATTTCCCACTCTTTTCGTTTTTTTTTTCATTAGCGTATGCAATATGTAATACACAGTTATGTTCATTTTGGGAAATTTGTACATGCATACAATAGATCGAGATAATGTCTATCCTTTTACCCATTCTTCCCTGCTTCCCCTCCCCAATCCTATTCCTTCTCTCCAAAACATCTGTCTTCTTGTTTTCTTTCTGTGTCTGACTTATTTCACTTAATAATATGGTTTCAAGTTTTATCCATTTTCCCACAAATGAGATAATTTAATTCTTTGTTATGGCTCTATAGAATTCCACTGTGTCTACATACCACATTTCCCTTGTTCGTTTATTTGTTGGTGGGCATCTAAGGTGTTTCCAGAGTTTAGATATTGTAAATTGTGCTCATGTAAACACAGATATATGGGCATTACTGTAGTATGATGCCTTCAACTTTTTCAGGTATATACCCAGGAGAGGTGTAGTTGGGTCAAACAGAATTTCTATTTTTAGTTTTTTGAGGAATCTCCGTGCTTATTTCCATAGCGGTTGTGGTATTTTACATTCATACCAGTAAGGCAGAAGGGCTTTTTTTTTGTGACATGCTCACTAGAAATTGTTGCTTTTTGTATTTTGATGATAGCTATTCCGAATGAGGTAAGAAGGTATCTCAGTGTTATTTTGATTTGTATTTCCCTAATGGCTACAGATGATGACCATTTTTTATGTATTTATTGTGGTCATTTGTACTCTTCTTTTGAGAGGTGTCTATTCAGTTCATTTGCTTGTATTTTGATTGGGTCATTTGGGGGTTAATTTTTGTGGAGTTTTTTATATCTTCTAGATGTTAGCCCTCTACTAGAAGAGTGGCTGACGAAAGTTTTTTTCCCACTCTGTAGGTTATCTTTTCACGTTGTTGATTACTCATCTGCTGTTCAAAGTTTTTAACTTGATGTAATCCCATTTGTTGATTATTGCTATTATTTCCTGTGCTGTTGGAATTTTGCTCAGGAAGTCCTTGCCTGTGCCTATGGCTTCAAATGTTTCCTTCCAGCACTTTCAGTTTCTGTTTTTATACCTCGGTCTTTGATCCATTTTGATTTGATTTGAGTACAGGGTGAGAGATATGGATTTAGTTTCAATCTTCTGCATGTGGACCACCAGTTTTCCTAGTACTATATGTTAAAGAGCGTCTTCTTCTTGGCGTTTTTGGATATTTGTGTGTTTTTGGATTTTTGTATGTTTTGGGGTCCTTTGTCAAAAATCAGATGGCTGAAAGTGCCTATGGTTGTTTCTGTGTCTTCTGTTCTATTCTGTTGGTCTACATGTCTATTTTTGTGCTAGTACCATGCTGTTTTTATTACTGTGTTTCATAGTATTCACAATATTACTTGAAATCCAGTATTGTGAGACCTCTCACTTTGCTCTTTTTACTCAAGATTGCTTTGGATATTCAGGGTCACTTCTGGTTCTTTAACAACTTTATGACTGCTTTTTCTAGTTCTATGAAGAATGTTATTAGTATTTCATTAGAGAGTAGTATTTCATTAGAGAGTGCATTAAGTCTCTAGCTCACTTTTAGTAATATGGCTATTTAAACAATATTATTCTACCTATTTAGGAAGAAGGTATATCTTTCCATTTTTTAATATTCTGTTAAATTTCTATTTTTCAGAGTTCTGTAGTTTTCATTCAAGAGTTTTTCAAAAAGCTCTTTGGTTAGGATTTTTCCTGGGTATTTAATTTTTTGGAGCTATTATAAATGGAATTATTTTCCTAATTTCTTTCTCTGTGGGTTTATTGTTGATGTATAGGGATACAATCAATATTTGTGTGTTGATTTTGTATCTTGCCACTTTGCTGAATTTATTTTATCTATCTTCTGGGAGAGATTTTTTCAGTCTTTTATTTTCAGTTTTCTGTTTCATTCTATTTAGCCTTCTATTCTTTTTCATTATCAGCCTTCTAATTTTTAGTCTTTTATTTTAGTCATTTGCAAATAGACAGAATTTGACATCTTTCTTTCCTAGTCATATCCCTTGTATTTATTTCTTTTGCCTGATTACTCTGGCTGGAGTTTTGAGCACTATATTGAACAGAAGTGGTGAGAATGAATGCCTTTTTCTCATTCCTGATTTTAGAGGGAGTGTTTTCTATTTTCCCCATTTCATATGGTGTTTGTTGTGGATTTGTGATATATGACTTTATCAGTTTGAGGTAAAGTCCTTCTAACAGGGTGTTTTTAATCAGGATTTTTTAAAATCATGATTTTTGTCAAAGACTTTATTTGCACCTACTGAGATGATCATGTTATTTTTATTCTTGAACCTATTTAAGCAGTGTGTTATATTTATTGATGTACATATATTGTACCATCATTGTATTCTTGCAATGAATCTGACTTGGTCATAGTGGATGATCTTTTTTAATGATTTGTTGAACTCTTTTTGTAAGTATCTTTTTGGAAATTTTTACATCTGTGTTAATTAAGGATACTGGTCTATAGTTTTGTTTTTTGTTGAGTCCTTATTTGGTTTGGTATCCAGATAGTGCTGTCTTCATAGAAAGAGTTTGGAAACATTCCTTCCCCTTCAATTACGTCTAAGTTTGAGTAATATTCACATAATTTCTTCTCTAAAGTTCTGGTAAAATTCAATAGTGAATCCATTGGACACTGGGTTTTTATTAGTTGGTACAGTTTTTATTACACCATTAATTTCATTACTTATTATTGATCATTTCAGGGTTTTTATGTTCTTGGTTCAATTTTGGTAAGTCATATGTGTCAAAGAATTTATCCATTTCTTCTAGATTCTCCAACTTATTAGTATATATGTTTTTACATAGTTTCTAATAATCCTTTGATTTCAGTGATGTCTGTTTTAATTTTGCACTTTTATTGATGTGGGTCTTTTTTTTTTTATTAAGTTTGGCAACGAGTTTATCAATCTTATTTATCCTTTCAAAGAACTGACTCTTCAATTCCTTGATCCTTATTATTGTTTTAATTTCATTTTTATTCATTTCTGTGCTGATCTTTATTATTTCTTTTCTTCTACTAGTTTTGGATTTGTATTGTTCTTGCTTTTCTAAGAATTTGAGGTGTATCATTAAGTTATTTATTTGGGATCACTCTGTTTTTCTAATACAGGCCCTCATAGCTATTAAGCTACCTGTTAGAACTGCTTTTTCTGTGTCCCACAGATTCTATGAATTTTCATAGTCTTCTGATTCTAGGAATTTTAAAATTTCTTCCCTGATTGCTAATCATTTGGAGTATATTATTCAATCTCCATGTTTTTGTGTGGTTTCTGTTGTTATTGGTTTCTAGCTTCATTCACCTGTGACCTGATAGGATGCAACAGATAATTTCATTTTTTTATTTGTTGATATATACTTTAAGGCCTAAAACATAGTCTATTCTGGAAAAAGCTCCATGGGCTTCTGAAAAGAATGTGTGTTCTGCAGTTTTTTGATGAAATGCTGTAAATATCTGTTAGATCATTTTGTTCTATGATGCCATTCAATGCTGATATTTCTATGCTGATTTTTTTAGCCTGGTTGACAGGTTTATTTGTGAGAGTGGAGTATGGAAGTCTTCTTCTACAATTGCATTGATGTCTGTCATTTTATGTGAAGTAGTTTTTGTTTTATAAAATTAGGTGCACTGATGTTTGGTGCATATAGACTTACAATTGTTATCTATTCTTGGTGTATTCTCCCCTTTACCAGTAGGTAGTAACCTTCTCTCTTCTGATCAGTTTTGGTTTGAAGATTTGAAGCTTTGTCAGATTTAAGTGTAGCTATTTCTTCTTGCTTTTGGGCTTCAGTTGCTTGGGAAATGATATTCTATTTTTTTGACTTTCAGTCTGTGAATGGCTTTGTGGATGAGGTATGTGCCTTTTAGATAATATGTTATTGATTCTTATTTTTGACCCAATCTGCTAGACTGTATTTTTGATATGAAAGTTAAGACCATTTATATTGAATGTCAGTATTGAAACATATGTAATCATTATTATTACTATATTGCTTTCCAGCAATTGCTTTCTTCCTGTTTTCCTTTTAACTACTTCCTAGTGATGTTTATATTTTTTCTTGGACTCTTGGTTCTTCTTGTCCGCTTAGTCTCTGTTTAGGGTTCCATTAAGTCTTTTCAGTGATGATTTCATTGTATGAGTTTCTTTAGTTTATCCTTATCATGGAAGGTCTTTATTTCTCCTTAAATTTTGAAGGATAATTTTTAAGGTATAGTAATCTGGATTAGTAATTATTTTCTTTTAGAGCTTAAAAAACACTCTCTTTTTCTGGTTTTTATTTTGTTTGGTTTGGTTTTTTGGTTTTAGTTTGAGACAGGGTCTCAATATGCAGTTCAAGCTGAACTTGAACTCACTATGTAGCTGAGGCTGGCCTCAAACTCATGGCAATCCTGCAGCCTCAACCTCCTGAGTGCCAGGATTATAGGCATGCACCACCATGCCCACCTTCTCCTGGCTTTTAAGGTTAGGAAATCTGTTGTTATTCTGACAAGTTTGCCTACATCTTTTGAAGAATCTCTAACAACTTTTAGCATTTTCTCTTTGTTCTGAGTTTCTGAGATTTTGACTATGACATATCATGAAGCAGTTTTCTTCTGGTTGTGTCTATTTGAGGTTCTAAATTTTTTTTTCTTGTTGGTATCTATCTCATTACTTAGATTTGGGAAATTGTCTACCATAATTTCTGTGCATAAAATTTTTATACTACCTAGTTTCTACCTCTGCCTCTTTCTCAAGTCCAGTGATCCTAAAGTTTGTTCTTTTAGAGTTGTCTGAGAGCTCTTGTATCATCTTTTGATTGTCTCTTGTTACTTTTTTCCTGGTTGCTGACTAAATGTTCTACTAATCTACTGTATCACCAAGTCCTATAGTCTATTTTCTGACTAATGCTGCCTGAGTCTTGCTGAGACTTAATTAAGGTTTTCATTTGCAGAATTTCTGCTTGATTCTTTTTTTTAACCCTTAAATCTTTACTGAATGTGCTTTTTAAAAAATTAAATTAAATAAATTTATTGGCACATATTAAATATACATAATGATCACATTCATTATAGGGAATTTGAATCTGTACATGGTATAACTTGATTCTTTTAGCTTTTGTAGCCTGTGTTTTTTTTCCTTGGCTCATTCAGCTCCTTATTTTTCTTTTCTTTGCTCTCTAGTAATTTTAACTATTGTTAAAATTCTTTTAGTTCTTTGTCTAGAATTTCATCTACTTTCTATGGGATCAGCCTTTGTAGAGTTGTACATTTTTGGAGGCATCTTCTTGCTTTGTTTTCTTGTGTTTGTGTGCTGAAATGTACAGAACTGTTGGTACAGACAGATCTGCTATTATGGAGCTCTCATTAGGGGGTGAGTTTCTACCTGTGATGTGCCCTTGGCTTCAGGTATGATTCAAGGTGCAGGGCCCTAGTCACCCTATTCAGAGATCTGTTCAGTCTCCAGCACTTCACTGTGTGGAGAGAACAGCTACTAGTAATATCAATATCCTGAGAACCAACCATTAATATATACTTAAAAACTTGTTTTAAAAGTTCTCAACTCTTTCATTAACCCACGAAAATGAAAGAACAGTAATAATGGAAAATAGATTCAGAAATGAGATAAAATTAATAAAAAAGGAATAGAAAAAAAGAGACAAAAAAGAACTAAAGAAAAATAGGTTTTGATGATTTTATTTTTATACCCAGAAAGGAGGGGAGAGGGTGAGGAGGTTTGAGAGGGTATGTGTGGGTTTGGAAAGAAAGAAACAACAGGAAGGAAATATAAATGGAAAGTGAGAAAAGCTTACAATTAATATATCAGCAGAAATCAACAATGTTAGAGGAACCAAGAAACAAAAGCAATAATAAACACTCGTATATAGTTGTATATACACATATGTTCCACAACACACTCTAAAAGAGGAAAGGAAATGAAGTTTTATTGAGAGTGTTCATACATAGTAAAAGAATGGAATAGAAGGGCCATTTGACGGCATGTGAGAGGAGAGGCAAAGAACAAAAGTGGGAGGGAATTTAAATGCAAAGTGAGGGAAAATACAGGGAGAGTGAATCCAATTGATGGCCTAACAGAAACACTAATTTAGCAAATCCTATGAAACTCCTTGGTGTGGGAGAACATCATGTGACATGGAAAGATACTATAAGAAGTAAGAAGTAAAAGCAATAAGCACACAAATTACCACCCGTACTGTTTCAAAAAGAAGCACTGTTAAAAAAAAATAGAAAACCATATCTAGTATTCCTCCTTGTGACAGTATTTACACTGGGGTCTAAATTAGATGAGAGTACTCCTCGCCTCAGTTCAAATAAGAGAGGCCTTGTAGAGCTTGCAGGGTGCTGAGCTCCATCCTTCTGCTGTTGTAGCTGAGAACATGGGTGAGTTGGCTAGTGGCAGAGTTCATTCCCATCTACGCTTTAAGCTTTTCCTGGGAGGCTGGGAATATAGCTCAGCGGCATAAGCGTCTGCCTGGCAAGCGTGAGGTCATGAGTTCGATTCCCTATGCTAAAAAAAATATATAAAATAAAATTAAAAAATAAACTCTTCCTGGGAGTGAGGTGGCTGGAGGATCCAGACCATCTACCAGATCTTATACCACCTACAGGCAGGTGTGGAGGGGACAAAACTCTGCAGAGTTTCAGTCGATGCTTCTGGAGGCATGGCTGCCGTGACTGTGCTGCTGTCTTCACTCTGAGGGCCTCCAAGTGGCTGACAGGAGTGGGAGCACAGGGACTACGTGCTAGAGACCACTGGTGCACTGGCCTTCTGCTGCTCCCTGCAAGGGTGCCCCCAGACCAGATCCCCTCCCACACTATAAACCCCCTGCTCTGCACTTGTCTGCTGCTGTATGGTAAGCAAACCCCTACTGTTTCATCCTGTCCGTAAGTACTTCTGGGGCTCTTTTAGTCCGGTGTTGGACTCCTGAGAGCCGAGGAGTGGGGCTTGTCTTCCTCTTTCATGATTTTAGTCTTACCATATCACTGTCATCTTCTTCCTGGGCCCACTGTAATTATTATGGTTGATAGCCAGTACCTCCCTGTTGGATGGTGATAGTTATGTATTGGAGTTATAGAAAATACAGGGATCTTCCCTACCTAGGTGAAGAGAGTTACTCAAGACATTTTTGCACTTTGTTTCTGCCCAAGTTTTTTCCTGTGTGTTTGACCTAGGAAGGGAGGGGCTCTGGGGCGGCCTCTCAATCTAACTCTGTCTAAATCCGGAGGGACAAGGTAGAGTTACCTCTCCTGTCTCTATTCAGTTGGCTGTACTGAGTGAGCTCTGCAGCCTGCATGGCTGAATCTCTGTTCTGAAACAGAGCCAGCACTTTCAGGAGGGTGCTGTGACCTTCCTTTGTACTGCTACACTGAAGGGGAAGATCCCCATCTCCCCTCTGAGCCACCTGCTCCTTAGAGATGGAATGTTCTATTTCTGTTATTTGCTTGTCTTTCTATTTACTGGTATTTCTGGGTTTTCTCTGGTTGTCAACTCTCTCAAGATGTTGTCCTGTGATTCCCCGTGTACTCTAGGCTCCTTGCCGAGCTGTGCACCTGCTGCTTTTGATGAATTCTCCAGAGCGCTTCTTCATGAGTACAAGCTGTCTCTAGCCCACTATGTCTGTTGCTCCCTAGTTCCCTCCTTTTTTCAATTTTTATTTTTATTAGTACATGTTTGCAGTACATAATGATCACACTCCTGATGGGAGGTTGGTACATGCACATAACACCTTTTCTTCTTGAGGCAGCGGGTGGTCTCATGTGTACCCATTGGTGTGATCCTGTTTGCCTCAAGCAACCCAACTCCCCACACTATGTGTCTGGCTTAAGGTGTCCCCTTTTCTCCTTCCCTTCCTCCCCCTCCTTCTTTCATCTTTATGCTTTCAACAATTGCTGTGTCATGGCTGTTTGCCTGGCACACGCTTGGCACCTCTGATTCTGAAATAAATACTATGTGAAAAAAGTTCTACCAGCACAGACTTTATCTGCTAGTGCCACCCAAACAATTTCTTAAAAGAATTCATTCCCGGTCATGTAAGTGCTGTGGCAAAATAAGAGGGTGAGAAGGAGCCTTAGGGTGGGGCCGTTTTAGTAGGTATGATTCCAGAGTTTCTCAATGCATGTGGTGCTGAGGCTGGGACCCAAATACTCAAAGGGATCATCCACCATGGAAGATTGTTCAAGACAAAGGCACCAGTATCAAGCAATCATCCCCCACCTACACCACCCACCCTGGCCTGTCCCAGTCCCTTTCGGTGGGTGGTCACACATGGTACAGACCTCATTCTCCCATTCCTCACCAGAAGAGTGCCCATCCCTGTTCTGGGTCCTTTTCTGGCATCACCCCCCTGCAGCCCTCTATCTGCTCTGGAGACAGTTGCAGTGTGTGTGTCTAGATGGATCACCTCAAATGGGCCATCACATCCTACCTGTATAATGTTTGTGTTTTTGCTTCTGCAACTAGGTTTTCATTCTTATGTTCACATCTTGCTTTCCTACAACTCTGAAAAATTGCAGTGTTCTGAAACTTTTCTGACTCACTTAGATTCAGCTTTTGGTTACTGCTAATTATCTCTGAGGCTACCACCTTCCAGAGTGGGAGGTATCGGCAACTACCTGGCTTGGGTGACAAGCAGCAGATGCCATACCTGGACTTCCAGGCTCCAGACACTGATCTGCTTCCTAGAGCTATGAGTCTGTGGAGCACTTTCTGCATCTAACTCGTCAAGAGTGCCCAGCTTGCCCAGTAAACCACCTGTGACATGTACTGCAGATTAAGGATGAGTTAGGTTCATGTGGCTCAGGAAACAACTGAATATTATGTGTTACATATTACATGCAATATGTATTATGATGGAAAGTTTATCATAATAAGGTATTATTGTCCCTAGAGATATTGCAGCACTTTTAGCATCACATGATGAGGAAGTGAGAATATCTTTCCTTTTCTTGTTTGGCTTCAATAGCACCCTGGGAAAACAACTCCCAAACTACCACCTACTCAGTCCTGGATTAAGTGTCACAGGTTCTGTTTCGTGGGTGCAGAGGGGAACAGTACCCCCAGTGGTAGATTTATCTGTGGGAAGAAAAAGAAGAGGGAGGGCTGTGGCTCTTTGGTGAAGACCTGTATCTGCCACCCAGCCGGACAACACTTGTGGAGTGCGCTAGGACCGTGGAGTTGGGTTCCAGGGTCTCTGTGGCCATCAGAAGTCTGTTGGTTCTATTCCTAAAGCAGAGGAGCAGCTTGGGGTGGAATTCCAGACCTGTCACAGAACTATCTCCTTTCTCCAAAGAAGAGGCCTCTGACATCAACTTTTTATGTTAATACTCAACTTATTGCGTGTGTAGTAAATATTTTGCTATGCACATAGATAATACTAATTTTATTTAATAGCTCAACTCACCTACTGAAGAGCTAGATTTTTGTCCTTTTTGTCTTAATTAATATAAAAATGGATTTATTATTGTAGGATTTGAGAGAGCAGAAACCCACGGTCAGGTTTCTGGGCTGTGACTGAGGCACAGGGAGCCTACACTCCTGCATGAGCTCCAAGGAGGGTCCCCTGTCAGCCTCTTTCCCTCCTAGGGCCTTGCATTCCCTGGCTTACAACTGCTTCCCCTTCACATTTTTCTGGCCTCTGCTTCAGCCTTCTCTCTCTGTGGTCCTCAGTCCTCTGGTTGGCTCTTGTGGTTATATCGGGATGGCACCTGTTTTTAAACTGGAGAACTGCACAATTCAACAATCTCCGTTACAAGATAAGAATTTGTATGCTAATGTTATGTTTAGGAAATCATGAGACATATAAAACAATTAACTCACAGATGTGGTTCAGCCTCTTTCCCCCTCATCCCACCTGCTTTTCCTTTCCTTAGAAGTTACTACAGGAACAGGAGGTAGTTACACACTTACCCAAGAAATGTTTTTTCAGGTTCGAACTCAAAAAGTAGTTTAGGTGCCATTGTGATGAAAAACATGTTCTCTGGCTTTGGGGTACTGGTCAGCAGGTGTGATAGCTACAATGTAAAGTAGGTGGTGATGAATGTATGAAACAATACAGAAAGTTCTTTAATCATAACCACCAAAGTATAGGGAAAATCAGATAAAGAAACAAGTGGAAAACATACCTTCTCATAAGTTAGTGTTTTAAAATGACAGGAGTGCGTTACCTCGCAGGCTGGGGTGAGGGCGCTAGAACCCTGGGTGCGTGGGGTGTTTTCCTCTTTCAGCACCAGCGAGTCCCTTCTGCTGCTGCGGAGTGCCCACAGTTTGTGGTCTCCTCCCCAGGCAACATCAATCTGATTGCTCATGGCCTGGCTGGCCCCTCCTGTTCTCTGGCATTGACCCTACTGCCTTCCTCCAGGAAGGACCCCTGTGTTCCTTTAAACCACCCAGATACCCCCTGAAGTCCGCCTCAGGTCCTGAGTCACATCCAGGAAGGCCCTGTGCTCTGCACAGTCTTCCCTCCTCGCACACAGCCTTGCTTCTGAGGTTTCAGCTAGGTACCTTCAACCAAGGTCTAAAATACTAAATGAAAATCTCCAGAAGTAATTAGTTCATGCATTTTAAATCACATGCCATTCTGAATACCATGACAAAAACTCATGCTGTCCCTCTTAGTCCTGCCTGGGTGTGAGTCATCCCCTTGTGCAGTGTATCCACACTGTGTGTGCTACTCACCTATTAGTAATTTAGTAACCACTGCAATGGTCAGATCAACTTGGGTTCAAGTGACCCTTATTTTACTAAATGACAACCCCACAGCTCAAGAATAGTCATGTTGGCCATTTGGATATGCTAAAGAGAAGTCGTAAGTGCTTCATCTAAGTGGAAGGTAGAAGGTGAAAGATGAAAGTTTCTCACATGTATGTGTGTATAGGAAAGAAGCACAGTATATACAGACCTCGATACAATAGGCACTTTCTGAGGTACACTGGAGGCCTTGTTCTTCACAGACAGGGGGGCTACTGTGGCACAAACAGGTTCTGGGGCTTAGTGCAAGGACCAGTTTGGGGCCATGATTCTTACTATAGAGCTGAATGCATACAGCTCATACTTCATGGTTGTTTCTCATTTTACCAACTTTAAAAGATATTTCTTGGGGTAGTTGGGGGATTTAGAGTAAGCCATATATTTGTTGATTTTTAAAAAATATTATTAGTAAAGTATTTTTAGGTAAAGTATATAAACCATAACATCTCATTCCTAAATTTTTCAGTGCACTGTACCTCTCTGAAAAATAAGAACATTTTCCTACATAAGCACAATCCCATCATCACTGACAGGTTGACACTTCATTCTTGCCTTCCCCAACCTCACATCAGCAAGGTCAAAGGACTACATTTATATGTTAAGTCTTCCCGCCTTTCTCTGCATGTTACATTATTGTACTTCCTTGGAAACATCAGTCATTGCTGAATTGAGCTTTGTTGGGCAGGGCATTGGTTTCCAACTGTTAATTTTAGCCAAAAGCCTTAGCTGCTGAGGACTCACACTAGGCTTTGGGAGACAAAGGTTCTCAGCCTGGTGACTCAGGTGCCACCCAACAGGAGTTTGGGGTTTATAATGTAAGGTCTTTGCCAGTGAATACTTGCTTATCAGAGAGTCAGCATTATCTTTATGTGTCTTGAAGCTACGGGTAAAAACTAGCTCTGAAACTAATTTTGAATTCGGAAAAAAATCTTACTTTCTATTTCTCACATGAAAGGTTTTGTTTTTTTTTTTTTTAAATTTTTGGGCACAGAGATTTGGACAGGTTATTGGTAAAAAGCAAATGACTAATGCATTACCACAACAGAGAACTTTGGTGTTAGGTTCAGCTTAGGATGAGCAAAGCATAAGGGAACATTCCAGCAATGAAGGGACCAGGTAATCTATGGATCACTGGTAAGCCAAGTGGCTATGTGGCTGTACCCTGGGGGCACAGCCTCGTGGGACTTGGGGACACAGGTCCACATTACCATAGCATCCCCTGCAGCCTCTCTGGTACGCTAAGCGAGGTGGGGGCAGGAGAACAAAAGGCCTGCTGGTGGGGTGCAGGAATTGGTCTGCCACTAAAGGGAGGCCAGGGCCCCTGCTGCTGCAGCTGTGGCCCTCAAGCCCAGTGGAAGGTGACAGGGGCTTGCTCAGCTTTCTGGAGCGAGGTGGACATGGAGCAACATGGCTGGAAGGGTCTCCTTCATCTTGAGCTGAAAGAAGGGAATGGTGGCCTGGGGAGGCTGGGGTTGTCCTTGCTCCTGGGAGACTTTGCTGCCCCAGGACTCAGGCACCCAGGGATTCCTCTAAAAGAGAACCAAGAATGCTCAGTTCCCACCATGAGCCCCACAGTAGAGATATCAACATCATTCTTGCTCAGCACATGTGGGTAACTACTGAGAGCCCATGGCTGTGCAGATATTGGAAGGCTCTCTGGCATTCCAACTCCCACAGTAGGCACAGCCCTTGAACACTGTGATAATGAAGCAGCTATAACAATGTTAGAACACAGCTGGGTATGATGGCACATCCCTGTAATTCCAGCACTCGGGAGACTGAGGCAGGAGAATTACTGCCAATTCAGTGCCAGCCTGAGCTACAAAGTGAGTTCAAGGTCAACCTGAACTACACAGTGAGACCCTGTCTCAAAAAAATGTTAGAACACAAGCCCAGATCAGTTGCCGAGATGCACGCAGCCCAACAACCAGGAAGGGGCAGCACAGGAGGGGCTGAGTCTGGGGATGAGGACATCGTATCCCAGCCCTTAGTGTTGTTCCACACATAATGTCTAGAATTTGACAAATGAGTAGAAAACACGAGCCAAAACCAGACAGACAAGACACCAGCTATTGTCACAACTGATCCAGACACTGGAAACAGCAGATGCCTTTACAATAGCTATGCTCAAGACAGTAAAAGAGCTGGTAAAAAGTTGAACAGTGTGCAAAAACAGGTATCATATTTTAACAGAGATTAAAACTCTAAAGGTGAGTCAAATGGATGTACTATAAGCTTGTAAAAGTGATCCCAGAGAGAAAGTATTTTTTTAACACCTATTAACAGATTGGATGCAGCAATGGGAATGAAATCAGACAACTCAAAGCTGATAAACTGAAAATTTTAAACCATACATATCTCTTATCCAACAGAGATATTGAATTTGCAATTAAAAACCTCTCCCACACAAGGCTTTCAAGACAAGATAGATTCAATAGTGAGTTCTATTGAGTGTTGAAGGAATAAATAGGGCCAATTCTACACAAATGTATACAAAACTCTTAAGAGGAAGGATTACTTACCAACCCAAACAGAACAGGAAAATTGAAACCAGCAAAATAAAGAGAAAAACACACAATAACCAAGTATAAATTATTCTAAGAATAAAATATTTAACATTTGAAAATAGATGGATATAATTTATCATATTAGCAAACTAAAAAGGAAAAATTCTATGATCATATCAGCAGATGCATAGCAAGCACTTGACAAAACTCTAAATCCATTCCCAATAGAAACTGTCAGAATAATGATTTAAAACGCACATCCTCAGTATTTTAAAAGAAAAAATCTGATATTATGCTTAATGGTGAAAGATGAGGCTTTTGCCTTAAGATTCAGAACAAAGATGTCCACTTGTACCACTTTTATTCGGCGTTGCAGTGGAAATTACTGGCAGTGCCAGAAGACAGAACAAAAGGAAAGAAAATAAGCCATACAAATTGGAAAGGAAGAAATAAAACTGCATTCATTTGCAAACACTATGATGATTTACATAAAATATTCCAAATTATTTACCAAAAATCCCTAAGACTAATAAGTTTAACAAGGTTGGAGGATATAAGGTTAATATTGCAAAGTCAGTTGTATTTCATCGATAACAAAAACTGGAAAGTGAAATTAAAATGATGCACAATAGCATCCAAAAATACAAAACACTTAAGAGTACATCTTGTAAATGTGCAAGGTTTGCATACTGAAAACTATAACACACTGACATTAGATGAAAAGAGACTAAAGTTAAAAAATAGTGGGTGTTCAAGTCCGGGATCAGAACACTCAGTGCTGTGAATGTCTGCCCGCCAATACAGATTCTAAGATTCAGTGCAATACCAGTCAAAGCCGAAGCATTCTTTTCTTATAGCATTAGACAACTGATTCTTAAACTTACATAAATGTACAGAGGACTTCCAATAGTCAAAAGAAGAATAAAATTGGAGAAGTCGAACTTGTGTTAAAAGCCATGCACAGAGATACAGTGATCAAGACAGAATAATATAGACATAAATATAGACATGTCCATGGAATGAACAGGGATCCTGAATGTTTAGGGTCAATTGATTCTCAGCATAGATGTCAGATGAGATCAATGAGGGGGAGATCATCTTTTTAACAAATGCTGTTTGAAAAGCTGGGTATTTGTAAACAAAAAAATTATCCCAGCATATATTTAGAAAATGTACAAAAGTAACAAGAACTGGATCATTGACCTAACTATAAGAGCTACAATAGTAACAGTGATGGAAGGAACATGATTGCCTTAGTCAAAAGTCTTTTGAGTAGGACATAAAAGTGTGACCTCTAAAAGAAAAAAAATGAATAAGACTTCATAAAAATAATGTCTTCCATCCTGCAGAAGACATTGTCAGAAAAATCAATAGACTAGCAAGACTGAAAGGAAATATTTTTAAAACATTACTAATAAAGGCTTTAAACTCAGACTATATAAAGAACTCATAGCTAGAAAGTAAAAGGACAATAATTAATTTAAAAAATATTGGCAGAAGATGTGAACAGATATTTTAACAAAAGTATAAGAGTGGCAGACGAGTACCTGAAAAGACACTCAACATAGTCATTTAAAGAATGCAAATTAAAACTATAGTGAGATACCACTGTATACCTGCTGGAGTGGCTAAACTAAAAAATCTGAGAATATTAAGTGCTGACAAGGTTGTGCAGTATCAGATTGTCCTCTATGGTAGGTGAAAATCCAAAATGACCCAGCCACTTTGGAAAATAGTTAGGCGTATCTTACAAAGATAACATTACACTTACCATATAACTCAACAATTCCTAGATGTAGTACACACTTGCAGAATGCCTGCACATGAACATTTATAGCAGCTTTACCCCCCTCCAATACATCCAACGGGAGCAGCTCGAATGCTCATTAACTTTTGAATAGATAAGCAAATTGTGCCATTGATCTACAGATGGGATTCTTCTCACCAATAAAAGAACAAATGAAAGGTGTGTGCCACAACATGGCACATCTCAAAAATATCAGGTTAGTTGAAGGAAACCAGACCCCAAATGCTATACCTTGTATGTTCCACTTCTATATGTAGATCAGTGGTTTCCAGGAGACATGGAGTTCTTGACCACAAAGGGACACAAGGGCAAACTTTAGGCTGGGGAAACACTGTCATGATTATCACTTAGAGATTTGTCTAAACTTGTTGATGTGAATTTTCCTATATATAAAATATACTTCAATTAGTCTAACTTCAAAAAATATAAACTCTGGAGAGTAGAAGTTTCAGAGTAGATAAAAAGGAAAAATTGATAATCAGTCATCAAATCCATGAATTTAGGTTCCATTAATACAGATTGTAGATGGTTTCATTTCTTCCATCCTTGAAACTGTCCTTCACTGGGCATCAGTGGGCTCTTTCATCATAGCTGAGTCTATATTTTCCCCTCTTCTAAGTTTCGGTTTCATCTCTTGTGAGGATGTTTGTGCATTTAACTCTCTGCTTCCATGGTTATGCATCATGGATTTAATCAACCACAGACCTCAAGAAAATTTCCTCTGTCCTAAAGATTACTGTTTTTCCCCTAAGAAATAGCTATTTACAAAGTTGTTACATTCTATCAGGTATTATAATAATCTAGAGATGATTCAAGCAATACAAGAGATGTTATATGTAAATACTGCACATTTTTTATATAACAGATTGAGCATCCATGGGTTTTGGTATCTGAGGGGAGTCCTGGATCCAATTTCCAGATTCCAAAGGATGAATTTATCTGTTTCATGGTTGTGAGGATAGAATGAGGTGACACCATCCAGGTTGTTGGGTAAATGCCTGCACGCAGTAAGCAGTCACTAAGTGTTCACTATCAGGATGATTTGCATTATCACAAGAGAATGTTTGCTAAACATCTTAATTAAACAAATTAAATTGCTTTTACATAAAACAGGGGACTGTTTTCAAATGCATTGATAAGATCTATTTGCCATGAGACATTCTAATGTGAAATTTATGAACAAAATTTTCTCCTTAAGGATTAATTATGAGTGCTTGCACTCATAGTAAACTGCATTGACATATTGATTCATGATTTTCATTAATTTGGTTTCCCCATTTGGCTCAAATCAATAACAATAAACATCAAAACTAAAATTTTGGTAAAAATTTTGTCTTTTCTGAATATTATGTATTTTTTAGCATTTCACATCATGGCTGGCCCAATTTTGCCGGTACTCATCTCAAGAGGATTCTGGAAGATTGCATGGAAAGGAGGGTGGTTTTCCCTGATTTTAGTGGAGCTCCCCACTGAGAGAACACTGGCAAAGCCCTCATGTCTAGGCTGCTCTACCTCCAATCTCTTACCTAGTAGTCTCAAGGCAGTGTAGATGTGTAGCAGGGGGCAGTATTTTCTGGAGATCTAAGAGTGGGATTTGGGCTTCATCAAGAATGAGTTCAAACTGGGTTCAAATCCAAGCTCAGCCTTGGCCCCCCATCTTCACTGACTGCCCAGGTCTCCACACAGCTCTGCCGGATGCTCCCAATCAGCAATTCAACACATGCGAATCTGACTCATCTTTACCGTATTGATGTTCTCCCTATCTTCCTGGGCCGGCAGATCCCATCATCCATGGATCTCTCCTTCCTTTTATCTCCTTCCTATAATCATTAAAAATAGCCCTGTCTCATTCAAGCCAAACTTAAAATCTGGAATGCCTTTCATGTTCTTCCTTGGTCATTCTGCACATCCGACCAATCATTTGCTGGGTACTCAAATGATTTTATCTATTTAGTTTCTTTGATATATTTCCTGTTACAGTTTCCATTCTGATTTTGATATTTGTTTCTATAGCTTTTTGCTACTAAGACCAGGCCTAGGGACGGAGAAGAGGACAGAGTGCACATGCCTTGTGGGACTCCCACCAGGAGAGGCAGAGTCCTTCCCTTGAGGAACAGCAAACCCACAGGAGGTACAAAGGAGTTGACAGTGTTGACTCCATGGCTTTGTTCTCACTGCCTTTAGGGTTAAGTCTTTTTGTCTGGCAGGGTGGGAGGGCATGGCATTGTTTGAAAACAGAGGTCTAAGGCTATATCTGAGAGGGGAGGTGTGCTTTGTTCTCCTGGCCAGGTTAGGAAAGCCTATCTGCCTCTTCAGAGAACCTCCACTGTCCTCATGGCCATGGCACCCATATGGCCCCTAAGCAGAAGAAAAATAGCTGATAAGGACCCAAGGGAATGGTTCTGGTCTAGGGCTTCTGATGTGGTGGGGCGCCGTCTCTGAGTTGAGGTTCCTTCACGAAAGCTTTAGGAGTGTGTCTCGCATCCACAAACTGCAGGTAAGACCAAGAGGAGGCCTCGATACAGGGACAGTCACACATGCTTGAGGGCTCATCAACCCTAATCCAGAGGGAAGGACAGACCTCCCTGCCAGATCATGAAATGTGGGCTATTCCAGGAAGGAAGTGTTCTGGAGGTCCCTGAGTGGGAAGTCAGTTCCCATGCAGGTAATCAGTGCTCCCAGCAGCTGGAGGGGCATGTGCTCCAGCCTGCAGAGCTGGAGTCAGTGTGGGGATGAGGATGGTCCCTTGGCTGCAGTCAGACCTTTAGTGGTGTCAGGGCTAGCGAAGCCCTCTACAGGATGTGGTCCATTCAGAGGGAGAGAGGGTTTTAGCCAGAGGGAGTTAGTGGTCAGGGCTCCAGCTTGATGGAAGGGCTTTGGGAAGAGATTTGGTCTAGAGGGAGAAAAGGAGAAAGGAGCAACATCCTGGGTCTCAGATGAAAAGTCTTAAAAATCAGCACAGGAATGAAGACAGAGTTTCTGGCTCCAAACCTTGCCCCTGGAGTGGGAACGCCAGCAACATGCACTTATGTTTTGTGTCAAAATGTCATAAGATATGAAGTCTGAGCTTTAACATCATAACCATTTTCAACTGTACTATACAGCGAAGTGACAGTAAGTGCATTCACACTGTTCGCCTGGATGGGTCTCAGAAGCATGGCCTTGGGGCTCTTCGTCTGGTCTCCTCTGCCTCAGCGCTGCTCCTCCGCTCTACTTCCCAGCCACCACGAACTAAGCACCTTTGCTTCACACCCTCCCACCATGATGCTTTTGCCTTAGAGCCACTCCACAAAAATTGTGAGCAAATTAAACTTCTTCTTTACATTGTGGGTGTTGGGTATTTTGACTCAGCGATGGGAAAGCTGACTAATTCATCTAAGATGCACAGCAGGGTACTTGGATCTACACAAACACAATTAACAGCTTAGTACAGTCTAGCTAATTAGCAAATCCATCTTTTCACATAGTTGCCATTTATATATTTATTTTTGTGATGAGTACACTTAAGATCTACTCTTGTAGCAAATTTCTAGCACGCAGTAAGGCATTACTAGCAATAGTCCTGATGGTGTACACTAGATCCTAGAACTGACTTATCTTGGGAGATACAGACTCTGCACTCCTTGGCCAGCATTCTCCACCCCACCAGCCCAGTGACCACCATTCTACTCTGCTTCTGTGCTGAAAATAGTTTAACTCTGAGCTCCCAAGGAGAAATACAGTCAGTTATATGATTTTTAACATCTACACATTAAAACATGGCCTTCCACAGAGCTGTGGTGTGAGGTTAATATTTCCTATACGGACTGGTCAAGGAAATTCTGTACCAACCAGCTGACAAAGGTCTATGGTAAGTGACTTCCTTGTACATCCTCCTCACAGTATCCATAGCTGTGATCTGGGCTGTGGTGAGACAGAGGTCACTGAAGAGTACTCTGGGAGACCTGGCAGTGTGGTTCTGGCTGGGCCCCCTGATGACACCAGCCTAATTCAGGACTCAGTTTCATAATTTGTAGAAAGCACATGGAAAAAATATTTTCCTGGTAAGCTTCAGAGAAGTGATTTCTAGCTAAGCTATTGTAAAACCCAGATCACAGAGTTATCCGTGTGCAGAGAGCAGGTGGCGGCCCTTTGGGCTGTGTGCATGCCGCTGGGGCTGAGGCCCCCAGGTCTCCACAGTGCTCATAGGGGACCGCACACGGCAGATTTGCACACTTTAAACATAACTAAGATGTGGACAGATGCAAAACTTCATATCAATCTTTAGATTAAAAATATAGGCTACCTGTCAATTTAGAGTTCCTTTGGAGGACAAATAAAAGTGTGGACAAATACATTTTGTTCTCCAATTATTCCAGCTACCTAATAAAATTTACATGTTTTCCTCCGTAAAACTGAAAATACCCACCAACCTAGAAAAATTTCCAAAAGAGAATGTCTATTTATGTCCACAGTGTTTTCAGTGACTCATTGTTGTACTTGCTTGGATTCATTGTTTCAGACTTGTTTAATCCAGTTTTCCTGCTTTTCTGCTCATGATCGTTGGTGTGTGAGGGTGATTGCCAGATGGAGGCACCTGTTGGTGCTTGCTGTGGGATTTCATTTGTGCTGTGATCTGAATGCCCGTGTCTCCCCAAATTCGTATGTTGAAGTCCTACTGCTTAAGGTGATGCTGTAGGAGGTGATGAGGTCAGAGGGCAGAGCTCCATGCATGAGATGAGCACTCTTACAAGGGGGTCCCCAGAGAGCTCCCTCACCCTCTACCACTTGAGAACATAGCATGAAGGTGCCACCTGTGAACCTGGAGATGGATGCTCGCTGGACAGCAAACATGCCGGCACCTTGATCTTGGGTGTGCAGCCTCCAGAACTTTGAGAAATAAGTGTTTGCTGCTCATAAACCACCCGGTCTGTGGTATTCTGTGATAGAAGCCCGAGTGAACTAGGGAGTTTGCCAGGGTCCCCCTCACACGAGGTGACATCGGCTTGGCTCCGATGTGCAGTGCTAGACCTGAGAGCTCACGGTTCCTTCTTGCTGAAATGGCTGCTGTGTCCCTGAATGCACAGCTGTACTGCGCACAGTCACCCGTGCCCTTGTGTTTGGGCTCATCCTCCCATTGACCCCCATCCACAGCACCTAGCTCTCCCTTCCCGCTGCTCCTTCCTCCCTGTGAATTTGTAAATTCACTTTAATCTGTGCAGAGCCACTTTAATCTATTTGTGGAAAGACAGCACACTGCCTTATTGCTGACGTGTGGAAGTTGTTAGATGTGGGTTTCCGTTAGAGGCCACAGAGAAGAGAAGGAAGCTGGCTGGAGCTCCTCCATCACATTAGGAAGGAATGTGCCCAAACGGGGCCACTGTGACGGCAGACAAGGCTGCAGCACGGTGTACCTAGTATGGCTTCGCTTTTTTATAAGGAGCAAACACACATGCATATGCAACATGCACACAAAATGATTAGATTTGGGGCCAAATTAAGAATTCAAGTTGCCTTTTAAGTGCAAATGAGCATAGAAAGGTGGGCAATGTGCCCCCAGCTTTTTATATAGTGAAAGTCACAGGTCATCGCTGCAACAGTGCGGGGCCCCCAGCCTGGGCAGGTCCTATGGGCAGAGTCTTGTGTCTCAGTGGTCCTCAGACAGAGACTCGCACCAGGATAATGCTAGCTTAGCTTTACATCAGTTTGCCACTGGTTCACCACAATCCTCTGTTAGATACTCACCGACTTTCTGCGCTCGTGAATTCATTCTCTTGGTATATGGTAATGGGGCACCTGTGCGAGAGTTCCTCCCAAATGTGTGATAATTGTGTGAGAGTCGCACGTACCAACACAGGGGTGTACTGTGCACATTAACATAGGCATACACACATTACTGGGGACTGACCTGTTGGGGGAGTGTGGGATGGGGTCAACACAGAGACATACGTGGTGCCTCAGGAGAGAGTCCCAGCTGTTTCCCAAATGAGCAGTGCCACTTTACAATTCCAGCAGTGAAATGTGAGCAGTCCTGGGCTCTTCGTCCCCCCACATCTGGTGTAATAAGATGCTTCAAGTTTTTCCCAATTGAATTGGAATAAACTGCATTTTCCCTCAAAAAAGATCATCTCTCCCATAGTTTTGTCAGCCATATTTACTCTCTTACCAGTGAGATGCCCCTGTGGTTTTCTGCATGGCGTAGTTTCTGCCCCTGTGTATGAAATTTGTATTGAGCAGTTTTGAGTAATTGCACTGGGGGAACAGCGCTGTGAGTGCCCTTGTTCCCACCCACAACTTCTGTAAGCATCACCGAAAATCTCCAGCTCATACCTAGCCCTTTCTCTGCACCCACCTGCACCAGTGCTGGGATTACTTATTGTGTTTTTTTATTTTTATTTTTTATTTATTTTTAATTTTTTAGTGCCTTGGGACAGACCTCCAGACAAACATATGAATGAAATAATGCTAGGGAGGCGGGCAGGGACAGAAAGCCAGGTTGAGAACGTGAGTCACTCTTATGTGACCTCTTTCTGTCAGTCTCATAGGTCTGCACTACCAAGTGCCAGGCGCACAGTTGTTTTCCTCCAGTTCTGGAGGCTGGAAGTCCAAGGTCCAGGTGCTGGCAGGGGTGGTTTCTCCTGAGGCCTCTCTCCATGGCTTGCAGATGGTACCTCCTTGCTATTTCTTTTCTCTGCACACCCAAACCCCAGGCATCTCTCTGTGTGCCCGATTTCCTGTTCTTATAAGGACACCAGTCAGATGGGATTAATGCCTGACTTCGTGGCTTCATTTTAACTTACTTATCTGATGAAAGATCCTGTCTGCAAACACAGTCATATTCGGAGGTTAAGGATTTCAACATATGAATTTTTCAGGGGAAAGAGCAAAATTCGGCCTCTAATACTGATTGAAATGTGCACAGATTTACCCTAAAGGCGACTCAATTGTCTCAAGAGCCCAAGACTGCAAGTAGAGGCAGGCAGCAGGGGGAGGCAGCAGGGCTGACCGTCCCAACTGACAGGCGGATACTTCCTCTCTGACCTAGGATTTGCAGATCATTTCCCTTATTTTTCCACTCAGGATGGCTCCTATCCCTGTGTGATACAAGCCATTCCCTCCTCCTTCAGGCTTCAGTATACACATGCTCGGCATGCTCTGCGGGGTGTGTGGTCCTGTGGATGTCACCTGTTATTCCTGGGGTGTGTTTACCAGACAAAGTTTGAGAAGTGTTCCTCTAGTATTATGTGCTCACCTCTAAACTCTAAAAATAGAGCCACTATTTGAAATAATATGTCAAATTTGTCTCATTTTATTTTATGTTTATACTCTTTTATTCTCATGAGTGTGTGTAACTCCCACGTCCTTTGACAGCCTGAGTCAGTGTCCAAATCTCAACAGTCCCAGGCCTGTCATTCTATATATTCCTGTAATTATTCTCATGTCTCTAGGATGCTATTTTGTGCTGTGTTTAAAAATTCATCTGTTAGGCTGGGTGTGGTGGCACACATCTGTAATCCCAGCACTCAGGAGGCTGAGACAGGAGGATCACTGGCAGGAGGATCAAGTTTGAGGCCAGCCTGGTTTACACAGTGAGTTCAGGGCCAGCCTGAACTACATAGCAAGACCCTGTCTCAAAAAAATTTTATCTGAGAGATTCTTGTTAACATTTACATGCACACAACTTAGGAAAGGAGGAGTGATTTCAAGCAATGTTCCCTAACTTCTAAGTAACAGTGCAGTTTTGACATAGTAATTAGCTAATAAAGCAGAATAATTAAGGTCATCATAAATGGGTAAATCACTTTCTGCTGAGGAAATTTACCCTTATGATAAGAGTATTTTGAAATGTAATAAGCACATTTCTCTACAAGTTGTTAAACAACTCTTGTTTCCTATAACATTTATATATAATTCAGGTTTACAAGTCAGCTCTTCTTGAAATTATTGGGGCAAACCTTTCAGTATCATAGGAAATATTGTCTTCTACACACTCTGATATAAGGCAAGATAGTGGAGCACCCACTTTAAGTTGTATACCGCAGGAGTGTGTTTTCTAACCCATTCTTACATCTGAAGCAAAGCTCTTCTTCACATTAGGCTTCTCATGAGATATAACCTACATACGTGAAGACAATTGTAACTAAGGCTCAGTAAGACATTTGGAAACTTAGACCAGGAAGAGAGGCCTTAACTCAACCTGAGGTCAAAGCAGAGGAAGAAAATCAGGGAAATCTCTCAAGGGGAAAGGGCATCAGAGTAGGGCTCTGGAGGATGGTTAGGAGGTGGCCAGGCATGCAGGACTTCGGGGGAAGAGAAATTCCCCCTGGTTAGCAGTTTTATATGCAAAGGTAATAGCATATGGAGAGGTCAAGAAGCAGCAAGGTCAGACTATGTGGGGTTGGAGCACATGGAAGAGGAAGTTTTATTTAATTATATGTATATGCCACACAGAGAAAGGACAAAGATATGTTCGAGTGGCTCAGAGAAGACTCCCTTAAGCACACTGGAAAGAAAACACTGAAAACGGCTCCAATGTACTCCTTTTTCACCCTCAACTTGTAAAAATTGGGGTTGATCCCACACTTTTGATGAAACAGGCAGGCTCATCTCCCAAGGTGGGATGGCAGAAAGACCCACCTTGGAATCATCCTGGGAGAACTGTGGGTGCTCTTCCCTCAGCCCAGCGGCCCCATCCTGACTGTCTACCATGAAGACATCCCACCAGGACAGCACCATACAAGCTGCTTCTGTGGCACTGCCTGTGCAGCCCATATCTGAAATGACCTCTGCTGTCTGTGGGGCTGGTCAGAGCCAGGGGTCTCCGCACAGCAGAGAAAGGCGCAGCCCTGGTGACGAGGAAGAGACTGCTCTCTGTCACCTCCAGGTCACCACTGAAGGACTATGTATATGTTAGGGACTCATATTTATACCGTGTCATATTTCATATATATATATTTACATACAATATTATCTGTCATGTAAAAAGTGAGAAATAAACATATATATTTATATAGTTGCTAATTTTGTAAATAAAAACCACACAGATGGGATTCTTTCTAGATGAATGAGATATTTCTCCTCTATGGACCGTAGGAATCAAATAGAAAAGATAAGGTTTGGGTTAGGACTCCTCAGAGTATACTTTTAAAACTCTGTTTGGGGCTTTTGGATGGTGTATTTTTATACTAGAGCCACTGTGGAGGGTCTTATTCCAGATCTGAACCAAGTAATGTGAAAAATGGGCCAAAAAATAAGGACACAACTGTGACCAGTGGAAGGACGTCGAAAGGTCATCTAAACTGATCTGGAGAGGCTCCTGTTGGCCAAATTTTTAAAACTTGTGTGCTGAAAAGAATAATAATGGCACTTGATGAATTAAAAACTTGATGAATCTATTGTAACAAACGAATGACAGAATGTGATTACCACTTTAAACCTCTCGTTTAATGCTGACTGCAGGGAGGATATAGAAGATGCCAGAACCACTGGGGATGAGAGAGGTTATTGGGGAGCACAACTGTTTCTCGATCTCAAAGCATCACATTACAAATCAGTTATTACTGAGCAGTACACAGGGGGCCTTTTCCATATGGAGGGCTGGCAGACACCACCTTAATCGGTGGATCAAACAGCATCATTGGCAATGTTCCTCCTAAATACATGGCATCACCAGCATAGTGTTCCTGCCAAAGAGTTTCAATCTGATTCTAAGATGAGGGTACAATTAGGAAAATTCAGTTTATAGAGAATTTATAATGCAGCCAGCCTGGACTGTGTAGACACAAAATGGAGGATGAGAGTTCTAGTCAGTAAGTAAAAGTGACACAACATCGAAGTGCAATTAATGATTTGATCCTGGACTTAAAGGTACAAAGATGTTTTGGGGATAATTGGAGAAATCTGAATATAAATTAATTTGAAATTTCTTTGGCCTGACAATATTACTGTGGTCCTGGAGAGAAGAATATCCTGATCCTAACAAGAAATATGCTGAAATATTTAAAAGTGAAATGGCAAGATGTAAAATACATAGACAGCCAGGCGTGGTGGTACACACCTGTAACACCAGCACTCAGGAAGCTGAGGCAGGAGAATTGCCATGAGTTTGAGGCCAGCTTGGGCTATAAAGTGAATTCAAGGCATAGCTAAACTACATAGCAAGACCCTGCTGGAAAAAAAAAAAAAAAACAAAAAACAGAGAAAGATAAAAGAAATATTACAAAACTGTACCAATTAGCAAGCTAAAGTGAGGACATGTGGGTAGGCATTTGTTGTACATTTGAACCTTTCTGTAGGCTTGCACCTGTTAAAGTACAAGTGGAGGGAGAGGTGACAGTGAGGCCTTGGTGGGTCTGTTACTGCTGCAGCCCAAGCATCCATCAGTGGGCGAGGTTCCATGAAGCTGGACCTTAGAGGTGCTTGAAGCAGTTCTCTTGTCTTAGAAGGGAAACAAAACAATCTGTTAGAAATTTGAGTTTGGTTTCTTCCTATCTGGCCTGTTCCTTATGGAGAACAATTTGACTCTGAGTTTTGAGAACTTTCCATGCAGTGATATGAAGATATCTTGAAATATCTAAGACTGAATCATTTTATATCCACTTATCCTCTATTTTTCTCAAAGAGCCAGTAATGAAGAAAGTGCTGCCACAGTCTTCCAGTTTAGGTCAGTAACCTTTCGGGTAAGTGCTGGGGCAGTGAAGGAACTGCGGGTCCTTCCAGGTGACATGGCGGAAGGAAGGTCGCCATGTGGGAACAAAGTGGAATTTTGCTTATATGAGGCTGAAAAGAATTCTAACTTTATTTCTAAGATCTCAAGCATCTGACATCCACATTTATGGCTTAAAAGCTGAGATGTATTTTCTGGGCTTCTTAACTCTGTCATTGTTAGAAGAGGCATCATTTTCAAAACCCAAGTGGTCTCTTGCAGGCTTGAAGCTATGTCAATGTGAATAGCAAAGCTAGTGCCATAGGTGAGCCACACCTTGGTCTGAACTCACTCCTCTTAGGTGTAGAGTGAATTAGTCTACATGAAAACCCAAGGAGAACCAAACAGAGGCACAGAAACCTCTGTCCTTCATTCTAAAACTCTTCTCAGTCAGGCTCAAAAATCCTGTAGCCATTCCCTGGGTCTTCAACTAACAAATCTTCTGCCATTTCTGCATTTGTTGTCACTTTCTCTCCAGTGTCATTGCCATTCATCTCAGACCCCTGTGACCTCCCTGAAACACCCCGTGTTAGCTGACTGCCCCTGTGCATTGGGAAGAGCACTGAAGATGAATAACCAAGCCAGCGTTAGCTCGTAGTGGGAATTTTCCTTTTGCACAAGGAATCGTTTCCTAAATAAGTTGATGTTTGTAAGTCTTAAATCATAGACTAGATGATACGGTTTTGGCATTTTTAAAATGTTTTCCTTTGAATTCAGTTTTTCTACTGTTTGAATTATAAAAGGTTTTGCCTTATTCTAACAACCCTAAGTCACTGCCGGCTAGAAGGTGGTAACAGACTGTTCAGTGACTCAGCAGTTTGATACAATAAATGTTCCTCTCTTCTCGCATCACATCCAGTAAAACACTTGGCAAGCAGCCTTTGGTGCAGTGTTTGTGGTCTGGAAACTTTGTCATGCCTTTGTGAACCTTTCAGGTTCCATGAGGTCCCCACATCAGTCAGAGGGGATATGCAGGAGGTAAAAAATTGTCTGATGGGGAATGATGGGTACAGGACAATCTTAAATTCCTGCTTGCATCCATAAAAAGTGATTTTTGATTACCATTTTAATAAGTCATATCCAAGAGACAGAACTGTCTACAGATTTTGCTTTTGTCTTATATCCCAAAATATCATCCTTAAATCCTAGAGCAAAACTTTCTCATCTTTCTAGGACTCAGAAGAAAGCACCAACATATGTTGCCAAGATATCATCCTCTTACTTCAGTGAATAACATGAGCAATTTAAAAGAAATGTGTCTTTGCTCTACTGTGTCTTAAAACCAAAGAACTCATATAATTTTTAGATTACATTTTAAAAAATATTATGTCTTTGTTCTTTACTGGTTAATGTAGCTAACATTTAAAAATCATTTCAAATTACAATTGGCCTTAACAATTCTTTTGTAAAACATAATATTATCTATGTAGTACTTACTAAGGTGATCCTACTGCAATAAAATTTTTAGACTTGAAATGCCAGTTGTGGTGGCACATGCCTATAATCTTAGCACTCAGGAGGCTAAAGCAGGAGGATCACTGTGAGTTTGAAGGCAACCTACATAATGAGTTCAAGAATGGCCTGAGCTACATAGTGAGATCCTGTCTCAAACAACAACAAAATTTAGGCAGTAACCATACATATCTTTGAAAGACATTAAATATAGTTTGTGTTTACAATTGCAAAATGTATGCACATCAATAGCGAGAACTTCAACAGCAATAAATCAACAGAAAAGATTTATACTTACTGTATGCCAGATAGAATACCAGGTACCAGTTCTCGTTAAATTTTGAGGTACAAGAAAATTCTAATGAAAGTCTAATATAAATGTACTGGATAACAGAGAAGTAAAAGTCTAATCAATCTCCAATATTACCACTCCATAAGGTAATTTTATATTTAATTGTAATTTTGACATATTTTTAAAGAAAAAATCCAAAGGATTTTGTTTACAGTGAAAGTGTTTCTATGTTATGAGTTGACTTGTGTCCCTCAAAAAGATATATAGGAGTTCTGACCCCCAGGACCCTATTTGGAAATAGGCTCTTTACAAATGTCACTAAGTTAAGAGGAGCTCATTAGAGTGCACCCTGACCATACATGCTGGAGATCCTTGGAAGGAGAAGCCGGCATAGACTTGTGGGGCTCAGGCAGGTAGAGGAGGCACGTTGGTTTCTGGCCCTTGACCTCCAGAAGTGTAAGGCTATGTATTTATCGTCTTTTAAGCCACTTACTATATGGTACTTTGCTATGGCAGTTCTAGGGAACTAATGAGGGATGTTATAAGGGAACTTGGAAAACAAATTAGAGAGTATAGAATGAATTCCTTGCAATATTATTGCTTTTGGACAATAATATTTTATGATGCAATCACATCTGCAGTTTTCACGGAATCACTTCCTAGATGTGGCTGATCCCAGGGACCCCATGTGAGGCAGCCACCTCAGGCATGACCAGAGGAGCAGATGGGGTATGCAAGGGGGCACCTGTCCTAATTTCTGCTGTGGGACCTTCTGTCCTCAGCAAGTGTGCTAGTCCCCACCATAAGGACAGTGCTGGTCCCCACCATATCTACCTCTCACCTTGGTCTAGCATACGGAAAACTTACACAATATGTGGGAAAAATCCGAATTGGTTTCTCAGGAATAATGGGTAGGGTCCAGGTGAGACACAGGACAACTTTCAACCCAGTTCAGCTATGAACAAAACTGGGGAACGTTTAAATGCACAGGGGCCTTGTGATTGAAACTGAGTTATTTGGATTGTATGAGAACAAAACCTACAAGGCCTCTTTTGCTCTGAACCATCTTACAATTATTTTCAGCTGAATGTGGAGAATATTTTGACTTTTATGGGAATGCTTTGTCTTGGTGCTGCTTGAGCTCCAGCTGGATGGCTGCAGTCCGTTGCCTATCAAACACTTCGTGCCATTTTCTCAGTTATGCAACTGTGAAGCTCAGAGATGAAAGATGTGTGAAGCTGTTACAGTGACCTGCTCATGAGCTTGCCTGAAAATATGTAAATGAGCAGATTCTTGGAAAAATATTTCAAATTTTCCATTTAAAATTATTCCTGAAGCAAGGTGTGCAGTGGCGGGGAAAGGGGCTGAGGACTGCCCAAGGGTGGAGGTGGAAGCCGATGATGGGAGTCTTTGGCTGTCCACAGTCTAGCAGGGAAGAGGGAGGGCAGGCAGAGAACACGGACACTGCACCAAGGATTTCCAGTGTTCAGCGTCCTGCTAGAGGAGTGCAGGGGGTATAGAGCTTCTACAGCACTGGTCAGGCACCTTGGCACTGGGTACCAGGCAGGCCTCACTGTGGAGTGGCACTAAAGCTGAGCATCTTGTTTATGCCTTGTAGGCCGGGCGTGGTGGCGCACCCCTGTAATCCCAGCACTCAGGAGGCTGAGGCAGGAGGATCGTTGCAAGTTTGAGACAAGCCTGGGCTACAAAGTGTGCTCAAGACCAGCCTGAACTACATAGCAAGACTCTATCTCAAAAAGACAGAAAATAAAAAAATAATAAAAAATAAAGGGGCTGTGGAGGGGCGGGGGGAGGGGTTTGCAGGCTGCATGTGAGAGGTGCCTGCACCTGCTCTCCATTCACCTTCCAGGGGGAGATGAGAGAAAAGGTTTTATACAAAGTTCCCTCTGTTCCTTTTCATGTCTACCATGCACTTGGTAGCTATCATTCAGCTTCATAATTAGTATCCTGAAGAGGTACCAAAATATCCTGCAGAGGACTCTGAAGTCCCAGGAGAAAGAAGGCATTATATTCATGCTATTTTCTTGTTCAGTGAATTTTAATTTTGGAGAGCAGTTATTCCAGGAATTATATATATGACAACTTGATTAAAAGGAGCAGGTGACTAATGTAGACTTTCTATTTCTTCATCACAGAACTGAAGGAGGAGCTATGCCAGACTTATTCTATAAGGTCAGGAAAAGTATTCCTTCCAAAAGAGTAAAATGAGGTATTGTACATTTAAAATATTCATAATTATTAACATTGATTCTGACTTCTTAAGGGTACTGTATTTTTTTTTTTTTTTTGTCTTTGTGAGACAGGGTCTTGCTATGCAGTTCAGGCTGCCTTGAGCTCATTTCATAGCCCAGGCTGGTCTTGAACTCACAATGATCCTCCTGCCTCAGCCTCCTGAGTGCTGGGATTACAGGGGTGTGCCACCACGCCCCGCAGGGTACTGTACTTTAAGGGCTCAAAGTTCACCCATGCGCCACCCCCCCCCCGCCGCCCCGATTGTGAGCATCAGGAGCCATGGTGTGATTTCGTGGGTAGTGACAAGTGTGTGCTCTCAACAGATTCACCTTGAACTCCACTGTATAAACCCCCAGCAGGGTCACCCAACTATACAAACTGAGGAAACCAACTTTGGAAACGCCATGCTGCTTCTCTCCGTGCAGCACACACAGTTAGCTCACGAGCACGTAACTGTGGGTTCCTGCGGTTGTCGCAGCCCACTCCCACACCAGCCTGAGCCTGCTCAGACCCTGTGCACAGCGTCTTATAGCTACCAAGGGAGAAGAGGAAAGTGGCCACCAAGGGAAGGCTTTGTGTCTAACCTGCTGACTGTGGTCAGGCAGCCACACAAAGACAGGGCCAGGAGATCACTTTTTCTCTGAGTGGTGAGGCTCATTGTCAGTGATCTCATGAGGACGGAATTAAAGGATTTGCACTGCAACCACCTGAGATGCAGTCGGGGTGACCCTGCACACAGCCCTGTCAGCTGCGTCTCTGTGGGGCACGGTGTGTGCTTCCTCCCCAGAGCTGATGCTCCCCCACTTGTCATACCACGTTGTCTGAAGTGAGTGGGTCAGGGCTGGGGACGTTGTGAGTGGTGGAGTACACGCTGAACATGCAAAAGACCCTGGGTCCCGGCCCTAGCAGAAGTGATTTACTTTATAATCATTGTTAAGTATATTTAGAAGCCTGTTCAGAGCTCTGAGGAGGCAACTTCCCTAGTTCTGTGG
Source organism: Chinchilla lanigera (assembly GCF_000276665.1). NCBI lineage: Eukaryota > Metazoa > Chordata > Mammalia > Rodentia > Chinchillidae > Chinchilla > Chinchilla lanigera. Next base: position 15,191,366 of record NW_004955439.1, read on the forward strand.
GCCAGGCCACATATCTATTTCTAAATGAAAAAGTCCCAGTATTGGTGAGTACAGTCAGTTCTCTTAGTCACCCAACACTTATTTTCTATGAAGTTGCCACAAAGTCAGAATTAGTGAATACTGAACCACTGCTCGTAGGGAAATACGGCATTCAGCTCCTCCTAGCCTCTGTTCGCAGCAGTGATATGGACCAGTCGGTACATAATCTTCCTTTGGGCATTTCTCTTCAAAGACACCATGTTTAATATGCTCACCTGTGCCTGAGCACAGTGCTCTAACGTGCATCCCTACGAGACTCATCACAGCCTCTTTGTACCTGGGGACGCTGGGCAGCCCTGCAGCCGTCCACTCAGGGAGCACCAAGCAGTGTGCTCACTAAGTAAAATGCAGACATGTGAAAAGCATAGCTCGAGCAGATTGGAGGTAGACACTTGAGTGCAGGCAGGGCCTCATCATAGTCAATCAGCTTCAGGTGGGGACGAGCGTTTTGTCAGACAGAGTGTTGTCCTTTGTGCATTTCTTCCAATGGTCAGACCATAGCTATCTACAAGAATCAATCTCACTGGGCCTTTGTGCATAATTCTTTTAATATGTTGCTGGATTCAGATTGCTACTGCTTTGTTGAGGACTTTTGCATCAGTTTTGTAAAGGATGTCAGTCTGCAGTTTTTTCTAGTCTTTGTCTGACTTTGGTGTCAGGGTAGTGCTGGCTTTGTGGAATGTGTTAGGGAGAAGGCCCCTTCAAAGTTTTTGGAAAAATTTGGAATTAGATTGTCTTTAAATGTTTGGTGGCATTTTCTGGTGTATCAGCACCACATCTAGTCTCTTCTTTGCTGGGAGAGTTTTAATTACTGATTAAATCTTCTTACTAGTTAAAAGTTTGCTAAGATTTTTCCATTTTTTTGTCAATCAGTTTTTGTAAGTTTTGGGCATCGAAGAATTTATTCATTTTATTTTATTCATTTTGTCTAGGTTATCTAATGTTTTAACATACATTTTCTCCCAGTACTCTTATAATCTCATTTGTCTCTTGATAGTAATGTCCCAATAATCACTTTTGATTTTAGTCATTTGAATATTTTCTTTTTTGTCCTTAGTTTATCTAGCTAAATATTTGTCAATGTTGCTGATCTTTTCAAAGAATCATCTTTTGGTGTTACTTATTTTTCTGTTATTTTTCTATTCTCTGTTTTACCTCTACTTTAATCTTCCCTATTGCCTTCCTTTTGCTACTTTTGAGTTAAGTCCGTCTTTTTCTAGTTCCTTAACTTGTAAATTAGGTTGTTGATAGAGGATCCTATTCTTTCAATGTAAGCATTTAAAGGTATGCACTTTCTCCTTAGAATTGCATTTATGGTATTCTAAAAGTTTTGGTATATTGTTTTTTTTATTTCCATTCATCTTTTTTTGGTTTTTGGTTTTTCTTTAGTACCAGCAATTGAACTCATGACCGTGTGCTTGCCAGGCAGGTGCTGTGCCGCTGAGCTAAATCCCCAGCCCTTCCACTCATCTTTATGTGTTTCCTAATTTACTTTGTGATTTATTCTTTGAACCATTGAATGTCATTTAATTTCCACAAATTTGTGAATTTTCTGGGTTTCCTTCTGTTGTTGATTTCTAATTTGATCCTGTTGTAATCAGAGAAGATATTTTGATATCTATCTTTTAAAATGTATTGAGATTTAATTTGTGACCCAACATATACTCTATGCTGGGCACTTGAGAAAAATGTGTGTGCTGCTGTTGTTGAGTGGGAGACCCTGTACATATCATTTGAGTAAAATTGGTTTATCTTGTTCTTCAATTCCTCTGTTTCCTTGCTTCTTTCTGTTTGTTCTATTATTGAAAGTGAAGTACAAAGTCTGTACTGTTCAAGAACTATACATTTCTTTCAGTTCTGCCAATGTTTGCTTTGTGCATTTTAATGGGCTGTTATTAGGTGCATAGTTGTTTGTAACTGTCACATCTTCTTGTAGCATTAAAGATTTTACAATTTATGATGCCTTCCTCTGTCTCTTATAAACTTGTTTGTTTAGGGTCTATCTCATCTGGTACTAGTGTAGCTGCTCTCTCTCTCTGTTGGTGACTGTTTTCATGTGCACCCTCTTCTGTTTCTCTTCCAGCCTGTTTTTCTCCGAGTCAAAGTGAGTGTCTCATGGACAGCAGACCGTCAGACGCTGTTTTTAAAAATTCATTCCTCTCATCTCTGTGTCCTGATTGGAGAGCTTAACTCATCTACATTTAAAGAAATTCTAAAAAGGGGGGACTTCTGTTATGTTACTGTTTGCTTTCTATAGTCCTTGGAGGTTTTGGTCCCTCATTTCTGAAATTACCATCTTCTTTTATAATTAGTTGATTTTGTAAATGAAATAGTTAAAGTTTTCTCATTTTATGTCTATTCTTAGCTATTTCTTTTGGTTACCATGGGGATTAAATTTAATGACCCAGAGTAATAATGCTTTAATTTGTGTTTATACCAGGTTGACTTTAATAACATAGCAAAATTCTGCTCCTTTCTTTAAAAACTACATACACACCATTTTCTTTTGATGTAATAAAATTACATCTTTATACCTCTGTGTCCAAGAGTACAAGCTAATAACTTTTTAATGTATTTATCTGTTAAATATGTGGGAAACAAAAAAGTAGATTAGGTACCATTGTTGGAGTGATACTAGCTTTTATAAATATTCCTCTTCACTGAGATCTTCATTCCTTCAAATGGCTCTGTGTTACATTAGTGTCTTTTCATTTTAAATTTGAGGACTGTCTTTAACTTTTTTTGAAAGGTGGTCCAGTGATAACAAATTTCCTTTGCTTTTTTTTGTTTTGGGGGGAGGTTGTCTTTTTTTTTTTTGAGACAGTGTGTCACTATGTAGTTCAGGCTGGTCTAGAACTCACTATGTAGCCCAGGCTAGCCTCAAACTCATGGTGATCCTCCTGCATCAGCCTCCCAAGAGCTGGGATCATCCTTTGCTTTTATTTATCAAGAATTTCTTCATTTCCTTCTCAGTTTTAAAGTACAGTTTTGCTGGATATAGGATTCTCAGTTTTCTTTAGCATTTTGATCATTTCAGCCCATTGCCTCAATCTACCAGAATTTCTGATGAGAAATCTAATAATTTTACTGGGAACCCCCAGTATATGATGAGTCACTTCTCTTTTGCTGCTTTCAAAATTCTGCCTTTCTCTTTCAACAGTTTGATTATAATGTATCATTTAGTGTGAGCCTCTGAGTTCACAATGGGAGTTCATTGACCTTTTTGGATGTTTATATTCTTGTCTTTCATCAAATTTGGGAAGTTTGTAGAAATGAGTTTTTCTCCTTTCTATATTTGTAAAGAGTTGCTGTAGACTGTTCTTGTGTCACAGACAGGCAGAAAACATTTTTTCAAGTCCTTCTGGGTCTTTTTTGAACCTCTGCCTTCCCATGGGCATGCATGGTTACTTCCTAATTTTCCTTGTATCTGTGGCCATTTTTGAATATCTTAATGTTCAATGTTTGGCTTCCAAATGGGGAAATAAGAGAAAACTGAAGTGAGAAAATGTGCCAGCACTTCAAATCTCCAGGGAGTTACTTCAGCCAAAGGGTGGGATGTGCAGCCATGGGGGCAGATGCAGCATTCGGGACTGTTGGCCTCTGCGATGTAATACTTAGATGTAATGCATAGTACACACATACATAATACAGTGGACACACATAGTAACACAGTGTAATACATACTATAGTATAATGCATAGATGTAATGCATAGTTCTCAATCAAGGGAGGGCAGAAGTGTTGTGCCCAGCAGGCTGTTGTGCAGGTTACTTCAGGAACTTTCAGCATAGGGCTGTTCCGAGGGTGACCAGTTCACCCCCATTGATCCTCCAAGTTCTTCTGCACAGGTGTGAGCTTCAGAGACTCCTGAGCTCCAAACTCGTTTCCCCAGTGAAGCTGTTGTCCAGGTGCGAGGTGGATCCCTCTGCTTCCTACTGTGCCATTCTTCTAGGACCATCTCTGTATCTCTTTTTTAATAATGATGATGTCTTAGTAGGGAAGAGACAAAAAGCTTAGCTGATGAATCTGTTAGTGTACCTTTTTCTGACATGTCATTACCAATTTCTTTCCCCTGAATTAAAATTGAAGAAATTTAGGATGCTTTTTGCTGTCTTTATAGATCCAGATCATGCTTCTTTCTAGTAGAGACACACAGATCACTGAGAGTAAATTTTAATCTTCTCTTGGGCAATACCAGGAGATATGAATTCATGTTACTAAAAAATTAATATTTCTAATTAATAGACAATAACAAAGACATAAAACACATAAACACAAGATCCTCAACAATAAAAAATTATAAAGCACTCTAGATAATGCTGAGACCTCTCACTGAGCTCTATTTTTATTGGCCTGAGGACCATTCTTTACCTTCCAACAGGAAGTTTTAATGTTAACTCTGGTTTTATTAGCTAATTCATTTTTATTAATTAATTTAAATATTATAGTTTTAATTATTTTATATTGCATTACTTACATTCTACAAATCAGTGATAGAAGCTAGTAAATGTAATCAAATCAGCAGGAACACCATTAGGAATTTTCCAAAGCTGACAGGTTTCTAAACCTGTTGAACAGAATGTTTTTGTTTTGTTTTGGTTTTGGTACCAGCAATCGAACTCAGGACCTTGTGCTTTCCAGGCAGGCATTTGTGCTGCTGAGCTATATATCCCCAGCCCAGCAGAACGCTTTTGTAGGGTTATATTTTAAAATTTTTATCTGATTCCACAGAAGAGACTAAAAAAGACAGTAGTGTATTTCAGTTGCAATTTGATAGCAGCACAGCATTTAGCCACCCTCTAACATCTTAAACATAATTTTCAGCCATTTTGCTCATTCCCAAGGGAGTTTCTGGTTTTAAATTTAAAAAAAAAAAAAAACTGGCTTAGAAGTACAGCTATAGAAAATTTAGGGACAATTTTCTAAATTGTATGTATATTGAAACATCTTATTCTTCTTCCCTGTGAATTACATGATGCTCTCATCTCACTGGGATTTCCTAGTTGACAGATCTGTGAAGCTCACAGTGGAAATTGGTTTTACCGAAACCGAAGGAGTCAGCCAAGCATTCAGGGCCTGGTTGGAACCAATGTTTTCCCTGGAATTGCCTGGGGTAACAGGACGATCCCTGCCCCGTAGCTGCCAAGACTCTCATCTGCAGATTACTTCTGGGGGTTGGTGCTCAAGGCCCACGGTGGTTTACTTAGCTGTCCCCTCAGCACCTACTTCCATGGTTGTAAGGTGTGGTCACCCGCCCGTCCACCCTGGGGCAGATGCTCTCACAGGCCTTCCTGCTGCTTCCGTCTCTCTAAAGAACCACTGCACTGCGGGGCTCTCCTGGCCAAGGAGGTCAGGCCAGAAACCAGTATCTGACCATGTCATCCCCACACTGATCCCCGGTGAGGTGGGCAAAAGAGCCAGCACCTGTACAGCCTGTGTGGACTTCTGTTTGCCAAAGCAAACTGGCCTCTGTTGTGGAAAGGCAGTTATTTACCCTTAGTCTATCAGCCCAACACTGTGTTACACTGGGAGGTTTTAGCAACTATGGACAACAGTGAAACTTAGATCATAAGCTTTTGTGTACATTTGCATCAGTGAGAATGTGTCTTACCTGTCCGGGTATCAAGTGTCAGCCTTAAAAATGTATAGCTCCCTGTACAATGTACCCATGGATCGTCATTTCTCAAAATACTCTAGATTTTCCTTCTGGAGGGTATTTAGCAAATGTAGAGGATAATTTCTGAGTCTCTGTTTAACAGCCTTTCTTCCTATTTCCCAATTAGTTTGTGCAAAGCATCTGGGCCTAAATTGCCTCTAAAGAAAGACTTAGTACCTACCGATCAAGAAATATTGGTTAAAGAAATGGCAGAAAATTGGTATAAATTTAAAAAATTATTCTAATTGATTTCATGTCATCATTTTATGTTATCTATTGTTTATTACTTAATCACAGAGGTTATTATTTTTAAAATAGCAAATATAATAGCAGTTAACATTATGGGTATAGTCAAATAAATTATTTTGTCTTTATTTGTAAGGTGGCTTGTCTGATTTTCTCTTTTTCAGAAAGGATATGAAATCCTCCATCTTTTTGAAACTGCACACTTTTGAGACCATTAAATAAATTTCCCTCTAAATTACTCTTTTAATAAATTATAAGCTCTTTATGTGGCTAATAAGTAAAGAACTTTTAAATTCCACTAATTTGATTTCTCAGAATATTATTTTTTCACAATTAAATACACTCTGATTTAAAATTATATGCATGTGTATATGTATACAGAATATTTTAAACAAACTTAAAATATTTTTTAGCTTTTAAAAATTGAATATAATGATGCTTATAAACCTGAACCATAAAAAATTATATCAACTTCTCTCTATGTATTCTGCTCCTTTCCCCACCCTCTTCTTTTCTACCAGCAGTGCCTTCATCCTCCCTGGATACTGTTTTTTTTGTATTTTATGGTTTAGTTTCAAACTTAATTCTTTAATAAATTTAGAATACCAAATCTCTAAGTGCTTTCAATTTCTTTAAAAATAAACACAAATAGTTGTAAAACTCATCACTATACTTTCAGTAAAGCCATTTACAAAAATGCTAACACCATATTTTTTTCTTTATAATTTCACAGGAAACTTGAGTCCTTGAAAACCTAGAGAATTTCTCAGTTTCTCTCTCATTTCTGTTGTATCTAGAACTCTGGCACTGCTCCCATTCCTTTTGTAGAGTAGAAGTTTTATTTACTTTAGAGTCTTCTTACTTTAAAAGCTGAAACAAGGAATCATATTTCACTTATTTTACATTATTAATTTGCTTTGCAATTACAGGGCAAACTGCAAGCATACATTTCCAGCGCCTGTCATGAAATAAAACATTTCCAGGGACAAATTATTGGGTTAAGAATAATGGCACTTGAAATTATCTCAGGCAAAGAAATGTCAGCTGAGTTGGCCCATTTGAGCTGTTCTAACAAATTACAGTAGATGAAGTGGTTTCTAAGCAACTAAAATTTATACACAGTTCTGGAAGCTGGATGTCCGAGATCGAGGTGCCAGCAGATTGGTGTCAGTAAGGCCCACTTTCTGGTCCACAGACAGGTACCTGTCTCACAGCAGAGATGGTGAGGGAGCTCTCCGGTCTCTCTGGAAAGGGCACTAATCTCATTCATGAGGCCCCACTCCCATAAACTCAGCACTTTCCAAAGCCTCCTTATACTGTTGTGTTGGGGTTAGGTTTCAGCATTGGAATTTTAGGGAGACAGGAACACTCGGACCATAGTACCAGTTACACAAATACTTGCAAGTATAATTTGGCAGATGCCCCATTCTCCTGAATCTCCTGTAGCTGTAACAAAGTACCCAAGACTAGGTAATACATAAGAAACAGAAATTTACTTCTCCTGGTTAGGAGGCTTCAAAGTCCAAGGTCAAGCTGCCTGCAGATTCAGCCATAACAGGGCTGCCTTCTGCTTTTGCAGTGGTATCTTTTTGCTGTATCTTCCAGAGGATGTGAGTTCTGTGTCCTCAGGGAACAGAGGGACGTGAGGTCAGAAAGGCTGATTTAATTCCCCTTGAGCCTTTTTTAGAGCCCTGTGCCTTGGTTACCTCCTAAAGGCCCTACTCTCTGAGTGTGTGTGGGGTGCTGAGGATTGAATTCAGGGCCTTTGCATTGAGCTATATCCCCAGGCCTTTTTATGTTTTATTTTGGGACAGGTTCTTGCCCACGTCAGTTGCCCAGGCTAGACTCAAACTTGTGATTCTCTTACCTCAGCATCCCAGAGTCCTGGGATTACAGGCCACTATGCCAAGCTCCCATCTCTCAATATATCCTATTGTGGTTTAAATTCTTACATACAAATTTTGGAGAGACATGTACATTGAAGCCGTGACACTGTGGACACCACAACCTCAACTGTACCGTGACCAGGACCACTGTGCTGTCCTTGCTGCTCATTCCCCTTCATCTAGAACTCCAGTGGGTCAGAGCTTTACATATTTTTCAAGAACTCCTGAGTTGCTGGTAATGAGTCAGAGCAATCTACTTGCCAGGACTCGGATGTGTTTGGCACACCAGAAAGAAACAAGTAGCTGATTTTTCAAAAGGGGCCCATAATCCCAAAGAAGGTGCTACTGCACATGCCCCAGGTGCCAGACCCAGAACCTCATCTTCCTGTCCCATCCTGGCCTTGGTTGGGTTGATGCAGTTACCTGGGCCACAGAAATGCCTTAGCTCATTGGCTAGAGAGGGTGTATCTTCTGGCATTTAAAAAATATTGATATTTCAAGCTAAAACTTTTGCGTCACTCTACAGTGTTTTCAGTGGGATCTAATTGCTATGGTGATTTGACCGCCTGCCATCTATTATCTTTTACAGAATATATGAAAATACTTTCTTCTGAGCATGCAGAATTGTTCTACAACTACTTTCTTCCTTTTGATTCAGACTCCCATTCTACTATTCCTTTGGAATCCTATGCCAGTGTGGCAGATGCATTTGTTTTTGTTCAAAGATATTTTATTCATTGCCTTTTTATTCTTACAACCAAAATCTGTTTATAGATTGAAATTAATTTTCAAATGTAATTTTCTGTAACCATGAGACTCCACATATTGTTTCTTTGCATTGTCACTGTAATTATTATCAGTATGCAGTTGACTAAAATTAAGACAATTGTTTTAATTGATAAATATTCAATATAAAAAGTAAAATCATGGGAAATGCAATATATGTCATGAGTGGGTGGCCCTCTCCTTGCCCATGTGTCCACAGAGTGTTCCTATGGTAAGAAGGGTTCAGCATCACTATTTTCTCTGGTTTTCATTTTTAGAAACTGAAGCAAACTTGCTCACATAAATAGGAATGAAACATAGAAATGATTTGCTATAATGTCATTCAGTTTTTTTGAGCTCCTTCCAAATGGTTTGCCAAGAACCAGCTGGTGATTATTAGACAAGCTTTTTCTAAAGATCTATCAGCTGGCAACTTGACTAGGTCTCCTTCAGTGTTGTTGGAAGTGCAAATTGCTGCTCTGGCTGCAGAACTGTCTCCTCAGTCACCAGGGTGCAATCAGAGGTCTGCACAGGGCGGGTGGCTGGGAAGGCTGTACCCAGAAAGATGCACTGACTGGAGTTTGGGTGAGCTGGGGTACATGGGGATGTGGAGACTGTGAGGGGGAGGTGGTGAAGGGGAAGGGGCCAAAGGCATTCTCAGACAGGTGACTTAGGAAATCAAGGATTTAGAGATGATAATCACTTCCAGACCATTGATGCCACATCTGGTTCTGTTTTTGCATCTACTCCTTCTCAAATCTGAGGACCATAATAGTGGGACAGCATCATCTCCAGATGTAGCGCCATTGTCTGTAGGGCCTGAGAAGACCCTACAGTGAGCACAGTTTGTGACAGATGCACAGTGATGTTGCTGGACTGTTGGGGCAGGCCTGGGAATGCCCTTTTCTGGAAAACACCAGGAATCCAGAGAGTTTGCCCAGAAATGTGTCTCTTGGATGCCAGATGCCAGACCCGGAGTCATGTACTCGAAGTAGCTGAGCGCTCCTGCAGACCCCCCGGTGTGTAGGCCAGGTGTCAGGTAGTGGCCTCGTCTATGTCTGAAGTCACCTGTAACCCATTCTGGGAGCCAATCCACGCTGGTGTGAGCAGAGTGCGGTCACGGGATGTGGCTGTCACACACCTGAGCGGCCTCTGGCGCAGGCATGTTTTGTTGCTCAATACTAAGAGCAGGTTTGATTACCACAGATGAAGACAGAGAACAAGTGGCTGGATGGAAACTTACGAACTCTCAGAACTCCTTTCTGCCCACACTTTGACCTCTGCCCTGCCAGCCTCCCTGAGGGAGAGTGACACCACCTCTCAGATACTTGTTGTCTTTGTTTCCTTCCGCCAGGGGACAGATGGATCAGGCTCTGTCTTCACGCCTTCTGGCTTCTACTCTAGAGGCTGTGACTGTGGCTGTCTTGGTTCCTTTACCTTCCAACCTCTCTTGGCCCTTTCTATGCTTTTTAACCCCCACTGGTGGAGCTGGAATTTAGTTCTCATATGTCTTAGCCAGACAATTATACCTAACAATCCTTCAAGGCCTTCTCCACCTTAACAGTTTTGGTCTAAAGTAATAATTATACCATGCAATTAATTTTTTAAAAACTTCATTGTATGAGTCAGCTCTCCTCATGCTGGACACAATACTGACACCCACAACTTAAAGGAGGAAAGCTGTAATTTAGCTCATGGTTGGGGGTGATTCAGTCCATGGTGAGCTGCCTCCAAGGTAGGATCATGATGCCAGAAAGATGTGGTGGGATAAAGTTGCTTAGTTCATGGCTGCTGGGAAGTAAACAGGGGAACAGTGCCAGAGAACAATGACCAGGGACCATGTACCATTCCTATGGTTACGCCTCCATTTTTTACCGGCCACTGAGATCTGTACTATTCAAATATAGCTGTGTGGAGATGAAGAGGCTCACTTGCCTCAAATCACCATCTCACCATATATAACTGTGTAAGGTTTTTTATAGTAAGGAACAGGGAAGGGGGAGCACAAAAGATAATGCAGAGCTTCACACTTGCTTTATCACTTCCATCCATCTTCAGCTCATCTCCTCCCCCCCCTTTTTTGTGGAAAGGAAACTGAGCTGTGACCTCCTAAGGCCAGCTCCTGCATATTCTGTTACTTTTCTGGGGCTGAGCAAAGGAAAGGTGTTGATTATGTGCTCAGCAGGATGAAGTTTGAAGTTTATCTCTAAAAGGAAAACAATCTAACTTTTAAAGTTCCATTTTGTGGGGCCACTCACGCCATGACCCACCCAGACACACCGAGGAGAGCTCTTTGCTAATCTGTAGGCGTTTCTTAATCCAGCAAAGTTGGCACATTAGGATCAATTGTCACAGCATTTGTGAACATAATTTAATTTCCTTAAGTGGCATTCCTATCTTCTGTGACTGTCCCCTGCCTCTATCATTTCCCAGCACCTCCCCTACACAGATCTGGAGTGAGTCACTTCCCAGGGCCACCTGAAGGAGACCCAGGGACACAGCAGTGGGACCTGTGATCACAAAGAATAGTTTTTCCAACCTATGGACTGTTTCTGCCTCTGTTCCCCACTGTTTGAATGGATGAACTCACACTATGGCCATTTAGTTTGGGCTTACATCCCACTGTTTATGGGGAACCTGAGGGTAGAACATAGTGTAGGGGAGGAAAAACTCATTTACTTTTGTAGGGTCAGTACCCCGGGGCCTGAAAATTAAATGAACAAGAGCCAAGTTGGCCAGAGGAGATAGTTTATGGAAACATGCATCAGGCACACACTTCAGAGCGCTCAGTGGGGAGTAACTCAAAGGGGGTTACAGGTGGGTTTGTATCCTTAACTTAGGGGAAAAGGAATAAAGCACAAAAGGTTATATGGGAAAACCAAGCAGTTTTCTTGAAGAAAGACAAGGAGGTTTTTAGAGCAAATGGAAGGTAAGAACGTTTGTGACAGTTTAGCAGCTGGGTACCACTGGAGTGTGGTCCTGAAGGACTCAGGGGTAAGAAGACAGGACCACCAGTTCATTTGTTGCAGTGCTGCAGCGGGGATCTGGAAGAGATGGCAGGAGCCCCTGCTACGCTGAGACTTCACTGCAGTCTGGTAACAGCTTGTCCTCTGAACCAGTTTCAGTATCTTATGGGTGTAGGTTTTGGAAGTAAAAGCAGTTGTGTATCTAAGTTGTGTTACTTTAAAAGCTACAGTTTCCCTATTTTATCCTATAAGATACAGTAGCTTTGAGAGCACAATAAAGAAAATACTGTAGAGTTTTGCAGATTTCTTTCCATTATCAACCTCCAGAACAAGTTAATCCCACATGTAATTGGCTTCACAGTTTTAAGACACTGGCAGGTCAAACACAGTTTTGGTTTTACTTTATAAATACACCTAATGTATATTTCTTTTTTCCATAGGGTTAAAAGGACCCTATTACAATATAGAAAATGAGAAAAATATGGAAAAGCATAAACATGTAGAGTAATTTTAAATGTAACAAAATGTAAAGTCATCGCTTTTAACAGCGGGTGTTTCATCTCATGACCTAGTTACTGCCATATCTGTATTCACACCTCTGCCTGTCTGTATCTATCATCAGTATCTGCATATTTCTGTTTACATCACTGCCATTTATATAATCTACTGATACTGAATAATACTGTCATACTTTTGATAATGTCCTCTTAAGGCTCTCCAAAATTCTTAAATATCTTTAAAGGCATGATCTTTACCAACTATAGAGTTTGGACCCCATAGCTATACCATACTTTATACCATACGCTCTGTTGTTAAATATTTTCTATTTTCTACCATCATAAATTTTCTATTTTCCACCATTATAAAAAAACACTATGACAAACAGCTGCATACATCAGTTACTGTCTTTGGATAAACTCGTAGAAGTGATTAGGACAAAAAATTTGTATATTTTCACATAAACATGCTTATTTTACAAAATTTCTTATTGCAAAATGTTCTTAGGTTAATTTAAGAAGAACGTATTAATTCTCAGTTTGAGTTTTCAGCGCAGATTCCCGGATGCCTCTGGGCAGCATCACCGTGAATTCCTGGTTGGGATCCTTCGACCCACACGGGAAATGACATCAGCACAGTTGTCCAAGATTCTGGCTTCTCGGTCCCTTCTCTGCCCTCTAGTGGTCCTGTTGAGAAGTGGTGAGGCAGAAAAGTAACCAGCGGATTACTTATGACCCAACTGACAAAAGTAACACAAATTAAGCACAAAGGAGCGTGAACAAAACTATTTATGTAAGAATACAACTGCTAAAAAATTTAACGTGGTACAATTTATTTTCATTTTGTCATTTTTTGCCGTGTGGATGATGTTTTTAGCATTTTTTTCTTTCAGTAATATGAAGGTATATACCTTTTTATTTTTTTAATAGTTTTTTTATTTTAAAGAGAAAACACAATAAGAACAGATTATAAGATATAGGCAGGAAAGATTAACAAACGATATAAGCACAAACCATTCTTTTTAATGAGCTAATAGATATTAGTAGGATATTTACCCAGCTCTAGGGAGGCTGAGGCAGGAGGGTCGTTGTGAGTTCCAGACCAGATGGGGCTACAAAGTGAGCTCAAGACCAGTTTGAACTGCATAGTGAGACCCTGTCTCAAAAAAACGTTTATCTTAGCTATCTTGTGTATATATATATGTATATTTTTTTTTCTTTTCCCTTCCTTCTTTTCTCTTTTCCCCCACCCCACCCCAGCTGTTCATTCCTTTTGAGCAGTAACTTCCCCTTTCACAATATCTAGTATACATTTTGGATCTTACTTACTCTTTCAGTTTTTTACACTAGGGAGACAATACAATGATAACACATGCAAATCTGATCTATTTCGCTTATGAGTATGGTCTCTAGTTGCATCCATTTACCTACAAAGGCCTCAAACTTACCCTTCTTCATAGTTGAGTAATACTCCATTGTATAAAAATAGCACATCTTTTTTATCCATGCCTTGGTTTATGGGCAATTGGGTTGTTTCCCAGATTTAGCTATTATAAACTGTGTTGCTATAAACATAGGGGTATGCACCCTTTTAAAAGAAATAATTTTAACATGTTGTTTATATCACTATAAAATTCCAATATTCTAGGGGGTGAGACTATGACTATCTCTGAAGTCTGGAGTGTTCACAGAGAACCTCTAGGCCAGCCTGCTCCTGATTTCCCATAGATAAACTCTTTTCTTCCCCATCTAGTGTGTAGGAGCTTATAAGTACCCTTGAATGTTTAGAAATGACCTAGGATATTCCTAGATGTTATTCTTTATTGACTTTGGTAGGTGAGTGGCCTGGAATCTTCAGGGACACCTCGAACTTTACACTTTACAGGCTTGCACCACCATACCCAGCTTTCATTGCACAAATTTAGTTTCTGTAATGTTACAGTGAGTGCTGGCTTCCGCCTGGCAGGAGTTTCCTGCCTCTCCTTTTAGGGGAGTAGTCGCTGTTCTTTGACCCTCAACATCAAGCTGAAGTGAGAAAAAAGTGAATCCTTTTTGCATGCGATTTTATTATTTTATTAATTCATAGTTTGATTTTGGAAAAATTAATATTTTTACCATCTTAAGAATCTTGAGTATGATGTTTATCATAATTTATTTTGACCTTTTTCTCAAGTTTACCATGGTTTTTGTAAAAACTCTATATTTTTATTAGATTTATTCTTTTACATCTTTCAGGTTTCTTCTCTCTTTCTCAATTGTGAATGCTGTCTTTGCAAATTAATTGCTGCTGGTGCACAAAAGCACTATTAATTTTTGAATATTATACTTGTCAGCAGGTAATTAGTAAATTCTTGGTAAAATCATTTGGATTTTATAGAAACTACATTATGTGTGAAATCAGCTTTATTTTATTCTAACTTGTTACATTTATTTCTTTTACTGTGTCTTTTATGACTTTATTATGAAAAAGCACTTAGTTTATGTTTTCTTTCATATTGCTTTTCTACTATCTGAAATTCTTGGTTCACAATTCGCTTTCTCAAAACATTGTCACATTGGGCTTTTGAGACATCTTGTTTTGCATGTGCCTGGGGGCTCTTGATCTTTCTGTGTGCTCTGCATGAGGTGGTGGATGACGTCCCCCAGAGGAGTCCTGTGTTTGCTCCTGCCAGGGAGCGCAGACCCATTTCTGGCACAAGACCATCATGGCAAACCTCAATTTGGACAATGTTGCCATTATAAATGCACTCCCAAACTCATGGAAGGCTCACATCTGGCACTTCTGATTATCAACGAGTATCTTACAGATGTGTTTCTCACATGAGCCCAGGACAGGGCACACACACACCCTTTATCCTCTCTCGGCTAACTGGGGCTGGGCTTCAATCTCTCACACCCCTTGCTCTGTCTGCAGCACTGTCCATGCCAACTCCTCACCTCATGGTCACACCCTCCGTCCCTATGTCCTAAAGAGCTGCAGTCTATGCCTGAGCCACTGAGAAACAGTTCAGTTAAAAAATGGGTGAGGGACACGAACAAGCATTACTCCAAAGAAAGTATATAAGCGACAGGTGAGCACCTAAAAAGTCTTGTGTGTTCCAAAAATTCCCCTCCTAAGAATGTACCCAAGATTAATCAAAGAAGGTATTCAAACCAGTATGGACACACATATTCATAACGTTAGTCAAGCAGCCCCAAGGTGGAAACAGCCCAGGTATCCATCAGTGGGTGAATGAATAAATAAATTGTTCTCTGTATGCACATGGAATCCGACTCAGCCACAAAAAGGCATGAAGGACTATACTAATACAGGCTATAGTGTGGCTGAACCTTGTAAACATTATGCTGAGTGAGAGTGCCAGTCATAACAGGCCTAGAATGTTTGAGCCTATTGGTATGAAACATCCAGAATATGTAAATCCACAGACAGAGTGCAGACGTCCGGTGTAGGGACTGGGGGAGGAGGAACAGGGAGTGACTGACTGCTCCGTGGGTACAGAATGATGCAGATGCTTTGGAACTAGAAGGTAACACAACATCATGACTGCACTAGCACTGTTTAGTTGTTTACCTGAATGTTTGCTTTGTGATGCTAGGAATTAAACACAGGGCATCACTGAGCTACACTTCCAGACAATTGTTCATTCTTCAGTGGTTAACATTCTGTGATGTGAAATTCACTGCAATAAGAAAAAATTAATACAAGAACAGAAAACCTGAACTGGAAGATTATGTAGGACAGTCTCAGGGACTCGATCCCCTTTCTTCATTTTCCACCTCATTTCTGTATGCTGTGGGCTGACCCTTCATTTTTAAAATGCAACTATTCATTTGATTCTCCGTTTACTTTGCTCTATTCATCTCTTCCAAACAGATGTAGTAAGACAGCACTTAAGTTATTCTCGACTACCATCTTGCTGGAGATTGAGGTCCTCTAAACTGTTCCCTCCATTGCTATTTTATTCTGGACCAAAGCTGGTGGTGGGGGAAAGAGCGTTGACTGTGATCAGGAAGGCCCATGGTAGTTTTTGGCTTGCTCCAGCTGCGACAGTCTCACACCCTCCTTTTGCATGATCAGGCAAAGCCACAGTCTCTGCCATGTCTGCTTCCAGCCTCCGCTGTTTCTGTGCTGTTGTCCTGACTGTCCAGGGGCACCACTGGCCCCTGAGGATGGTCACTGTCCCCTCTGGTGAATCATCCTTCTCTCTCCTCTTTCGTCCCTTCCATCTCTGCCACTTCCTACCTTTGGGCTCCAGCTGTGAAGCCTCAGGAGCTCGCACACACCAACATCTACATCCTTGGACACATTTCTGATCCTTCATCTGGGGAAGAGTTACAGGTTGAAATCCCCAAGCTAGCAGTGTCTGAAGGGAGATCATTTCTTGATTGATGCTACAACATGAGGATCTCATAATTTAGAGCCAATAGAAACCCAAGTACTGTGGGCAGGTTCATAGTGAGCTTAGGTGGAGAGCAGGGGAGGGTCATGGAAATCAAACTCATCCCTCCTACAGTGAGGACCTTTATCCTGTGAGGAGCATTTAAATATGCCTTAAAAACAAAGTCCATCTTTTGTTTTTAGTCATGAGTTTTCAGGATTTCACTGGCTGCTGTGTGCAAAATTTTTCTCTTACTGTGTGCTCTGCTGACATCTAGTGGTGCAGAATGAAAATGTGCGTGTGTGTGTGTGTGTGTGTGTGTGTGTGTGTGTGTGTGTGTGTG
>NW_004955439.1:15208277-15254408 GCF_000276665.1 Chinchilla lanigera
AGAGACAGAGACACAGAGAGAGACAGAGAGACAGAACCAGAACCAGAGAGAAAGGGAAGGAGGAAGGGAGAGAGAGAGATTTGGATGCGTAGAGAGACTCCAAGGGCTGGGAATCTTCTGAATTCCAGTAAGGAGGAGCAGGGAGAGGATGTGCACTTTTGGATGAAGTGCCCAAAGAGTATCTCAGTGCCATCAGAAGTGTTTAACAATCAACTCTGCAATATGGCCCCCAACCCAACTCTTCTTTTACAGTATTGGGCCCAGGACCTTCACACTGAGCTGTATCTCCAGCCTCCAAACACTCTTTTTAATTTTTTATTTTGAGACAGTGTCTCACTAAGTAACCAAGGTGCCAGACTGGGACTGACCTTGAATCCCTCTGCCTTGGCTGCCCAGAGTCCTGGGTTATAGGTTTGCCCTATTATGTTAGCCATTCATGTTAATCATCTTGATAATTTCCAGGTGATTTCAAACTGATGGAATTTTAAGGTTGGTTGTACGGCCTAATTGTAGGAAACAGAATTCCGGTGCTGCTGAGCTGACAGGAGGGCTGGGCTGTGCGAGATTCCCCCACACGACCTCAGCTTCTCCTCCCTCCCAAACTGGAATTGGGAGGAGTCCAGGATAAAAGCCAGATCTCCAGATTCATCTCCTCAGCCTTGAGAGCAGACTCCTAAGATAGCACAGGCAAGAACCATACTGCCAATGTTCTCAAAGAAGGATGACAGGCCTGCAGACTCCCTGTCCTGCTGTAATTTAGGGGAAGTCTTTCTCCCTGCAGGCCATCATGGCCGATGTCTGCTGGCAGTGCTGTCTGCAGGGTCTGGCAAGCACCTCCTGTCCTCAGGAGCTGGAGCACTGCAGACCCTGTCTGACCTCTGCTGTACAGTAAGCAATGAGGCGGGGTGGCTAAGTGACTGACCATGGTCTGGTACCCGCCATAAACCCCGGAGGGAAGCAGCTGAGGCACCTTGAGAGATCACCAGCATGGCGCTAGAGGCAGGCACAGAGCAGGGAGAGCCAAGCTTCCTGGGGACCAGTGACAATCAGCACTGGGCATGTGGGCAGATACTCCAGCCAAGCCACCGCTGGAAAGTATCAAAAAATTTCTAGAACCCTATGTATAATTTTGTTTAAAAAATGGCACACAGGCATGGCTCCTATTAGCTTCTTGCCCACCACTATTTAAATGTGCATTTAGGGGAACTTGTATGAGTCCTCAGGATCATCTATCACCCAGCAGACAGGGACACTGACAGAGACCTAACTGCCTTCTGCAGTGGCAAAGTGTCCTGTCAGGTTCACTTAAAGGCCAAAGTTAAAAGGCCCTGGAGGATCAAGTGCAGCCTGGTTATCCTGCCTGGAAATTCCAGCTTCATGGAGGCTTCACTGCTGGCAATCCACACTCTTGACAGGACGCTGGCTCCTGGTCTAAGTTTCAAGAACAGCCACAATCTGTACCTTTTCCTAAGGTGTATATCTATCATTTACCTACAAATTTCTGTAACATTATTTCAAGTAAACAAAACACCAAAATATTTGACCATTTTCATGTATTTTACTCACAGCTATCTGCTGAATTGTCAAATTTTCTCTTCACGGAGTACTCCTGGAAGACAATTGTTTGTACAAAGAGTTCTATGTCAGCTCAGTAATCATGATGATATTAAAATTATGCTAAAGGTATTTCGATATACTGTCCCATTGGGGAGTAAAAAATTTAACAGGTATTTAAGAGGTAAGAGCAGGAAAGAAGAAGGCACCAAACTGGGTTGTTCAGCAGTCAGGATTACCTGCTGGTCTCTGGCACCCTCCAGCTGAGTGTGTCCTTGGGCCTTGAGGCATGATGTCCCTTTATGCCCTCTCCTGCCTCTCTTGGTAACTCCCAGCTACCTTCTCCAATAACATGTTCGGGGTGGAGGATACACCTCAAAGTTTGTGGTGCTGGCAACCGGGGACTGCTGGAGGCAGCAGAGATACATCAAATCTTCTCACACTTCCTACCTTGATTAGATGGTAATCCTAATGCTCTTCTAACATTTGAACTGTAGTTATTAGCAAGGAGAAAGTGAGATGAATTTAAATTTTGGCTTTTTCTTTATCTCTTACTTGTTAGTGGATCTGAGCCAAGGGACAGAGGGCACAGGACAAACAGAGCAGGAAAAAGCCCTGTATCAAATAGAAGATGGAAACGTAGCCCCTGAATATTGTATGCACAGAGATCAGGATGGCCATGATTTCTGTCCTCCATTGTAACATCCAAATCATTCCAGCCTAAAAGAGATTTGGGAGAAGGAGAGGAGTCCTAGATGGATGTGTTCCTAGATTTGGAAGTCAGGGAGTCAGCACGATTAGAATTCTGCCTAGGTATACGCTTGCAGATTAAAGTCACTGGAGCTAGCATCTTTGATGCCGTGAGGGATGAAGCAGCTCTAAAGATCTGCCCAGCCCTGCCAGTGGGTGGATGCTGTGCCTCAGGAGCTTAAGCAAGTGACCTTTATCAGTTGACTTTTGAGGTCAGTGTTGGAAATATCATCACTTCCTCTGGTGGAATTTTAAAAGTTACACAAAAGCTGCAAGTTCCCCTCTTCAGGTCTTCTCTAAAGAGCTTTCTACAAGTTAAAGCGGCTCCCAGAGCCACACAAAGTCATGTGGAGATTAATGTTCAGGCACAAAAAGTTCCGAGGCTTGGTTGGTACTCTTTGTAGCATCCTTAACGATGAAGTTGTGCACTGGAAATATATCCTGAGACTTACACAGCTTCTATTTCCCTTTTCTGTTTTTCCAGGGCAAAGGCGATGCGACCTCAGCTGAGACACAAGCAGCTGCCTCTGCAGAGGTAAGAAACATCATGCAGGGTTTTCTCCAGGCAAATGTAAGTTACAGTCTTTAAAAATGCTAAACATGTGGTCTTTCTCAATTCCTTTGGTGGTTTTACACTGCCTAGGTCTTGCAAGCCGAAGTGTGGTGTGCTTGCAGAGGAGTGGAACTCTATAGAGTAAAGTGTAAATTTTTTGACCCTGGAAAGGACAGGAGTGTGCTGAGTTGTGCAACAATGTCTCCACACAGCAGGAGTGTGCCTGCCTGCTGAGCTGGACACTGCATTGTGCTATACACCCCTGGGGGATTTCATCAGAATCTGTGGATCTCTGGGGTACTACAGATATGATTTTATGTGCCATCTTCCTTCAAAGTACCTATTATGTGACTTCAAATAAGTAGGGGTCATAAATGGCAAATGAGGTGATAGCCAGACATGAATGTCACCCACCAACAACCACTTTCTGGATGTGTAGTTGATACCTTCCGGCTTGCGGACGCTTGCGCCTGGACAGATAGGTGCTCAGCAGAACCTGTTTAGGAATTCAGCCTAACGTGAGTATTTTAGGTGAGGATGAATTTCTACAATGTTTTGAACAGCAATCTATTTTTGTTAGAAACATTATTAGTAGGATGGTTTCTAAGACAGTTTTGTGTTTGTGTCAATGCCTCTGTCCCATGATACAAGTGGTGATAACAGCACCTGAGACAGTGATTAGGGCTGAGAATCCACAGCAGCCAGGCAGGGAGATTCTTGCTGGGCCTCTGTTAATCTATCTTAAAGTGTTGAACTACCAGGTGGCTCATATTCCACAAAAATAATCCTTTTTTTTTTTTTGTAATGGGAATCAAACTCAGGACCTTGCACTTGCCAGACAGGCACTTATGTCACTGAGCTATATCCCCGGCCCACAAAAATATTCCTGACTTGTGCTAGCCTATTTGCCAGCTTTCTGGAAGTTAAAAAGTAATAAATAAATAAGAAAGGTCTTCTAAGAGAAGGATGCCTTCTCTCACAGAAGCAGGTCGAACTGTAGGGTAGCCAGTAACCTACAGTGGCAGGCCTCTTCCCACCCCCTCCGTGTGCAGAAGACCCAGGCAGTGCCAAGTTCTATACCCCTGGCAGAAAGTACCCTAAACACTTGGCTGCTGAATGTCAGATAGCAAAATAAACAGTGCTTCCCTCTGAGCCCTGCTGTCTTATTTTGTGAGAGCTGTAGTTCTCCTGTGTGTGTCTGAGCATGTTTTACAAATACCCGGATGCTAAGTGGTTCAATAAGAGTTTCTTGGTGCATTATCTTGCAGAATCGAGTTTCCTTGCAAGACACAAAAATTGTGCTGGTAGAATTGTGTGGTTCATATTAGCCAATCTACGGCTATATACTTTCTCAGAGTGGTTATAATTGTTCTTATCTAAGTGGTTGGACAAAGGCCTGAATACTATATTGAATTGCACCCTAATGTAAATGAGCTCAGAAACAAAGTTAGAGAAGTGTATCCAATTGTGCCTTTCCTCATAATCTCTTTTCAGTCTAGTTTATAAACTGCTTAGGAACAAGAGAGCTACACTTTAGTTGGTGATTGTTAGCAAAATTTCACTTGGGTTTGTACAGATGTGAAAGGATTTATGTTTCTTGAGAAATCAAAAGTTTCCTTATTATATGTATGCTCACAATCCATGCTTAGCCTAGACACCCCAAATGCATAGGACATTTCTATTGATTGTCTCCTTTTCCTCTGGTCATAGAAATGGACTAGGTAAAGGGGTCAAGATGGGTCTAGTGGGAGATGATAGTGGAATTCAGAGATGATGATGGAGCTAGTAGAATATTCCTGAGAAGTCATTCCTGCACACATCGTTGATGTCCTTCAAGGCATTATCCACAAGGCCATGTGTAGAATGGAAACTACAAGAATTCCGTTGTTTCCATGAGGATAATGCTTCCAGACCACATCCTAGCATCAGGCAATATAAGGCTAACATGGAAGCAAATCCTCTCAGTGCACTTAGCCCTGGTGAGCCAGTCCAGGTGTCAGTTACTTTCTCATTGCTGAGACACAATACCTGACACCCACAACTCTAAGAAGCAAGTTTATTTTGACTCACAGTTTGTAGATATTTCAGTCTATAGTCTGCTGGTTCCAAGGCTGAGAGGCATAGCAGAGGAGAAACAGTTGATGGTATGGCAGCAGGAAGCAGAGAGAGATTTAGGGAGGAGGAAGGGAGATAGAACCTTCCAGTCCAAACACCCAGTGACCCACCTCCTCCAACTAGACTTTATCTCCCAACATCACACTTAGCTGTGGACTCATCAGTGGACTAGCCCATTGGTCAGTGTCACACCCCTGACCCAGTCACCTTCCAAAAGCCCCACCTATGAGTGCATGAGGCTTTGGGAGGACATTGTGATATAAACTATAACACCGTACTTTCAAGATTTACCTTAATCTTGGCAGATAGGAATCTCTTACGTTTGGGGTAAAGACTGCCATGAGAAATGCTGGATGCAGCTCAGTGGTAGTGCTTGCTTAGCATATGCAAAAGCCTACTGTTTCTCCAGGGTTGTCATGGAGGCAGCCAATGTAGCAATCACAACCAATAGTGTCTTTTATGTATTTTTCCTAATGGAGCTTGCACGTTGCCTCCAGATTAACAACTAATTACATATTTTTCTTTTTCTATCATGATGTCAATTTTTATTGAGTTTGCTTTATAAAAAGACATTTTAGGAAAGAGATGAAGTATGTTAGAATCCACATGGGAGGACACTGTCTTTGTTGATGCTCCCAGCCTCAACCAGATCAGAAGGGAATGGTGGGGGCACTTCCTCTGTCTGCTGAAGAGCCTTCTTGTGTCCCCTCTTTTTCTTTGGAATGAACATATGTGTCCTGTTTTTCACAGTTGTTCTGCTCACTGGTCTATTGATTCAGTGATCTCTGGATTCCATGGACCCTGACAAGCAAAGAGTGTTGTTCTCCCAGACTTGGTGCTGGATGGCTCACAGGAACATGGCCGTATTTGATTCTTATAATGTAGCAGTATAGACCGAAGTTATGATTTCACAAAAAGAAAAGTGGTCTGTGGGTAAAGAATGAAAGCAGCTCTAAGGTTTGCTCTGAGACAGAATATGTGATGTGCCCATGACACATGCCCATTGCTGCCTATCTGACATCAGGGCCTGTGCATGTGTATTTATTTATATTGTTTCTCATCCTTAATAATTTGTGAAATAATCTGTTCTTTTGTCAGATACTTTTATATGCAAATGAAATAAGAAATGATTCAAACTTAATCCTTTGAAAAATAACTTAGCTGCAATGTGCTGAGACCCAGGAACAAGACATAAAGGGTGCTGCAAATACCGGCTGAATAGTCACCCTTCCAAGCTTCTCTCTGAGACCTTTTGCCTGACACAGGTGGCAGTCTGCAGAATGCTGGTGAACAGCAACCATCCCATCAGAGTCACAAAATTAGCTTTCAGATTAGAATTCTGCAACTCTTTTTTGTCTTACCTTCTTCTGTCCATGCTTTGATCTTTCTCATCCTGGACCAAACCAATTCTGATCTTGACAATAAGGAAGATTCAGATGGTTAAGCTGGATTGTCAACTTGATTGGACTGAGAAATATTTCGGAAGTTAGTAAAAGCCATTGGTTGTCTCTGTAGACTTCTGGATCATGAGGGCTCTAACTTCATCAAGTGGATTAACTATTGATGAGATCATAGTTTGACACCATTACTGAAAGGTGATAGAGACTTAGGAGGTAGGGCCTAGTTCAAGGGAGTGGGTCATAGAGGCATGACTTTGAGGACCATATCTAGTACCTGGACCCTTCTTCTTTGGCTCTTTGCCATTCTCCCTGCTGCCAGGCTGCAGCAGGGTGAACCACTTTCCTCTGCTATATCCTACCACCACAGTGTTTCTCCTTTGCTGCAGGTCTACAAGCAATGGAGCCAGTTGACCATGGACTGAAACCTCCCAACCATCAGTTAAAATAAATCTTTCCTCCTCTGAGCTGTTTGTACTGATTAATACAGAGAAGTTTGTTTTTGTCTCTCTTGTTGAATTATTCTTTGTCTCCATTGTAAGGCCTGAAGCATGTGAAGTACAGACTTACAGATCTATTTTGTTTTCTGATGGCATTGATAGGGTGGAGGTAAAAGGTGGCATGGAAGAAATGGCTTAAACATAGGGAACAAAACACATAAGTTTGTTTTTGGAAACAAAAATTCTAAAATGAAACTGAGTATTCATGCAGAACCCCCTAGCCTGGAAAACCCCTAGCAAAGGAACTCCTCATCCACTCCTGATCCAGTGACTTATGGAACAGTTCTGCAAGCAGCTGGGAGGACAGAGGGAGACACATCCCTGGACATGTGAACAAAGTCAAGAAGGGGTACCTGGGTCATAGGAGAAGTCCCTTAGGACTTCAGGGAGCATCAGGTAGAACTGGGCATCCATTGGGCAGGTAAGGTACTGAGGGAAGCTTCTCGAACAGGACTGGCAGTCAACAAGGAGAACAGGGTTTCCTATGCTCTATCCCTGAACAATCACTAAAGAGAGGAACACAGCTTTCCTGTACCCAATCCTTAGCTGATCTTGCAGAGTCTATGTATTGCACCTCAGCAGAAACTAGTGATGTATGCAGAGGAGGTAAAACAATAGAGACAGACACAACAGAAAGATAGCATTTCCAAGCCTTTCTCCCATCTTAGTCACTCATCAGATTTCTGTATCCTGAAGCCAGAAGGGCAGTGTTTTCACTGTGAAAGTAACCTTCAGGCAACTGTTATCATAAGCCACACATCAGAGATGTTATCTCAAACAAAGCTAGAGATAACAAAGCTACATTGGTCAGCTATGGGATCTCTAAAATAAGTAATGTTTTAAGTTGCTAGAGCAAGTGATGCTACAGAGCCTAGTTAGGTTTTCTTTGGCAATGATTTTTCATTTTATGCAGACATTTTGCTTCTGTGGTTTTATCAGGATCTCATGTTGGTCTGTTGAAAAGAACACTAGGGTAAGATAACAACCTGACACACTACAAAAGGTGGTAGTTTATTGCACCTGGGGTTTTATTTTGTCCTCTCAGGCAGCTATCCCACTCCTGTCCTGTTCCCACCAATGTGGCCCCTAACTGTGTTAGTTCTATTTGGAATCAGTGATCCACCTGTGAATTTTTCTATTATAACCACAGCCATTTTGGCACTGACCTGCAGCAAAGCAGAAGCAGTGGGGAGCATCTTGTGTATCCCTGACAAGCAGTGCGGATCATGTTGCCATGAGGGCTGTGCCCCTGCTTCCCTACCCTTATAGGAGAGCAGAGGATGAAGGACAGCCACACTCACAGCAGCAGAACGAGGCGCAGTGCCAGCCATATGCCTTTCAAAAATGTGGGACGCTCCTCACATTCTCATTCTTTAAATGCCAGCCTGACATCTCACTCCCTCTACTCCAGTTTAGGCCAACACTTTCTACATCATGGTCTCAGAGAGAAAGAGCCAGAGGGAACTGTGGATATCATCTTCTATAACCTATTGGAAGTTAAGTGCGTTGTCATTACTTCAGGCCCTATTTGAGCCCCCGTGTGCCAAGGTGTGCTGCACCTGATTGGAGTCTTGTCTGCTCCACATTGCATCTGTGGCTGTCAGGTGGGAGTAGGTGGGGAGAGGCATGGCAGAAGGCCTTGAAGACCTCATACAGCAGCCTCCGGGGTCTCGGGGAAGTCTTCTCGATGGCCGGCTGTGCTGGAGGTACCTGCTGAGCCCCAGCTCTAGTGATGTCAGCGAACTGCTTGTGCCCTCCATACCCCGAAGAGCCAAGATTGAGACTTGCCCTCCAACAGTGGAGATATTTCATAGGCTGCACCATGTGACACCCACACTGCGAAATTCTCCCCCTTCTTCAAAAACATTTACTCATTGTTTTTACCACTTTCCTTTTTTTTTTTTTTTTTTTTTTTGTTGACATAGAGTCTTTCTATTCCAAGCTGTCTTTGAACTCACTATGTATTCCAGGTTGGCCTCAAACTTTCAGCAAACCTCCTGCCTCAGCCTTCCATATCTGGGATTACAGGTGTGTGTCACCATGCCCTGTTTTGTTCTTGTCACTTTCTTTCTCCGGTACCGGGAACCGAACTCACGACCTTGCGCTTGCCAGGCAGGCGCTTTTGCCGCCGAGCTAAATCCCCAGCCCCTGTTCTTGTCACTTTCTTAAGCAATTCTGGAAACCCTCTTTTGTGACTGTCTTTCCAAGGTATGATAAAAAAGATGTTGAATGCTGCTGCTGAGGCCATCCCACAGAAAGTCGGGCTTATAAAAAATATTACAGTATGTTCTTATCCACACTATTCTCATGACCTGGCACCATGTAAATTCCAGCTCTTCCCAAAAGTCAAAACGAACATGAAAGGTAAATATTTTGAGTGGATTCAGGACATCAAGGCAGCCACAACAGCCGAACTGAAGACAATCCTAAATGAGGACTTCCGGCATTGCTTCAGAAAGTGACAAGAACGATGGGATAAGTGGGCTTGAAGTGAAAGAGACTATTTTGAGGGGAATTAATGACAGTCTGTCTTTTATTGTAATACATTTATAAAAACTAAAGCATTCATTGTGCATTTTCAAGTTCATCCTTTATTCCCTTTGTTAAAGCCCTGGGCTGTGAGAGTGGCTGGTGGAGCTAGGAAAGCCCCAGGCAGGAGCAGACACCTGGAGCAGAGCCCCTTTCTCTGGCTCTTTGGTCTAGCCACATCTGGCCACCAGGATGGGCATCCATTGAAAGGACAGAACCAATCACAGATAGCTTCAGTACTTTCCAAGTTCCTTGTATTTCTTCAACACACACATTTATACATGTACATGTAAATATATGTGCACGTACAAGTAAACATGCTGTGCAGCATACATATGTGTGAAATGCAGGTAGCATAAACATATCCTGTATGGATGAAGGTGCTGACACAGACACAGGTGTTTGTGGTACCAGCTCTCCAGGCTCTTCCAACCCATTCCTGCCCATGTGATTAAGAGCTGTTCCTGCCTCATGGTGCACAGAGTGCTGGCATTTTGACTCCCATGTTCAGGGAAGCTCCCATTCTCCACTACAGCATTTAGTCCTGAGACTGCCTCCATCTCACAGTCCTGGCTGGTTTTGTCCCCATTTGATCTGGGAGAATTGTGCTTCCCGTTCTGGCTTTTGCCAACCTCATTGTCCCATTGCAGTCTACCCCTGTGTTTTATTCCGATGACCTTCATTGTCAAAGAAAGTACAATGTGCACTGAGCTGTGAGGAGTCCTAGAAGGAATCCCCTGTGGATACTGAGGATAGACTGCAACTCAGAAGTTGATGGCAGATGTGTAAGCAAAACCAAATCATGCAGTCATGAATCTAAAAAAAAAAAAAAAAAAAAAAAAAAACAGAACAACTGTAAAAAAAAAAAAAAAAAAAAAATCTGTGCAAGATGGCTCAGTCTTTCCTTCCTTGTCAAGGTGGTAGGAAATGTGCTCCTCTTGTAGCTGGGATCATTATGGGTCACTGGGGCTTGGTTTCTGCCCCTGAACTAGCAAAGTTGCTGCTGGCTCATCTTCATAATACCTCATAATTTGTAAATGCTTCTCTTGGTGACCTTGTGAGCCAGGGAAGACAATGGACAAGTTGACTACTCTGACTTTTGAAACTCTTTATTTCCCCAGTGTAAAAATTTCTTTCTGTACTCTTGTTTCTGTTTTTCTTTAGTTTAATAAATCCTTATATAATATTTGTGACTATTCTAAGCACTTTACCAACATTAAGTCATTTGCCCCTTGTGGTCACAGACTGTGTCACTATGTTAGCATTCCACTGTCAGACGAGAGTGTGAGACATAGACCTTCACAGGTCACAGAGCTTCATGTGAGGCGAGGGTTTGAATTTTGCTGTGAACCAAATGTTGAGATACAGACACTTGCTGAAACCAAAGGAAACTCCCTAACAGTTTATTTTGTGGAAACAAATAACATTTTTACTTTGTCTTCATGTAACCATTTGATGACTCAGAAAAAAAAAAAGACTTTAAAATTGCTTTGCCTTGCTTTCTCCCTGCTAAGCAAATGACATCTAATAGGACTCATCAAGCCTGGGGATCAGAAATGTGATTCCTCTCATGGTCTTGATTTACCCTTGGAATTTCTGAGTGAGTGGGTCCTACACTTTTTAATATCAGACTCCTGTTTAAAGTAGCAATAAGAGCAAACCACAGATCCACAGGGTTATAATTGTGGGCCTGGTATTTAAGTGTTAGGGAGAGTCATGTGAACCATCAACATCTCTATCAGCCAGCTTCCCACCACTGTAATACCTGAGATGATCAATTTATAAACCTCATATGTTAGAGGTTCTGTCTGTCATTGGGCAGACCCATTGCTTTAGGCCTCAGGTGGAGTAGGGTAGCACATTATAATAAGAGCATGTGGTGTATAAAAGCTACTCATATTTAAGATAAGAAGCTAAAAGAAAAAGGAAAAGACTGGGATCCCCCCAAATTAACCAAAGACCTCCCACTAAGGGCTAACTCTTAAAGGCTTTATCACCTCTTTGGGGACAAAGCTCCAATATGTTGTTCTTTGAGATATATTCCATATTCAAATAGAGTCCTTCTGTCTTGGTTACTTTTCTCTCATTGCTGAGACAAAATACCCTACACCCAGAATTAAGGAAAAAAAGGTTTATTTGGTTCACTGTTTGTGGAGTTTTCAGTCCAACTCAGCTGGCTCCAAGGCAGAGTGGCACATGGCAGAGGGCAACAGATCATGGTGGTGGAAAACAGCGAAAGCAGCAAGAGGAAAAAGGGAGGAGCAGCAAGAGCAAAGCTCTTTCCTTCCCTTATATTGTATGCAAGATACCTGCCCCAGGGCAGGTGTAGCACTCACACCGATAATCCCAGCACTGGACCATAAATCAATCATAAACTCTAGAAGCCCACCCCAAGACCGCATGAGGCTTTTGAGGAGGCTAGACACCTAGACACAAACCACAGCATTCTGCCCCTAGCTCCCCCAAGACTCATTCACATCCCTTTATACAAAAGGCATTTGGTCCATCTCTAAGAGTTTCAAAAGTCCTAACAGATTCAGCATTGCTAAAAAGTCCAAGTCCCAAGTCTCCTCCGAGATGTAAGGCAAACTCTTAGCTGTGAGACCCTATATAAATGAAATCCAAATACTTCCAGCATTCAATGGCACAAGATAAACAATACCATTCTAAAAGGTACAAACGGGGATACAGAGGAATGGGACCAAAGCAAGTCCAACATGCAGCATGGCAAATATTAAGTTCTGTAGTTCCACATGCAACGTCTGAAGCAATCTGTAGTAAATTGTTAGCTCTAAAGGGCTTATGTGGCTCCACCCCTATGGTACTTCTGGTGGTTGTAGCTCCTAGGGCTTCTATCTTAGGCCTGCTCTGCTCAGTCCTTGTAGCTTTCCTTAGATGATCCACGTTCCTGCCTTTTCCAAACTCTTGGGGTCTCCACTGCATCTTTGTCTTCTTACTCACAGCTTCACACACTGCCTTCTCATTAGCACACTGCCTGGTCTCCCAGGACTTCTGAAGTTGATGTGGAAACTTTTTAATCTCATAACTCTTGCATTCTGCATGCACCTAAAACCAGCACCATGTGGATGATGCCAAGGTCTGCTGCCAGCTGGAGCAGTAGCCAGGCATCCCTCTCTTTTGACTATAGGGGTTAAGTGCTTGGATTGCTGGTCACTGAATTCTGAGGAACAAATTGTGTATGCCTCTGCCATTGTGGAACATGGTGCTCTGTGGCTTTCTCCTTAAAGCAGTCTCTCACTTTTGCAGTTTTGAGCCTGCAAAAGGTAGACACTTGCTGCTTGTTGTGATGCTCTCAGGCCATCTTTTATATTCTCCTATTCCTTCTCAGCAATTAAGATTTCCTCAGCTCTATCTTTGTAGTCCACAGCTTTATTGGAGCTTCCTTTCTGGCCAAACTCACAATGTTTTAAATCATCCTGCTGGGCTCTTCGCTCTTGATTTTCAACACAAATCTGGCTAAAAGCCCCCAACAATAGCCATGCCACTGCCTCAACATTTGACTGCCTTGAAATTTCTTCTTCCAGATTAATTAGTCAGCTGCCCTTAATCTAAGTCTCAGGCAAAGTCTCTGGATGCAAGCAAAACGTAGACAAACTTTCTGCTAAACTATAACATACACTATCTGGAGTCCAACAGCCAATGCAGTCCTTCTTTGCAGCAGGAAACTCCTGAGCCTGATCTTTAACAGTTTTCTGGTCTTCTCAGCTCTGACCAGAATCTCCCATACAGAACAGCTTGTGGTATTCTAGTACTACTCTTTCAGGCAACATCTCTGAACCTTTGCAAACACTTCCCACAAGCCATTTCCAAAGGCTCTTCAACCATATAATCAGGTATAGTCACAACAACAACCCCATTTCTCTGGTACCAAATTTTGTCTTAGTTACTTTACTCTCATTGCTGAGACAAGATACTTGATGCCCAGAATTAAGGAAGGAAAGGTTTATTTTGCTCACTGTTTGTAGAGGTTCCAGTCCATACTCAGCTGGCTCCAAGGCAGGGTGACACATGGCAGAGGGCAACAGTTCGTGGTGGCAGAAGACAGCAAAAACAATAAAAGCAAAAAGGGAGGAACAGCAAGAGCAAGCCTCTTTACCTCCCTTATAATGTATGCAAGATACCCACCCCAGGGCAGGTGTATCACTCAAACCCATAGCCCCTGTGTTGGACCATGAATCAATCATGAACTCTAGAAACCCACCCCATGACTGCATGAAGCTTTTGGGGGGCATCTAAACACAAACTGTAATACCCTTTTAAACAAAACACAACTTTACCCACCATGGTGTATCCCAGTATACATGTGAAACATTGCTTGCCCAGCTGTAGAAAATAACCACTGTGCTTGAATATATCCAGGACAATGAAATAGCCTTAGCACCTGCCTTCAGTTTCCAGATCCACCTGACATCTGAGACATGGTTGCTCCTTCATCCTGGTTGGTCCCTGGAGACGTGGAGTGGAGGGGAACCACCCTATGAATGAGAAACCTGTGGAGCTGCTCACTTGCCCACGACTAGAGAGAGCAGTCAGATCTTGCCACCTGCTCCAGAAGACGAACTTGCCAGGCTCCAGATCAGCTTTGGCATGGGAGGAAGAGGCCATTTCTATCAGGGGTTCACAAATGCCACTTTGAGGCCATGCTAGGTGCTGTGGGGGACTGAAGATGCTCTGTCTGTCTTCTCTCTCTCTCTTGTTTCATACACATGCACGTGCACACACACACACACACACACACACACACACACACACACACACAGTGCCCTGGTGGAAGCTAAGGACCAGAGCACCATTCTCATGTGTTAAATAGTGCTACATGAAGGTAACTGCAGTGGGGTGCCCGAGTGGAGGGTTAGAGAGGGACTATGGTAGACAGATCTCTATTTTTTCCTTGCTGCCTCAGCTGCCTCTGGCTTCAGCTGCTTTTTGTGCATCTAGATCATCTATCTCCAAGGATCATGTCACATGTCTTTGTTCAAGTCTTAGTTACTTTTCTCATTACTGAGACAAAATACCTGACTTCCAAAGTTAAAGGAGGACAGGTTTATTTAGCTCATAGTTTGTAGAGGTTTCAGTCCATATGAATGGCTCTAAGGAAGGGTAGCATCACAGAGGAAAAACAGCTCATGATAGGCAGAAGGCAGGAAGGCAGCAAAGAAGCAAAGCAGTGAGAAAGCAAGCAGAAGGCAGCCACAGCAAGCTTCTTTCTGTCACTTACATTCTGTCCAGGATACTTGCCCTTGGGGCAAGTAACATTCACACTCAAGGAGGGTCTTGACATTTTCCATTCCCAGAACTGTGCCAAACCAGGGTACTAATTTAGTAATCATATACTCTTAATCCCAACATCACAGAATTAATTCCAACATCATACACTCTAGATTCAGCCACTTCTGAAAAGCCTCACCTATGACCACCTGAGGCTTTGAGGGGACATATAGACACAAACCATAATAGTCCAGATGGGACAGACCATGACTGATAAACACCAACACAGCCAGGCTTCCCCACTAGGGTCAGCAGGGTGACCTGAGATGCCATCTTTCCTTCCTAGCTTCACTGCTCCCTCCCAGCAACTCTACTCTGCCAGGCTTCTTTGATTTCATCATGACAACGGGGATGCACCTCTTCATTGCCTGGATGGAAGTGATGATGGTTCACTTCCATCCTTGTTCCTGGTAGGGAGGTCATGTGGTCTCACTGACTTACTTCCCTTAGGCCACCAACCCAGGTGTTGTCCTTAGCAAAGGTCTGTTATTGTCCATGGGAACTGGGGCATACAGCCATACTGCATATAGAAATACAATTCTAGGTGTAACAGAGGAAGACTTGTGATGATTCTTCCAGGCTGAGGTCACAGTGGCTGAGGGCAGCACAGGGCAGATGCTTCCTGGTGTGGTGGTGGATGTTTTTTTCTTGGTCCTGCGTAACCATTCTGCTTCTGTTTTGGGGGTTGGATACCCAGGGGACAACAATAGCAATTTCTTTACAGCAGTAACCAACAAACAGTGAGAGCTGTTTTTTTCAAATAACTTTTTAAAAACATAGCTGGAGATGAATAGGTCAAGGTTGTTATGATGATCTCCTGTGGCATAAAATAAAAGGCGCTTGCTTGCTGTAGTCACCATGACAACATCCGGTCTACAAACACAAAACCACCTGCAATTACATTCCATTAAAAATAAAGGTTTCTGTTGCAAAGCCCCCGATCTGACATGGCCACTCTTTACTCAGAGATCAAAGACCCGATCTGTTTTGCTAATGCATGTTCAAAGGCACTATGTCCTGGATAATTACCTTTTAATTCTTGGGAAGTTTGCATCAAATTGCATTTAGGATAACTTGAAATACAATTATTAAAAACTAATGATTTTAGGTCAGGATTACTCAGATCTGCCTCTCCATTTCTCTCATGCAGTTCTCTTCTCTTTCACCAACTCAGTCTTGAGCTGAGAAGAGGGAAAAGAGTTGCCAGGGAGCAAGCTGTGTCCTGGGATGGCAGCAAACCGTGGTGCAGGAAAGATGATTGCTTGGTAGAGCTGTTTTTGTGTTCTCGTGGTTTGTGTTCATCGGACCTACACAAGCTTCCTGTTTCCAGGAGTAGCAAGATTGAGCTCAGAATCTTTGTAGTCTATATCCAGACCAGGGAGTGGGTCTCTACCCTGGAAGCTATCCTAACCCTGGATGTTCAGCTCAGCTTTGGTGAGTTTAGCTTTGTTGTTGTTGAGACATCTTCGTGAAACTCGGGATTCCTCCTTTGATATATACCCTTAGAGCAGATGTTCAGACAATTTCTTAAGAAACCTTTAATGTTATTCTGTGTGCAAAATAACCTGAGAAAATGTTTGTACACCAAAATAAGCCCACTTTACTCTCTCCATTAAATAACCATTCCCAGGGGACACTGACAAGGCCAGGCTGTGGCTATGCCCACACATGAGCTAAGGACTTTCCTAAGGGGTTGAATGGGTTACAAAGAGCAAGTGATGAAAGAAACCTTTTTATTTGTATTCCCATATCCTTGAAGAAACCTGCACACACTAAACATTCAGTAAAAATCCTTAAAAGTCTCAATCAAGCCTGGATTCTATATAGTAAAATAATTAAAACAAAAAGCCCATGAAGGGCCGTAAGAGTCCAGGTCTTACAGGAGATGTTTTATATTGTCCCCTTCAACACTCAGAAATACCCTGGAGTATTTCAATATATCATTCAGTATCTCTTTCAACAATGTCCCCAATTCTACCACATTGGCCACAATGAGGGGACACAGACGGGGTTAAGGCCATGTCTTCAGTGGGAGCTTTGCCTCCTAGCAGCGAGCAGCTCTGAGAAGGCATCACTGGTATACTCCCAAAACATGCTTCCCCCTGTGTGGGTGGCCAACAGGGACAGGGTCCAGACAGAATTTTTCAGAAGGGTGAAATGTGGATTAGTTTCACTTGAAAGGAATAGAACCAGAATTTTAAGTTCTCTGTGATGGGACAAGGGGAGCAGTCAAGACTGAGATGGACAGAGACTGCCTAGGCTCAAGTGAAAAAATAAGTAACGTGTATGTGAGAATAGAAAGAGCACTATAAGCACAACCAGTTTTCCTGTTCCTACTTTGTGCCAGCTGTCAGTGGCGTCTTCCTTGATGCTGTGACCTATTGCAGGACACGTGTGTATGTGCACACATTGTGTGTCTGTGTGTTCAAGACTCTGAAGGGAAGAGGCCATGTGAGTGGATACTGTCATCCCTGCATAATCACCACGTTAGTTGATCCACCTAAAAAATCATCCACTATTTTTTACCTTTCTCCTATAAATGCCTCCTCCTGTGAGTTTAAACAACACAGAAAAAAGAGACAGAGGTGTCGTTTCACGTGTCACTAAAGCAGACTGTCACCCTGGCCTGCGTAGTTGGACAGGTGCTCTGTGGGGTGGTCACATGGCCTGCCGCTTGAGTGTTTTTGACAGTTTTTTAACATTTAACTGGTTCCATGTGAGGCTGTAGCTCTGACGGACTCCACCAGATGTTGTGTGAAAGCCTGTTCAAATGCAGAACAGCATAAATAAGTCTGTACTTAGAGTCTCTGCCAGTCTTGAGAAGGATTTCTCTCCAGCTCCCTTTCTTCCTCGAGTTCTCAGAGCTCCGAGTTACCCCCTGGCTGCTGCTTAGCAGGTGGAGGCCTCCTCTGAGCAGTATCTGCAGCGGCAGAAGAGGGCGAGGGGGAGGGAAGGAAGATGTGCCCAGCGCTGCTGCCTGGTGACGTGCAGGGGCACAGTGCTGAGAGAAGTGATAAAAGGAGAGGCGGCCGCAGGGTGGGCAGATGGCTGCAGTGCCCGTGGAACCGGCCCCAGCCCCGACAGTAAGCAATGATCAGACTGCCCCACAGGACACTGCAGAAACTGTTTCTCAGAAAGGTAGGGAAGCATCTGGCTGGAATAGGGGTTCCTGGGGCGTGGGATGATCTTTAGTCACTGCTGGCAATCGTTGTTGTAATACAACAAATTGGTCAGTGAGGACGAGGAAAAAGATAAGAAGTTGTTTTCTAGGGTAAAAATTTCACATATCAGTAATAGGGAGATGGCTTAGGCTGTGTGTCACAGGTGAATGCAGGCCAGCCAGTGTCTCTGAGTAAAGTTCTCTCTGGTTTTTAATTTCTCTTACTTTTGAGGGTGTGTCAGAGCCCAGGCAGATTTAATGTTGTTCTCAAGTGTATTTTCACAATTGAAGCCAAGGGTACTAGTCATTTTTCTGCAATTTTAGAAGCAGAGAAAAGAAAAGATGACAGAGGTCATATTATTAAACTTTCACTAAATCATAAAGTTTTAGATGAGGAGAATCAATTAATCAAGATCTACCAGTTTACCATTAGTCTTTTTTTTTTCTAAAAAGCCCCTTTATTATTGTAGTAAAATATATAACATAAAATGTACCATTTTAGCCATTTCTATGCATGCAATTCAATGCCATTAAGCACGTCACTATGGTTGTATGTCCATTACCACCATCTCCCTTTCGAATCTCATCACCCCAGACTGAACTTCTGTACCCATGAACACTAACTCCCCATTCCTTGGGCCCCCTAATCTGACCATTTTAAGTTAAATAACCCAGACACGTTTTATAGCAAACTGTACTAGGTATGCATCTGATTACAATCCTAGCCAGGTGGTGATAAATAGCCCTTACCGTCTATATGTTAGAGAAAGTGTTTTAAGCTCTACTGTGTCTGCATGCCCCTGTTAAAAAAGGCAAAGTACTAAATTCATTTTTAAAAATCACTGAAACACTCCTGGTGATATGATTTATGAGCCTTAACTTTTTTTTGAGAAAATCCTTGAGTTTCTATGTCCATATAATTTTTTAGTGGGACAAGAAATGTTCTGATCCTTCTGTATTGGTACATAGTTCTAAGTGAGTATATGTTTAGTTATATGTGGATTTGTGGTGCATATTCTTATCTTTGTAGATCTTCATCTATGAAAGTAAGTTTTAAGGTCAATTTATATTTCATTTTAAAAATGCTTCTAAAATAATAGTTTTCTTGTATAAGGCAAATGAAAGTTGTTTCCATATACTTTTGGGATAAAGAAAACTGAAGAATAGGGGTAATCAAAATATACAGTGAATAACATTTTTAAAAAGTATTTTAGTAGAAGACACATTGCCATTAATCCCCTCTCAAAATACTCCCCCTCACTGTGATGAAACTTGTGCTGGATGCAGGTGCCAGGCACCATCCGCCAGGAAGGCAGGCTCATAAAAACATTACAGTGTGTCCTCATCCATCTTACGTACTGGGTCTGGTACCGTGTATCTTCTGGCTTTTTTGCAAAGTCAAAGTAATCATGAAATATAAATATTTTGTAACAATTCAGGATGCCAATGCATCTATGACTGCATAAGTAAAGATACTCATGAAAGAGGATTTCCAGAACTGCCTCAGAAGGTGACAAGAGAGAAGGGGTAAGCGTGTTCTCAGCGAGGGGAAATATTTGAGAAACATTAATGACAGTGTGTCTTTTACTGCAATAAAAACATTTACCGTAGTTTGTGATGAAATGCTGTAGGTGGCACAGCCACGCTGGGAAACAGACAGATGGAGCAGCTCCTCCTAAGCTCAGTCCCCAGCCAGCCCCTCACGGACAGCTTCACATGTGGGTTTTGCTCGATTTAAACGAACGTTACATCTATGGCATTATTTCTTTATTGACACTCCAGCCCCTCCTCAAAGTCATTAATAAAGTTAAAAATTTCAGCATGAGACTAAAGAAATAGTGTCTGGCTTGAGGTGAAGGACATGACGTAGAGTAAGGATCCCCGAGCGAGCTGAGGTTGGTGTTCCAAAGGACCGGACACAGACAGGGTGGGCTAAAGGAACAAAAAACAAGCAGACAACATGCAACCACCCCAGTTGTTGAGATGAACACAGGAGTTTTTATTTCCAAGCCCTGGGAGAGCACGCCAGAGGCTCTGCAAAAAGATACTGTAAAAAGACTCAAACAATGGCCTTCACCAGAGTCCTTTGCTAAGTGCAGGGTATTTCTTAATGACTTTTTTTTTTTCTTTTGTATTTTAGACTGAGGGAATAAGACAAAAATACAAAGCAGGAAGAAGCTTTCTCTTGGGAGTCAGCCCTGTGCTTTCCAGACAAATGGTGCCCTGGGGCCTGACTTCACAGGGGCCCACTGGACTCTGAACCATGATGCTGCCTTAGACCGCGCACCACAGTGTTAGCGGTGGGGGTCAGACATGTTGTTGGAATTAAGTAGCCCTGGGTTCTGCCTCTGTGACAAGTACAGGCATACAGACTTTCTGGGCTGTCAGTTATAGGGGAGGGGTTATAAAATTTAAAGAATGGAAGGTCTCTTAGAAATCATCTGGTCCATTCCCTCCACCTTATAGATGGGGAGATTGAGGCCGTGGGAGATGGCTGGGCCCTGTCCCAGGCTGCATGGCCCATGCAGTGCAGTAGGGCCAGAGCCTGGCTCTGGACATCCATTCCCATGGTCTCCTTCACTGCAGAATGGTCCAATGTGTCCAGGGGAGGTCCCAGCCCAGCAGCCTGGATCTGGGAAGAGACCCGATGACCTGTACAGACCAAGGC
The DNA here is from genome assembly GCF_000276665.1 of Chinchilla lanigera. Classification (NCBI taxonomy): domain Eukaryota; kingdom Metazoa; phylum Chordata; class Mammalia; order Rodentia; family Chinchillidae; genus Chinchilla; species Chinchilla lanigera. The sequence continues at coordinate 15,228,793 of NW_004955439.1, forward strand.
TGTGACGCAGGCCTTGCTGAATGGAGGGTAGCTCCTTCCTGAGTCACCTTGTTCCCACAAGCCTAGGAACTGGCCTTTGCTATGCAACTCAACCCCTCCCCTGCATCCCTCTCACTCTGGGCACCCATCACCCTGAGCCGGGTCCCGGCAGCTGGGGAGGTCTCTGCAGTGGAGCCTGCTGACACCACACAGATGGGCCAGCCCTGCATCTACCTGCTTGGCTCACAGCTCCTCCTCGTGGGACCCACAGAAGGTTCCTGTGTGTTCCCTCCTAGTACCCTCTCCCCAACTCCACACAGGGGTGCGTCACCTCCCTCTGGGACCTGTGAGCAGTCCTCACCTGATCTGTCAGCCGGCCATTCCTGAGTAATCATTAATCCTGATTTTTAAACATTGTAAGTTTTTTTTTTTTTTTTTTTTTTTAAATCTTGTGGTTTTGTTATCCCCGTTCTCCCAACACCTGTGTTGTGAGATTGCAGAGAGAGGTAAGCCGGAGTCCCTGCCTGTGAGCACTTGCTGCAAGTATTCTGCCCGACACAGGAGGAGCTGCAGGACATCTCTTCCGTGCTTCTGCGGAGGCTGGGGTCTCATCTCAGGGGCTGGGACACTGGGGCAGGGTGACAAAGGGGAAAACAAAAGAAAGAATTCCAGACAGAGGTCAGGCATGAGCAGACACACTTTTCAGAACTGTGGACCCTCATCTTTCTTATATTGGTAGGGTTCTGAGGAGATCTATCCCAACGTTTCAGATAAATTGGCATCTTCATGTGAAGGATACAAAAGGTTTTTCCCATTCCCATTAACCCTAGATAGCTCCTAGAACCCATTCATCTTTACCCCTGGATAGTTAAATGTTTCCCTAGTCTCAGATATTAACAACCATGTCATCCCAACAGTAAAAGGGTTTTGTGATTATGCTACACCACATTAACACCATTTAAATAGGAGTCACACTGTATCTTACTGAGGCAATGGCTTTCATAAAGACAGCACTAAATCTGCCTCCTTACGGCCAGAATTTTACACTGCTGTGTTATTATTGAACTCATCTGAGTTTGCTTTTACAACAAGGTGTAATACGGGAGATAGCTGTGGAAGAATGTATAACTAAGTCAATGGAGAAATGTTGATTTTGTCAAAGACAGGTCATTTGTGTTTAACATAAGATGAGAAAAAAATCCCAACAGCACCAGGCACATTTGATGAGGCGTATTACTGAATACTTATCAGAGGTTGATTTTCTGAATTTACAACTAGAATTTTATTTGTGTGAAGTTTAGTGCAAAGTACAGCCAGTTGAGGACAGCACTGTAACTAGTGCTGGCATCTCTACTCTGCCTGGGAAAACTACTCTCCACTCCAGAGACATTTGTTTATCGAGTCTTTGTTTGTTTGTCTTTGAGACAGGGTCTCGCTATGTAGTTCAGGCTACCTTTGAACTCACTATGCAGCCCAAGCTGGCCTGAAACTTGCAGCAGTCCTCCTGCCTCAACCTTCCAAGTCTGACGTCCTGAGTAATTTCAAAATGTTTACCTTTTGTGGTCAGTTCGACTTTGGGGAAAAGCCAGAAAGTACACAGTACCAATGTTTTTATGAGCCAACCTTTCCAATGGATGGCACTCAGTTCAGCATTCTCACATTTTTTATCATACCTCATAAACACACTCACAAAAGAGGACTTACAGAACTGCTTCAGAAAGTGGCCAGGACGATGGGATAAGTGGATCTGAAGTAAAGAGGCGGGTATTTTGAGGAGATTAACAGCAATGTGTCTTTTACTATAAGAGAGTTTTAAAAATTTAAGCATGAACCGCATATTTTGATCACATTTGTTATTTTTTGGCTCATTCTAGATTGCCTCTTTACACTTGAGTGTGGGCCTAGATCTTGAGCCTGAAGCCAGGGTTCTTTTGGCACCTCTGTGCTGGTCCCTGTCTCCCACCGTCCGCAGTGTGCCTCAGGGACTTCACTCAGCAGGGCTTTCCTCCACCCAAGTTTCTGTCGCATGAACAACTGCACCTGGCACATGGCTTGTGGCCCACTTTGCCACTTTGCTGAGCTGGGTCCTGCCTTAAGATTTCTCATAGTCAAAGGAATTCAAATAGTCTTTTTAAAATAACAAAAATTGGTTTTAGCTAATTTCTAATAAGCTTACACGAGGCATCCATGCAGCCTTCAGAGCAAGATTTTTACAAATAAAAATATCTAGGTGGATTAAGTATCCTATGGTAGGACAGGAAAGAAATGATGAATAATCTTCACTGTGTTGAACATTTTTTTACTTTGCCCTGTGTGTTCTTCCTGGGTCTGTTGCCCAGAATGAGTCAGGCTGCCTTTCACTGTTATGTCTTCTGCATAGGCCTTGGCTCTGACTGCCACAAAGACGTTCTATAGACAGCCAGAGTCTGAGTGGCTTTGCATTAACCTCCCGACCCAAATGGCTAAGTATCAGCATTCCCGGGTATAAGTGATACAAAGTCCAGGCAGCTGGGTTTAGTAAAAATGGGAATCTATAAGGCCCACAAGCTAAAAATCCAGGATGCATAGAGTTGAAGCTTAAAGATGTTATGGCTGTTGTCTCCCTAAGTTGCATCACTGCTCATGATAGTCCAGCAGGAGAGAGGAGCCTTGTCTCTGATCATACCTCAACAGTTATTATTACAGCACCACATGGTTTAAATATGAAATGTGCCCCCAAAGTCTCACATATTGAGGGCTTGAATCCTAATGCAACATTGTTCACAGTTGGGGCCGAGGAAGGGGACCAGATCATGAGGGCCCAAAATTCATCAAAGAGCTAAGTGATTGGGCTGTTAGGAGATAGGGTCCAGGTGAGGGAGCAGATCATGCCTTTTAAGGTATATCCTATCCCCAGCCCCTTCCTCCCTGGCTCTTTCTTACACTCAGTCTCCTGGCTGCCACAGGGTGAGGAGCTTTTCTCTGCCATGCCTTTCTTCCACAATGCCTTGTCTCACTACATAGGCCCAGAAACAATGGAGCTGCTGACCATGGACTGACACCTCCGAAACTGTGAGCCACATGAAACCTCTCCTCCTTTAAACTGACATTCTCGGATATTTTGTCACCAAAGCTGATATACACAGTCTTGTTACTCCTGCCTTCTGGTGAGCTAGGGCACTTGATTCTCTCTGGGACAGGCTGAGAAAGTTTAGCCTGCACCCTCTGGCCTGTTTGGTGCTTCTGACCTCTCATAGGATGACAGGCAGAGGGCCTGTGTGTGTGGGCTCCTACAGGAAAAGCTTTGTCTCCCTTGGCTGCTCCTTTTATTCTTAGAGAGCTAGTTCATTTCCAATTGTTCTAAAGTTAAAATGTAAATAAGAAGGTAGCAGGAAATGTCACCTTCTATGCTAATAACCCAGTCTCCTCCTGACAAATGGACCCAGTTTCCTCCTGTGTGTCTTTGGGGACCGCTTGTGCCTTAGCCAGATCTACAGGTCATGGCAACACTCCATGTGCAATCTTCTGCGTAATGCCTTTGCCCGTTACCAGGAGTGATGGCAGTTGCTCTCTGAGCACAGCAGAGGCTTCCTTCTTACAGATGGCTTCAGGAAAGAGGTCTGTGACCTCCTGTGGAGTTTGCATTTAAAATGAGGAGTCCTAGCCTGGATTTACTGAGTGAGGTCAGGATAGCTGGGGTGAACCTGCATTCAGAGTGGCCATCCACACACCACTATCACCCAAGGCTTCATAAAGAAGAAGCTCACTGATGATTACAGCTGCTCAAAATAATGTGGGAGGTGGGCTTGTGTCTGTGTCTCTACGACACACATGTATGCCTGCATGAGGTACGTTATGGAATATTTTTGGCAAGTAAGAGCTCAAGTTAGGCAGTCTCATAGGTGTCTTCCAAATGGATTTTTTGCAATTCCTATTGTATGTTCCCAGCAATCCTAGAGGCAGACAGTATCCCAGCTGCTGGTATCTGTGATTGAAATATGCATTTGGCCTTTTTCACAATTTCCTGACCCACAACTCCTAAAACTCTTGGGATCTCTGGAGAGAGAAGTGTCTTCTATACAGTATGCATTTTCTGTGCTGATGGGATGGCTGGTGGCTGGGGCCCTTGGGGGCTTGTAAAGGGGGAGGCTGGTCTCTGGAAAGAGCAAGGCAGAACAAGAAGAGTGGGGCTTTCAGCCCAACCCTCCAAACTCCAAGGAGGGGCAAGGGCTCGAGATTCAACTAATTGCCAGTGGCCAACAATTTAATCAATCATGCCTGTGTAATAAAGGCTCCAGAAAGATCCAACATCACACCATTTGGGTTTCACAGAGCATGTGGATAGCTGAGAGTGTGTAGGAGCTTTGATTTATAGTCAGTCACAGCTCTCTTCTTGGGATGCATTAATTTGTTCTATTCAAGAGATTCACAGAACTCAGGGAACTACATTTATTACTTTATCATAAAAGATATTCCAAAGATGCAGGTAAAGAAATGCGCAAGATGAGATGTATGGAAGGGGTGTGGACCTTCTGAACTCTCTCCCCGCATGTCACCCTCTAGGCACAGGCATGTGTTCAAAGGCTCCTGACTCGGGCCCTGGGGCTTTCTTACATCCTCAGATTTAAAAAGGGGAAAGAACAGGCAGGGCAGTACCCGTGAGTCTATCACTCTGGAAAACTGATGCAGGAAGATCACAAATTTGAGCCCAACCTGAGCCACTTAGCAACTTAATGAGACCCTACCTCAAAATTAAAAACAAAACAGGACTGGCACTGTAGCTCAGTGTGAAGGCCCTGGCTTCAGTCTTCAGGACTGCAGAACATCAGAACTGCAAAAAGGAGAAAAGAAAGAAAGAAAAGAAAAGAGCAAAGGAAGGCGAATGAGCCTCAGAAGGAGTTTGATCTTGGCCCTGGCTGGAGGGTTGATGCACTTGGAGGACAGCCGGCAAGTCCTCCTGTCCTGTGCACTGCCCGGGTAGGGGCAGGTGTGCTCTAGCTGCCTGTGTTTCAAAGGTGCCTGCCACTTGCTGTTAGCAGCTTTGTACTGTTGGAGCATATGTGGAGGTGGACGGGTGGAGAGGTGAGCACAAAGCCTTATGCGCAGCCACAATGGGGGTATAAGAAGGACCCTGGCTCTGATTGCGTAGTGCATCAGAGAGAAGGCCTGGGAGCCACAGGCCCTGCAAGTGGTGCTGGTTGCTGTGCTCCTGTGTCCTCTCTGAGTCACACTCTGTCTTCTGAGTCACCAGCTGTAGGGATGGTGCGCCACAAGCTCCGCACTTGCTAGGTCATTTCTCACAGTGATACGCTAAAATTTCCGGTGGCCCTGAGTGTGCCCTTGGGGCCTTGGCCCATTTTCCCTTTAGAAAATAAAAGTGCAGCATTCACTTAATTTTCAGCAATCAAAAATGGCTGCATTTTGTAAACGGAAATACCACTACTGAACACAGAACACTGTCAAAGGAATGATGTCTTTTGTTTCCAAAGACATAATAACAACATACTAGAGAGATGAAAAAATAATAAAGCAAAACATTTTGTGGCAAATTTTGGGAGTAAGGTGAGGGCAGCAATCCTAGAGTTATTATCTCAGGGTAAACATTTCGTACTTGGCCTACAAGTATCCTGAGAGCAAACAGGAAATGGATAAAGAATCCTGAGGTGGGTGGAACAGTGTCAGCCCCCAGAGCCATGAGCCTCTGGTGCCTTTGTAACAGCAGCCGGGCACTGTGTGCACTTCCTTGTTCACTAAGCACACGCTGGGGGAACCTAGCACTGGAGACTCAGTCATTACTGTGGGCTGAGTTGTACCCCCACCCTGTCATATGTTGGAGTCCTAACCTTGGACCTCAGAGTATAATTGGATTTGGATTTAGAGTCCTTAAACAAACAGAAGCCTTAAGGTATGAGGCTATCTGGGTGGGCCCTAATCCAGTCTGACTGGTGTCCTCATTAGTAGAGGGGATTAGGACACAGACACACAACAGGAAAATCGTATGAGGACACAGGGAGAAAATGCCATCTGCAAGTCAGGAAGCCAGGCCCAAGAGAAATCAGGCCTGGTGACCTTGATCTCAGACTCCAGCCTCCAGCATGTGGGGAATCAATGCCCGCTGCCCAGCTGCCCAGCCTGGAACCTTGTTACAAGGCCCTAGCTGACCAAGTCAGGCAAATAACCAGTGAGGAGGGTGGAAGAGCAGCCCCTTCTGGGTGCTGAGGAGAACAAGACCCTAGAGCTTTTGGAAGGTGATACACTGGGCTGCCCCAGCATCTCCACCTAGAGCCAGGGTAGCTCCAGTCCCTGACCGCGTGGACAGAGCTAAGGCCCTGCAAGGGCACTGGCCACATGTGGGCGTGCATGTACCCACATATGGCCTGGCCTTTACCGGCTGCATTGAGGGACTGTCTCTCCCTGTGTGGCTCTCCTCCTTCAGTCTGCTCCAGCTCAATTTCTCTTGCAGGTCCCTGGATCCACGGGCCTGCTGGGCCCTGTTCTTTCTTTGGTCTGTCGCCATAGAGCTGCGTGTTTGGAAAGGAGAGGAATGCCCTGGGGACTCTAATTACTGCCTCCAGGGCTCCACTCCTGTCCATGAGCTCTGGCTCCTCTGCATGTCAGTAGCAACGTGCTGGCAGCTGTCGCAAGCCTCTGCGTGTCCACACCTCGGCCAGCATGGCCCGTGAGCAGCTGGTGGCTCGGCAGACTGGACGGCGCCTGTGCTCAGAGGCTGATGCGCTGGTGGGGCCTGGTGCTTTTGCCTGCCTCGCAGAAGGCCAGGGACTGTGCCAGCCCCGGGAGGCCTTCGCATCTGCAGGGGTGGCTGTTCTCAGAGACCTTTTAAAAGGGAAAATCCAGGTTGGTGGGTAGAGTTTCATGAATGCAAAGTGCTGTGCGAGAGAGAGTGATCATTGTAGCATATCTGAAGTTTATTCTTGGATAGAGAGACTCAGAACCATCTTGTGGAAAGTCTGGGGCTCAGGGGATGAATCCGAGGAGGAGTTGCTATGGCCTGTGATGTGTCAGGGTCCAAGAAAATTCTTGGTGGCTGATGGAGATGGCCGGTCTAAAGAAAGTGCTAGAAGAAAAAATTCAAACCTCCAATTTCCCCACTCTGAGCTTCCCCTTTTGAGGGAGAAGGGGCTGTGCTCACAATATGGCCTGGTGTACTGTTTAAGTCTTATGCGTGCAAAAGGAAAAGAGAGGCAGGAGAGAATCCCCTCTCAGAACTATGGGGCTAGGGTGCAGCATGACAGACTGTTCCACTGGACAGAATGTCTTAAAATCCTTGTGTCTGAGTGTGCCTGTCCCAGTAGGCCAAAGTTACCAGGGATAGCAGCAGCTCCCAGACCCAAGAGAGGACCGATGGGCCCTTTGTGGAGTACACAGCATGTCGTCATGGCAACTCAGGGCCAGCCTCTCCTCATGTTCAGATGTGTGCAGCACCAAACACCTGCCAGTTGCAATTTCTGTATTACCAACTTCTGAAAACCGTGCCATATCTAAGCAGCCAGAATTCAAGATATACTTGGATTTAGGCTCATTCTTCAATCTGTGGGGCTGGGTGTCAGTCTTGTGTCTAGGGAGTGTTCTTCACCGAGTCCTCCTGTCTGGAGGCTGATCTTGCTGTGGCCCTGTAGACAAGGTGAGAGCCTGCCCTGCCACGTTGCACCTGCAAGCTTGCAACCCACAGAGTCAGCATGCATGGCCCACACCCAGCATATTCATGGCTCCTTCCTCAGCAAGCAGCATGTGCTGTGAGATTCCTTCTCTCATCCTGTTTGGGGCCCTCAGCTTCTGAATACAAGGCTGGTGCTAAGGCTGCTTCCCTTTTCTGGTTTCAGGGGTTTGAAGGAGTCACTGGAGGTCCTGCAGAATTAAAGTACAGAAATGCTAATGGGTAGCGGTTGAGGAATTCCTTCTTATTTTCTGTTTCTTTCATTCTGGTTCCTTGCTTATATGGCACGTGTCTTGGAGAGAATTCTGGCTTCTGGCTGGGTGGTCGCCATTGTCCTAACCCAGCACTTTTGGTCAGAGTCTTCATCCCAGGAGCCATCCAGTGGCATGGGGACTGGAGCATGTGTCTGGCTTCTCAGCATTTCACAGGCATAGACAGGATTGTCTTAAGAGTGAAATATTGAAAAATCCCTGACCCCAGGGATATTGCAGTCAATTAAATAATTAACTAATTAGTGTAAGTAATAAATGTGGCACAACTGTTGACACATGTAGTGGAGATAAAGCACAGAAAAGGGGTGTGCGGCTAGGAAGTAGGCTGGCAGGAGAGGGAGAAAGGAGCAACGGGCATCCGAGGGGCTGCAGTGTATTTCCGCTCCATGCCTGCCCTGAGGTTTACCACACAGCACCTCGTGTGTGTGGACACAGAAGTCATCACAGCTGTGACTGGGGTTTGACCTCATTTTTGGTGCTTTGCCTGCAAAATCATTTTCTCCTATTAGGACCTCAGTTCGTTGTCTCCCTTAGGCTGTCCTCAGGGACCCACAGTGGAGAGGGTTCCTCCTCAAGGGTTTCCCTTGAAAAATAAATGTTTTCCTACAAAGTCACTGAATTCAGCACTTCTTCCTGAAGACATTCCCTCTCAAGTTGCATTCCCTCAAGCACTGCTGTGTGCAGACAGACATGGGAGAAGCCTTGGTGATGGTGTTGATGGTCTCTGTACTGGGTTTTAGTGATGGACCTTGGTTAGGAACCAGGTCTCATTGTCCCTAACCAGGCAGCCATCCAGGTTAGGGCTGACTGCAGGGCAGTGCTGAAGACTAGCCTGTCCCAGGGCAGAGCTTGGAGAGCTATCTCACATGAGGTCCCTCTGCAAACCATACTCTTGGCCTGGAGGCAGCAGTAGTGCGGGAGGATGGAAGCTGCCACTGGGTGTGACTCCTCTAGGCTGGCACACTTAGGGTGTACTTAAGAGCTGATGATTAATCAGCATGGCATTAAATGACACCAAGACCCTAATTATCCTAATCTGATTAGTGGATATGTAATTAGGAGTTAAATTCTCCACATAAGTGCTAGGTTGTATTTATTTCTGTGCTTTCCCTTTTTCTATTGGAAGGAAATTAAATATAGAAAAATACAGCAGATGATTTAATATTCAACATCAAAAACTTGGACATAACAATCGCTCACACATAGAGCCAGAAAAGCCACTTGGCACATTTGCTTCAGATTATGGCAAAACAAGGCTGAGAAGTCTTGTAATGTTCTTGGTGCTACCCACCAAAGCCAACCTCTAGCCTGAATTTACTTTGTAATCTTTGTCCATGCTTCCATTATGTGACACATGTAAGTAAAATAGACATAAGCAATGTGTATGAATATTTCATAAACTGATTTGTGTTTTCAAAGTTTTGTCGGTGGAATCGTAGTGTACCTTTTAGAAATGGACTGTTTTCCCTCATCTCTTTGTTGATTTTTGCTCATTGTAGCCTTCCTGATGGACCGTCACATTGTCTCAAAATCTTGTCCCCTGAGTCCTGATAGATGAGAGTTTCTCCAGGTTGCGTATGTAGTAGTGGAATTGTGTCACATAGCACAGTGCGTTAGATATTTCCAAGTACTCTCGATATAGAGCTCTAACAGGGTGGGAGCATTCTCAATATCTTCAGACATATTAAACATTTTGCCAAACTACAGTGTGAAATTCTAAATTTATATTTCCCCGTTACTGGCAAGGCTGGGCATTTATTCAAATATTTTGCTGGCCTTTTCTCTCTTTCTGTCTCTGAATTGCCTGTTTACATCCTTTGTTTCTCTGTTGGATCATCTGTCTGTCGGTGATTCCTCGCATTCTTCATAAATTCTGGAAGTCAGTTCCATGTCACAAATGCTGCAAATATCTTCAAATAGTTTTCTGTTACTTTGTCTAAGTACAGGGTCTTTTGCAGTAGAAAGTTTTTAAGTGTTCAAACCAATCGGTACTTTTGTAGCTTTTTTGTATTTTGTTCAAAAAGCTTTCCGTACTTATGAAAGGTAAGACAGGCTAACTCTTCCTACATCACATTGTTGTACTGGATATGACTTTGTATATTGTCTGATATAGGAACCTGGTTTTATATTTCCTATAGAAAGACAATTATTCTACATGGATCAATTGAACTGCTCATCTGTTTCCTCATTATTGCTTCTATTATATATTTTTACTAGTATTAAACAAATATTTTATGTACTATGAACCTCTAAGGCACTAGTGAAAAAGGTTATTAGGCTGAAGATTATTTCAGCACAGACACTAATCAGCACGTTCATTTCAAGTCAACACTTTCAGCAAGGCTGGGCTTCCTCCTAGTGGTTTCCTGGGTGTAACGGAGGAGGGGCTGAGTCTAGAACACAAGTGGGCCCCTGTGGCGTCAGATCAGCCTCATCTTACTTCTGTGAGCACCAGAAACAGCCAGGAACATGCTCATAGAAGAAGCTCTGAGGCCCCATGCCCACCTGCTAAAGTGTACAGCGGGGTTTTATAAGTATTTTATTGATGGATTTTATTTCTGTAAAGCCCTATAGGAAGCTGAGATGGAGCTCATAGGCACAGGAGGGGAAACACACAGTGGAGAAATGATTGTCTCCTGATACCATGCTGCTAAGGGCCCAATCAGTGTATGTGTGGCTGCCTTCCAATTGAGACTTTCTGAGATGTGATGGCACGCTTGTGTGAGGTGGCTGTTTGTCACTGGAGGCTTCAGGTGGGGCCTGTATCTGTGCAGAGGGAGGGACAAGTGGATAAGTGACTGCCCTTGATGGTTGTAAAGGCTCCAGAGCCTGAGATTCCCAGCTCAGCAGTGACACGTTCTGTCCTTTACAGAATGTACAGTATTCATGCTTGCTGGAGTGCCTGGCTCAGACACAGAGCAAAACTTGCTAGTGCGCCAGACGGTCACAGCCTGGGCTCTGGGCTCGCAGTCCAAACGGAAGGGCCAACGTAAATGTTGACAGGGCTGAAATGAGACAGGGCCAAAGGCCGCGTGTGCAGGCAGCATGGTGTTTGCATACCTGTTCAGGACGAGGCCTTTGACCCACAGCTGTGTTCCATCATCCACTAGACCTAGTGGTTTTCTTGAATTTCATATTCCAGTCTGTTTAATGTGTTTTTGCATTACAACTTCAAGTTTAGAACTATTTAAATGTAGAACCACACCAGGAAAAATATCAAGGAAAAGAGGCAATGTTAACATTGTTGAAGGCAGGAGTTTAGACAAGTTAAATCTCAGTGACAGCACAGACACTAAGCCTGTCATGAATTTCATAAATATCTGCGAGCTCTTGCAAAACTTATGTCTGATGTTAGAGTGTTTTTCTCCTTTCTCTTTAAAAATAACTCCTGATTTTTCCTTCAATCTCCAGTGAGGCGGTGTTGCTAACATGTGGATGAAACTGTTCATGTCAGAACAGATGGGCGCTGGTAGGCGCTCTCATCCTGCAAAGCACCAAGGTCTGACGCTGAGCTGGAACTGTTCCTTGCTGTGTGTTTGCTGAGGACCCACTGACAGCCAAATAATGCACAACTGCAGGGGCTGTGCTTGGGCACCCCGCTGCAAGAGTCAGCATTTCCCCATCGGTCTTGTTTCTTCAGCACCTCGGAGCTGTGCCACCCTGATTCTGGGTGGGCACTGGCTGTCTTCCTAGCACGTTTCATTGCATCAGCTTATGTAGTTGATTTTAACCCAAGAGAGATGTATGCTCTTTCATTTGTGAAATTAGATTGATCTTGGTAACTACTTCTAGGCTTTGGGGATAGACAGAGAAGCTTACCTTGTAAGGCAAAAAGCTCAGAGGCAGCTGCAATCACTCTGAATATTCAACACTGCAGCCACAGATGCCCTGCCTGGTTCTCACAGTGTGTGTCTGTGTAAGGTCTGCCTCCATCCCTCACTTCATGCAGGAATCCTCTACCACCCCTTACACATCCCTTGGCCTCCCTCCTATTGTTTTATTTATAATAATGATAGTAATGAACTAGAGACCACTTAAATGAACATTCATACAGAATACTCACCAATAATGCATTCAGGTTTATTGATAAGAAAAAACATCCACATGTTTAAATGCAAAAGACAGGAAAGACATGAGACAGCAATATAGCACAAATTTCATTCTAATTAAAAATTAAAAGTGAGCCTGTACAATGCATATAAATTCTAGCAGGATACATACAGCAGTTCTAGGAGTGATCCTTATTATGTGATGGCATGATAGAGACTTTTATTTCACTTTGTCTGCTTTTCTGTATTTTCATCTCTTTTGCAATGAGAAATATTCTTTTTTTAAAACAGAAAAGTAAGGTTATTTGTTCTTAAGAAAAAGAAAATACTAAATAGAGTATAACAGGAGGAATTTGAGGTTAGTGTCCAGCTCAACAGGGAATATACCACTCTGGACACGGTATCTGCTAAGGTCATAGGTGCCACCAGCTCCATGTCAGCACTCCAGGAGTTGGGTCAGGAACCGATCCAGCGGACAGTCTCTCGCTAAGGGTGTGGGAGGCTGGGAATCACACCTCACTGGGGGATTATCTTGGCTGCTTAAAAGGATGAATAATAGTTTACCAGGGAAGGGAGCTCATTCTGTTCTTCACTTAACAATTTGTGAAGAGGAAGTTTAGAATTCTCTTTAATACCTCTGCTGGGTAATGCTTGTCTCTAACTTTATTTCGCTGCCAGCTTGATGATGATTATAAATGAGAAGGGAAGGTGTGAGCCATCCCTCAAAATGCCTGGCTAAACATGTCTGCGGTTCTAAGGGAGATAATGAAGCACTAGTCAGAGGTAAAAGCAAACCAGCTACATACCTAGTATGACCCTAGGCTGCCGCTGGGGCGAAGTGTCTGACGGAGCATAATTTATTAGGTAGATGGGTTGATGGCCTTGCAGATTTATTTGCTTGTAAGTCATATCATAAGTGCAGTCCCTTTCTTTGCAGACTAAGCACAGAATAATCACAACTTGAAAACTGACTAGAAATGACCAAGAAATTTAACATCTTAGGGTTCAGAGACCCTCCTTTGCCACAGGCACAACAGAGTCACCTGTATCGTTCCAGTGCTGTTAAAAACTTAGGCTCTGTCAACATCGCCATCTCCCCCTCCTCTTTTTCCCTTCTTCCTCTCCTTCCACCCTGAGCAGGCACAGTTCTAGCATACAGATTGCTAAGAAATTTCTAGTTTTGTCATTTCTGGTGGGAGAGCGTGATCATTTCCTCCTGCCATGGTGACCATCAGCTGCACTGGCTCAGCTTTATACCATGAAGAAAACGCTTGTCCTGCGTAGTAGAAGTTCCTGGCAGAATCTGACCGCTGCCTTTCATGCCCCTGAGAGAGACCAGAGGACCCACAGAAGCAGCAGAAATGAGCGAATCTCAAACCAAGACTGCTCTTTGCACAGAAAAACTATGATGGCACACTAAGCTAATTTCTTGTGGCTGGGAAAGGTGTTTTGTTGTTTGTTTGTTTGTTTTTAAGTGATCTTGACTTTGTCCATGATTTTCAATCTTGATATTTTGTGTCCTTAAGTTTGGGTACATCCTAGGGGAGAAATCAAAAGGGATAGGAAGAAAATGACAGGAAAAATGTGGAATTTAGTCTTCTTAATGCCATGGAAATGTCAAACACCAAAAATGTTTGAAATAAAATAAAATTTTAACATGAGAGTCACCTGAGGATAGTATTTAAGCAAGCTGTAGTTACAACATGGTCCTCCTGTATGAGATGATTCCATGTGACTGCTGAGAAGATCTCTAGGGGACCTGAAATGACACCCAGAAAGGAACAGAACCAAACAGGATAAGCCACTCAGCAAATGTGTTCTGAGGCCAAGAGCTTCACTGCTATTTTGTAAGATGGAAGGAATAAAAGGTTCCGCTTCAGAACCTTGACGGTTTCTGGGAGTAAAACAGAGAAAATGTGACATGAGTACATTTTGTTTCCAAACTACCAGTGTGCGTTCAGTCTTCCGCCCTGATGCATAGCTGGGCAGCCAACTTCTCTGCACTGGCAGGTGGGTTGGGCTGTTTTAGAGGGTTTTAACAGGATCTTTGTTATTCTGGAACCTGCAAAGTGTATTATTAAGAAGCAGCCTTATTTGACTGCATCGCTTGGTACGCGTAAGTCCCGCACTGCCAGTCTCTTTCTCCCTGTTTCCAGAGCCATCCGTGGCCCCTAAAGATGGGAGAAGACTGTCCTGAAGGGCTTCATTATCAATTCTTTCTGCAGGCACTCGCATTGTTTCTGGGTTTTTGTTTGGTGTTGTGTTGTTTGCTTTTGCATATTATCACTGTAAGCACATTCCTTATTTGTGTGCGAGAATTTCTGTATAGCATATGCCTAAAGAGAGATGGCTAGGAGGGGCCAGGGATATCGCTTAGTGGCATAGAGCCTTGCTTGGCAAGTGCAAGGTCCTGAGTTCAATTCCTGGTCCCCTTCTCCAAAAAAAAGAGAGATGGCTGGGGACAGAAGAAGAGCAATCATTGCAGCTTTTCTGTTGCTGCTGATGGTTCTCCAACATGGGGAAGTATAGTGACTCCTCAAAGGTCTTGCATGTTTGATAGAAATTTGATCTAAGATTGTCTTACCACAAATTTGTGCAATTGGATTTAAGCTAAGTAGTAGCACAAGGGCGTAGAGACCAAGTTTTAGAATGTTTAAACCAAGACTCCTCCTGGCTTGAATAATGTTTCACTGATTGCTATAATAAGAGGATGTGAGCTCAAAATATCATTCTATGTTTGAAAAGACTGTCATGGGAAAGGTGAGGTTGCTTAATATTTCATAAGACAAATTTATGAAATATTTAAATACCCCTGAAGGAGAAACTGCTTTATAAATAAAGCATGGCATTACGGCACAGCGGCTTAGAGCCAGGAGTGTGAAGGCTGTTGGGCCAGGCAGCACACCTTGGGCATGGTGACCTTGAACAGTGCCATGGGAGAATACCAGGTCTTGCCACTTACTCTCAAAATGCTGCCCTGCCCTGGACCCATGCTTTAAAGTCATTAAGTCCCTTAATGCTCTTAATGACAACTCCAAGTGTGCTAATTGGCAGAGGAAAGAACTGACTGCCAGAGTCTCCTAATGTACTATCAAGACCAGCAGGCCTTGTGAGCACAGAGGAGTTGTACATCAGCTAACTGTGAGATGTCACTGTGATTACTAGAGTATTTACTTCCTAGAGTCTGAATGGGAGGGAGACCCCTGCATCTTCCATTTGGCTAGGCAACCCTGTTGGAAAAGACCTTGGGCTTTCATGTGTTTCAGTGCAAACACTCCCCTTCTGCAAAGGAGAGGAAATGTAGAGGGGTTGAGGGCAGGCAGTTCTGCAAAAGCAGTGATCACACAGAGCTGGTGTTTGTGACCACCCAGCTCCTCCTGGCATAGCCCTACTGTCCATAGCTGGCTGCCCCTGGCTTTCAGCACTCCAAAGCTCTTTCTAGCTTCCCTCAGATGACCTCCAGGAATCTGTGAGATCAGCTTTGACTCCTGCATCCCTCTTAGAAATGCACCTTCCTTCCCTGACTCCGGAAGCCTGGAGGTGGCTGATTCTCCTCCCACTTCAGGTCCATGCTCTTGGTTCCACATCCCAGCAACAACCTGCCCCACACCAGATAGTTTCCTTGGAAATTGTATTTTGTTCATTCTCACTGCCTCACATCCTGTCAGTTTACTCAATTGCCGGTGAATGTGCCTTAATTCTTTTCTTTCATTTTGTCTTTTGAGAGAGGGTCTCAAATGCAGTTCAAGCTGGGCTTGAACTCACTTTGTGTCCCAGGCTGGTCTCAAACTCTCAGTGTTCCTCTTGCCTCAGCCTCCCGAGTGCTGGGATTGCAGATGTGTGCCACCACGCCTGGCTTGCCCTAACCTTTTCTTATGGAAACCTGGAAAGTCTCCCCAATCCATACTCTGCTCTTGCAATTGTTTCTCTGCCTTCTTCTCTCCTGAGCAGTGAAGGATGCTGTCTAGATGGCACCCTCTGCCTGCTGCACAGAGCAGGCTCTAGAACCCACTGGGCTGCCACCCGGGCCTCAGCCAGCCTCTGAAATCTCCAAGGGGTGCTAGCGATTTCAGCGGTACCAAACCCAAAGATATATTCTCATCTATGTCGATCCTGAAAAGTGTCTTTGCTTACCTAACTAAATACATGCTACAAGATAAAGTTAGAATTAAAGAAAATGAGATGAAGAGAATGCATGCAAGACTGTGATCAGGAAAAGTCAGTTTAGCAGCCCAGAACTATAGTGGGAGGGAAGAGATCCTACCCTTGTATGTTTCTGAATTTCTTAGACATGTGCAAGGACAGCATCCCACTTAATAATTCCTTATTTCTGAGCAATAAGCTGACCAGGAATATAGAGCCAGCCCTGTTTTAAAGCTGGACGTCACTTGGACAGATCTGTGGAAAGACCTGTGGCTCTAGGAAGAGCAGAGTCTATGATACCCTAACTGCCTGAGCTGCGGGCTGGTCTCACACATTCCTTCCTCTAGGCCAGTGATGGTGAACCTTTCAGAGCTTTCAAGGATAACAAGCAATTAGCTGTGGCCTGTGTGCCATAGGTTTACCACTACTGCCGTCTAGGCTGTGGCATTATTTCTAAGTGCACTTTGATTAATGCTCCAAAGGCCCCCCAAAATGTGCCACAGCTTGGCCTGGTCTGGATGCTGTCTGTCCCTCACACTGACATGTGCATCAGCAAACAGGACCCTGAGCCTCCAGGACACAGATGCAAACGTAGAAGACGTGTGCACCTCCACTGTTCACACCATATCCCAGTTGGAAGGATTCACCTTCTCTGAGCTGAGCTGCCTTTGCTCTGGCTTCCAAAGCACTGCGTTGGCCATGCTCAACCTTGATAGTTTTCAGAGCTCTTGTCCCCTCCTGGTCAGTGCCCAAGCTGCATGCTTTGTGCCACCCCTGTGTGCTGCTAACACCCCATGGCAGAGCGTCCTTAGTTCCCAATGGACATTTAGCAGTTCAGAAGCTGGGAATCTTCTTTTCAAACATGTCACTTGACACCTGCAGCTGCACCCCATGGTTAGGCTGGGGAATCCCAAGTTCACCACAAAGAGACTTACAAGCCTGCTTCTGGTCACATCCCATAGAGTGGGTGAGCCGAGGGCCAGGCCTGGCCCTGAGGTCAGTGAGTCCAGCTCTTTCCTAAGCCATTCTCCAAAATTAGATCACTTGTGCCACTGGCTTTGCAGAGAGCTTTGAAGATTTCTGAGAGCTGCTTTATCCTAGTGGAGTAATACTTCTAAGATTTTTAACTTGGATATTTTGTGGAGTCATAAAACTATAAAGAAATAAAAGAAAAATGTTAACAGATACAAGGTTACCAGTGTCTAGTTTGATATGTAAATATTTTGGCATATTTTTAAAAATCCTTTTCTTATTCATTGATAAAACAAAAAGAAAATCAAGAAAAATTAAAGTTTTAGCAAAAGAAATTTTAGTGATTTTATTGCATCTTCCAATCCATTCCCCTCCAGTACCCTCAGTAGGCACTGCTGATGAGAGCTTGGCAGGAGGCTCCCCATCTGCTTTTGTACTTTTTGTTTAAAATATTTAATAAATAACAATAATTCATTGGTTTCATATATTTGAAATTTAGGGATGCAAAATTAAGTAATGGGTTATCAAAATATATGGTGAATGTTTAAACAAAATTTATTACAGTGAAAGACACATTGCCATTAATCCCTCTCGGAATACACCCCCTCACTTTGAACTCACTTATTCTGTCATTCTTATCATTTCCTGAAGCAGTTATGGAGGTCCATTTTTGTGAGTGTCTTTATGAGGTATGATTTAAAAACATGGTGAATGCTGCTACCGAGTGCCACCCATTGGAAAGGCGGGCCCATAAAAACATCACGGTGTGTCCTCATCCACTTTATTCACCAGTCTGGTATCATGTGACTTTTGGGTCTTCAGTGCAACTAAAGACACTCAGGAGAGAAGACTTCCAGAACTGATTCAGAAAGTCAAAAGGAGAATGGGATAAATGTGTGTCTTAATTCCTCCTTGTTGGAACAAAATACCTCATACCCACAAGTTAAAGAGGAAAAGTTCATTTTAGCCCAGTTTGTACAGATTTCAGCCCATAGTCAGCTGGCTGCAAGGCAGAGTGTTACGGCAGAGGGACATAACAGAGGAGAAACAGTCCATGGAGTGGCAGGCAGAAGGTAGCAGTGTCCCTTTTGCTTTTCCTTTTTTCCTATCCTGGTTGCAAGCCTATTTGATGGTGCCACACACACCCAGAGGGGGCCTTCCCAATATCCACCCAGAATGATGCTAAATCAATCAGTGGACTCCTTAGCGGTCACATGCCATTAATCCATATTAGTACCCCAAGACCTAGCCACCACCGAGAAGCTCCACCTGTGCGAGCTTGTGACTTTGGGCAGCCATCTAGATACAAGCCATAACAGTGTGTTGGAAGTGAGGGAGAGTATTTTGAGGAGGATTAATGGCAAATGTGTCTTTTACTGTGATACATTAAAAAATTTAAACATCCTCTATTTTTTTCATCACACTTCATATGTTATTCTACAATTTGTATTATTTCCCTTAACAACCCGTTTCTGAGATTTACTTCCAGCCACACTTCATGCCTCTTTTCGTGCTGTGTACCATTCCAGACTGGGATGTCTGTGACCAGGCTCTGAAACAATGCTGCAGAGAAAATCCTGGCACACATTTAAGGATGCCTGCCACTAGGATCCTGAAGAGGATCTCTGTGTGCAATAAGGACATTTTCAGTTGTTCTACAGGTTCCTAAAGTTAGAAGAACTGTCTCCAGGGTACAGACACTTTCCCTGATGACTGGCCCCACAAAGACCCCAAAAGTAGATATTATGTTTCTTTGGGCATGCTCCCTTCACATGTAAGCCTCCTTGGTGGAGCTCATAGCCATGGCCTATCCAGCCTCCTTCCCCTTGGTCCAGGCAGGTGCATCTGTGTCTGACCTGGTGATACTTCTGGGACTCAACCTAGGGGCATGACCAAGGGGCTGCTGACCCATCAACAACCAGACAGAGACCATGTTTAGCATAAGGCAGGAGCCAAAGTCAGAGTTAGTCTATAAAGCCTACTGGAAAAATACAGGAAAGTTTAATTTAAAAAAATAATCACAATAAAGACACATTGCCATTAATCACCCTCAGAGTAGTCCCCTTAACTTCAAACACACTTCACCCTCAGAATACTCCAGATACATTTACCCCATTGTGCTTGCTACTTTCTGAAGTAGTTCTGGAAGCCCTCTTTGTGTCTGTAGTTGTGCTGTCCTGGCTGCTGCCGTGTCCTGAGTCAGTTTAAATTGTTTATCTTTCACGGTCACTTTGACTTTTAGGGAAGAACCAGAAGGTTCTTACTGCCAGATCCAGTAAAGGTGGATGAGAAAGCACAGTAATGTCATTACAAGCCCTCTTCTGTTAGATGGCACTTGACAACAGCTTTCACAATATTATTTATCACACCTCATAAAGACACTCATGAAAGAGGACTTACAGAACTACTTCAGAAAGTGGCAAGAACAATGGGATTAATGTGCTTGAAGTGGC
Source organism: Chinchilla lanigera (assembly GCF_000276665.1). Taxonomy (NCBI): domain Eukaryota; kingdom Metazoa; phylum Chordata; class Mammalia; order Rodentia; family Chinchillidae; genus Chinchilla; species Chinchilla lanigera. The sequence continues at coordinate 15,248,315 of NW_004955439.1, forward strand.
AGGGGAGTATTCAGAGGGCTTTAATTTAATCTACTATAATACATTTTTAGAAAATTTAAACAGGGGCAGCCCACATGGCCCCCGTTTCTGTCCCTCTCTCAGACAGAAGCTTTCTTTCCCTCAGTAAATTCTGCTCTTAACCTCTGTCTTAACCTCTGTTGTTTCTAAAATTCATTCCTTGATTTTAGAGAACACAAACTCATCCCAGATATCATTCAGGTTGGGAGTTTCTATTTTCCTGTATCATTTTGGAGGTCCCCACTGAGCTTAACCTCCAGAAAAAAAATTTAAACATTCACTGTATTTTCAATCACACCTTATAAACACCAGGAGTTGGAAGTATAGCCTAGCAGAGGAAGCTGCTGGCTACAGACTCTCTGTCTCTGCCCTAAATCCATACCTCTGTGTTTATTCTCTGGACACCAATAAGAAAGTCTGCATTCACGAGTCAGGAAGCAAAAGGGAGGAAAAGCTAAGCAAGCTTGGACTGATAGAGCTGTGGTAAAGCCAGGTTTCACAACATTTCATTATTTTTCCATTAGTTTCCTAGGGCTGCTCTAATAAAGTGCCACTGGAAGACATATACAATGAAAATGTACTGTTTCACAGTTCTGGAGGCTGGAAGTTCAAGACCCAGATGTCAGTTAAGGCTGAGAGAGAATCTCTCCCACGTTGGTACCCGGGGTGGTCCTTGGCTTCCTGTAGCTTCATCACCCTGGTGGGATCCGCTCCATCTTCACATGGCCTTCCCCTGTGTGTCCGTGCCCAGGTCCCTCCCCTGCTATAGGGTGCCAGTCACTATGAATTAGGGTCCACTCCAATGATCCCATCTTAACTTGCTCTTCGAAGACTCCATGGAGTCCTGGTTTCAACTTTAAGGTGGTTTGAAAGTGATATGCTTTCAGCAGAAACTCTAGTTGGAATTCTGAACTTTATTCTTTCCTATAGCCAATCATACATAGATTTTAGCCCCCAGACAGTCCAATGAACTTGAAGGAAACTTTAGCTTTCTGCAGGATGATGTGTGGCAGTGCTAGAATGGTCAGTCGGTCAGGCATAATCCATGCCATTTTCACTTAGGGCATTTTCAACTTGTGAAGGGTTTATTGGGATGAGGCCTTATCATTGGGCCCAGGAGCATCAGTGCTTCCAAATTAATTCACTTTGTGGGGTCCGGGACTGAGGACTTCAATGTCTTTTAAGGCAACATGGTTCAACAATTCTCTCCTGCTGGGCTCTTCAGTGAAGATCTAAGGGCTCTTTCCTCTGCCTTTGCTTTCCTGGCCTCCCATCCTCCTGCCCACTAAGGTCAGGAACTCTTCCCCCACAGACTGCACTGATTTTAAGTCAGGGGAGTCAGGAGGAAAGGATGAGAAAGTCACAGAGACCAAGTTATAAAGAAAATTTTCAGCAATAGCGTTTCTGTATTTCTCTGTTGACTTTATAAGAAATAGTGTCAAGAGCAGTGGCTGTGCTGTGGAACGCCCCACACGTCCTTAGTGTGACTGACAATGCTTACTGGCCCGGACCTGTGCTGTTTCCCTCACCTGTGCTGGCACATGGGGGCTACACACCTGTCAGGGGTTTGTCAGAGAACGGTGGCCGTGGAGGATAGTAGCCGGGGGCGTGCAATGAACAGACTGTGCTTAACACTCAGTGTGGGCTGTGCCCGCTTGGGTGTCTCCTGGTGGGGAGGACCCGGAGGGAGGCAGACACGGAGGAAGGGGGTTGGCGTACTTGTCCTGTGCCTGACACTTCCTTCAGCATAGCGCATGATGTGACCCTGTCCCTTTGTGCAGCAGTCACCTTTCCAGATGGTGAAGGGCAGCACTATGGAAATCCTACCAAGTAAACCAGGTGAAACCAACAATGGACACACGTATGCCAGATCCCTCACATTTAGAGAAATTCAGCACCTGAATTTTAGCATGCAAGCAGGGTTCTTTCTGAGAACACAGCGGAAGTGGAAGTAGGCACCTCACTGTAGCCGTGTCTCTTTTCTCTCTCACTTGGGCATTGGGTGTCCAGCAAGAGCAGTCCATAGGCACAGAGATGGTGCGGTCCACTGTAGTGATCCTGCAATTGGTTGATTTTATTGTGAAATTCTCCCAGTGTGAATTATTCCTGCTTCCCCCGGTCAGTACATCCAGAGCTATGTGCTGGAAGAAGGGGGCCTAGGCAAGCTGGGAGGGGAGGTTTCTCTGAGTTAGCCAAAGGAAGACTGTTCTTAGCTCCAAGGAGAGGAGCCCATGCTGGACAAGGGACTAGTAATCTGGTCTCATGCCCATTACAGACCTTTTTATTTTAACCACCAAAGCAGTGCCTAAGACAGCCCTATCCTGCAAGCTGTCCTGGCTCCCTGGAGAATCCTTACATTCTTATTCCTGGGGGCTGCACATGCCATGCAGGGTCGGTGGCTCTGGTGCAAGGCCCAGGCTTCCTGATGTGTGAGCACTTATGAGGGTGCTGCCTGGGGACGGTCCCCACCACACTTGTAATGCTCTTTCACCCTAACGTTTGGCTTCTGCAGCTGCCATGGCAGCTCTGTTTTCAGGGTTGATAAGCCACTGGATTTCTAATCGGTGGTTTTACTTCAAGAAAATTCCAGCTTTATTTCTGCTACTGTGGCCACTGCAATATGACCCACGGTCAGGGTGCATGTTGCTGGTGTCCTGGGAACAGCACCGCTCCCTGGCTATCCCTACTTCCGTGAGTTTGTCTCCCAAACATCTCAAGCTAATAACACATTTCCACATGTATCACACCACGGCTGTGTGCACATTTTTTTTTAAATAACATGCCACATAACAATATATATCATAATGATACAAAGTAAAGTGTTCTACTTTCTATTCTTTTGACTTCTGTCGAGTCATTCTGTGACCCGTTCAGGGACACATAAGGTATACTGAGGGTTTTGGGCCAGCTCTTCTGTGGTCTACACAATGCCCTCAGAAAAAGCCACCTCCAATCTATGGGAAATTGAGGAGCAATGGTCCCCGAGAACAAATACAACTGTGGATATCGAGGAAGTGTCTGTTATATAAATTATAAAAGTTTTGATCAGCTGAAGAGTGCTAACACAACTCTAAATAACTGGGGGGTTTTTTGCACACAAATGGAAAAATCTTCATGAAAACCACAGGCTCCATGGCATGGAGATCCCCACTGTAAACCAGCTGGTGCCTGAGATACCTTAGTTCCCAGCGGAGATGGGGGTGGGAAAATCAGTCCTGCCACCTATCCAGCTGTGAAATGCTCCTGCCTACAGCTGTTGTGGTGTTTATTTTTAAAACTTTAACAAGAATGCAAATAAGTTTATTGAAACTGGCATTGCAATTAAAGTAATGAAATTCTCCTTTCAAATGATACTTCACGAACACCAGTGGGTGAGATTTATTTCTTGGGCAACAATTTAATCATTTAAGATGATTAGGGCTAGATATTTTTGGTCTGTTAAAGAATGCCTTCAGAAACTTCACAAATTTTCATTGAAGGGATGTAAGTCTGACCTGGAAGGTGAAATATGTTCTTTTGTTAATGTTACTTTTGTGCGTCTCTGATTTTGCACATTGATCACCCACAAACATTTTCACTGCTGACCAGGGACTGGTGTTTTGAGAATTTGCTAAGTAAAGCACAGAATTTCTGCTTGCAATGTGAAGAATCGGGTGGACACACTTCTTCCCCAAGGGCTCCTTCCTTCCCCATGTGGGAACTGCCATTTCCCTGACGTTTCCCAGCTGTCTGCAGGCTCTGTATTCTCAGCTCTGGGGCCATCTGCCTCAGCATAGCTTGTCTAACTCAGGATACAGTAGTGGCTAGTACTTTGTTACAGACCATAGGCTAATTAAACCAATTCCGTGAATTAAGATATTACATTTTAAAAAGTAGCCTCTATTCAGTAGCCTAAGGTCATACTTATGTGACTTAAAAACTGCACATTATTACAGAAATATATGAAGACACTTCTTATTTTTACATTTTGTTCATGGACTGAAAACATTCTTTTCTAATCAGTGTTTGGAACTAGGCTGTTCCAAATCCGATATGACTTAATAAACTGATTGGTCTCCTGTAGCCCTGCTCTGTGCTCCCCTCTCCTCCCTGGCATTGGACCCAGGTGAATACCAGAGCCCCTTCCTGTGTCTTTGCCCTGGTACTAACTTCAGCAGTGTGTCACAAATCAGTGCCAGATGATGTGCAAACAAATTCTAACCTCCTGAGAGAGGGAGTGGATGGGTCCTCCCTCCCTGACCCTCCCTATTCCTCAGGCTGTTGTGCTTCTTATCCTCACTCTTTGGGACCATGTCAACACCTGTAGGGAACCTCGTTCGTCTCTCATTGTACTGCAGAGAGAAACGGCTGTGTGTATGAGGAAAATAAAGACAAGAGACAAGAACTCGGTCAGGTGGAGGTGATCCCTTGCTTGATTGGCAAGAGGACCTAACTTCAACAGTAGGGCTGTTTATTTTATGCTCTTGCACAGTTAGTATCGGCAAGAGGTAATGTTGCCTAGCGACTAATGACTGTAATTGTCCAGGCAGGATGTCTTTCTCAAGATTGAGGTATCTTGACTGCTTGAGGCACTCTAGCTCTGTCCTGCCTTCACACATAAGGCCATTCCAGCCCCAGGGGCTCCCAACAAACACCCTACCTTCTCCATCTCCCTGAGTCGGCTCCCTAGGGGACAGTCATCTGGCTGATTTTTGGAGCAATCTGCCTGACTATGGGTTTCAGAAGGGACAAAAAGGGTACTGTGCTGGGCAGGCAACTGCAGGTGGCTCATCTTTTGGTCTGGTGCTGTCTCAGTCACTTTCCTGTCACTGGGATGAAATGTCTAACCTGCATAACTTAAAGGAGGACATAGTTAATTTGGCTCACAGTTCCAATGGGTTCAGTCCATGATCAGCTAGCTCCAAAGCAGAAACAGCATGGTGGAAGGGCCTGGGAGAAGGAAAACTGCTCACTTCTGGAAGTCAAAGAATAGAGAGGGAAGGGTAGAGCTGGGGACCCAACCAGGTCACACCCTAGGTGATCTACCTCCCACCAGGCCCCACCTCAAACAGCACCTTCAGTGCCCCCTTATCCAGTAACCTTCCCAACACGTGAGACTTTGCGGGGGACATTTTAGCTCTAAACCTTAATGAGGCAGAGGGAGGAGGGGCTGTGGACATTCTTTGCAGACCATACTCTGCCTGTCAGTGTCCACTGAGTCTCTGTGGATAAGATGACATGTAGGTGCTCTCTTTCTCTCTGCACCGTGGGCTGCGTGGCAGGGCCACCTCCGCCCCTCACTCTGCTATTATGGGTAGTGTGTTTATAGAAGGAGTCACCAAATTTTACAGTGAGCTAAACAGCTGGAGTGCTGGGGCATCATCAGAGAAAATCAGAAGGAGGGGGAGAAAAATGGAGGAAAGTCAGACATCTGGGGAAGGGCCCCTGACTGGCTTCAAGCCTTCTGGGCCACCCAGCTGACACGAGCGTCTGTGACAGAAACCAAGGAGTGTCTGGGGCTGGAAACAGCAGCCCCCAGTTTCTAAGTGCTCCCCCTCAGAGAGGAAACTCCAGCTAGTGTTGAACCTTGTTCCCCCTCATTCTCGGATAGAAGTTTGCTTTTTATTCACAGTGAATCTTTTCTGTTCCAAGTTAATAATTGTAGGAAAGGCACAGCCAGATTTCAAAGACCTAAACATCCATGACCCCTGTTCTAGCATTAGAAACAGGGCTCTGGGGCATGGTCACATACGTGGCCCTGCCCTACTCCCCAGGCCTCATGTTCACAGGGTTAAATGAATATCTAGTGTCCCCTTTTTTTTTTTGGTCTTTTTGAGACAGGATCTCACTATGCAGTTCAGGCTGGCCTTGAGCTCACTTTGTAGCCCAGGCTGGTTTTGAACTTGCAACAATCCTCCTGCCTCAGCCTCCTGAGTGCTAGGATTATAGGCACTCACCACCATGCCCAGCCCTAGGGTCACTGTGAATGTCAAATAAAATGACCCATAGAACTTGCTGCTTATCGCCATGTTCAGTAAATAAGTAGTACTTAAGAAAAGAATTAAAGGCCAGAGAAAGCAAAAAACTAAAAAAAAAA
>NW_004955439.1:15254508-15327450 GCF_000276665.1 Chinchilla lanigera
ACTTAAGAAAAGAATTAAAGGCCAGAGAAAGCAAAGTACCAGAGAAAGCAAAAAAAAAAAAAAAAAAAAAAAAAAATTCAAAGAACACAGACAATTTTTTTAAAAAAAAATTCTCAAGAACCTTCTAAAATTTCTTACTCAAAATAAAAGTGTGCTGCTGATGATCTGTAGACTCAGTCAAGCTCAGCATGTGGAAGAGGGCATGTTTTTATGTGTTTTCATGACTCACTAGATGTGACTGCTAAGTTCTCATTGCTCTGCACGTATTATCTGCTGGAGGAATTGCTGTTCATCATTCCGTAACCCTGAGTGCTTCGTTGCTCTCTCAGAGGAAAGCGGATGTCATGAAAGAACAAATAAACCCACAAGGCCATTTGGCACAGCAGAGAACACCCTGCATCTCAGTGGATGGCTTGCTACATAACTTGCCCACAGGTTGGAACCACAGGGTTGGCTCTGCAGGATGCCTCGGATGTTAATACATGGACACAAGCAAATGTGTTCTGGGTGGGGCCAAGGGTCACTCTGAAACAAACACCTCGCACAGGGGAAAGAAGGATTTGACAGATCCAGCGCACAGCAGCTCAGCATTTTACAGAAATGGCCTGTGTTGCCCCGGAAGACAGCAAGCCCCTTACTGTTGGCACTTTCGGAGAGCAGGTAGCTGAAGGATCCTGGTGTACCAGAGGAGAGGGGATTTTGTATCCAAACAGCCTTCTGATGACTTCTGAGTTCCTACCATGCCCGAGGATTCAGCAAAAAGAGCAATTTACATCTTTTTTGGAAATAATGAACATTTCATTTGAAATGTCCTATGAATTTAGTGGCTAATGTAAGGAATTAGTCAAATACCTTCCTTTGAAAATATTATCTTTCAACACAATTTTATTATGTTCTTAATAAGTTTTTGTACATCACTGATCCCTAGATTATTGGATGTGTAATCAGGGTAGTTGTTGGTTTATGTCTATGGCACTGGATATTTTTTCATGCCAGGTATTTCTATTTGAAGTATTAATCTTGTCTGCAATTTATTTGTTTGTTAAAATAGTACTCAAATGCACATAAAAAATTTGCCACCACAAGCATCTTTAAGTGCATGGTGCAGTAGTGTTAAGTACATTCACAATTTTGTACAACAGTCTCCAGAGCTCTTTTCGTCTTGCAAAACAAACTGTATCCATTTATCAGCAATATCCCATCATCCTCTGCCTGACCCTGGCAACCCCCATTCTACTTTTTGTCTCTATGAATGTGACTCCAGAGGTAGAATTATATAGTATTTGTTTTTGGCTTACTTTACTTAACATAATGTCTATATATAGATAGATATAATGTGGTATGTATTAAAATTTTCTTCCTTTTCAAGGCTAAATAATATCATACCGAGGTATATATGCTGGAAGCAGTGGTGCATGCCACTGTATATATATAATATGTGGTATATATATAATGTGGTATGTATTAAAATTTTCTTCCTTTTCAAGGCTAAGTAATATCCTATTGAGGTATATATGCTGGAAACAGTGGTGCATGCCAGTAATCCCAGCATTCTAGAAGACTGAGGCAGGAGGACCAAAGTTTGAGAACAGCTTGGGCAACTTAGTGATTTCGTGAGACAGTTTCAAAATTTAAAGAAATAAAATAAAATAAAAAACAGCTGTGGATGTAGCTTGGTGGAAAGACTCTGGGTTCCATCTCCAGTACTGCAGAAAAAAAATCAGGTCCACTGATGGACCTGAACCTCTGAGGTGATGCCCTCACCTTTTGGCTATAGTGAGTAACTCTGATGAACACAGATGTACAAATATCTGTTCAAATTCGGCTTTCAGTTTATTTAGGGACATTCCAGGGAGTGGGATGGCCAGATCAGATAAGGATTCTATGTTTCATTTTAAGGATGGCCGTGCTGTTTCCCATAGGTGCTCCGTGCCACATTCCCATCAACAGTGTGTAGGGGCTCTGGTTTCCCACAGCATCCCCAGTATTCATTCTTCTTTGTACTTTTGCTTTGACAGTAGCTATCCTAATGAGCATTCACCTTTCAATTTTACTCAGCTGTTTTCCTTATGTGTCCTATTTGCCCTGGTGAGGCTTCAGAGGGGGCAACCACAGTGACACTCCAGCAAGTTAAGTGTTTAGGAAGCATCCATATACTCAGAGCTCTCCTAACATCCTGATGTCACGTTGTGTTAGCAAGCCTGGCATGGCTTTGAAGTAGAGACCTTTAACTTTTTAATAAAAATGTTTTTCCTTGTTTATAAATATGCTAGAGGAAGGCGACATGTTAATCTGTGCTGCTGGTTAATCTGGGCCCTGACTGCCCAGGTCCTTGCTGTCTGAAGGGCAACTGGCCATACAGCGGGAAGGGTCTCACCTTGGCTAAAGCAGCAGTGTGTGTGTGTGTGTGTGTGTGTGTGTGTGTTTGTGTCTCGGGGGTGCCAACTGAATTATAGCTTGGTTGGTGAAGAGCAACAGAGAAGCTGCTGGGGATGCACCATCCTGGCCAGGCCTGCTTGTGGGGTAGTATAGCAAGAGGAGCTTGGATGTTCACCTCCTGTTGCATTTGTTTGGCCGACATTGCTGGGCACTTACCTGTGCCAGGCAGCTGAGGAGTTCAGCTTTCTCTTCTTCTCGTCCATAGGAAGAGGTACGTCCAGGCGAGACCATGGGACCGAGGGAGCATGGTGAGCCATGGGAAAAGGGGTTGTGCATGATAGATCAAGCAGGTGACTGTGTGAAGAGTTGCAATGAATTAAATGCACTGGTGAAAAGACGGAAGACAGGATTCCATGAGGTCTCTAGCCTCGGCCAGTAGGGGAACTATGATGGCACTTCAGTTAGGAAGCCTATTTCTTGGGCAGAGGTGGAGAATTTAGTCTGACTTGGTGCTTTGGTGAGCAGGTGTGAGTACCCTCTGTGGGGGCATGGGTGGGGCGGTCTTCAGGTGACATTCAGAAATACACACTTGAGAGCACAGGACTTGGGTTAGGGCTGGAGGGGATGGACACCTGTGTTGTATGAGTGGCAGCCAGCCAAGTCAGCAGGAAAGCAGGACAGCGACACACCGAGAGTGGAAGCTGGTCATGGTGAGGCTGAGCTGGGGCAGCAGCACATGATGGGGCCCTCAGGATGACCGGGCTGAGAAGGGACCCTGGGAGTGATGGCAAGGAGGCACAGGGGCCCGTGGGGGCTTCTGGAAAGGTGGAATTTAAAGTCCAGTTGTGTTGATTTGAGGAACAAATGAGCAGGGAAGTGGGGAAATGCCCGGTGAAGAGCAAAGCATGGGGAGTTGCATCTCGTGGAGTGCTGGGAGACTGGGACCCCAGGGTGGACAGAACAGTCAGAGTAGACGGGCGGGGAGGGCACAGACGTGAGTGCACATGAGAAAGTCGGGATGGAGAATGAGTGGGTTTGTGCTGCACGCCCCCATCTTCCTGAGAAGTGGGAGAGTGAGCAAGGGGCTGGGTAAGGTGATTTCATTCCGGCCCCTGTCAGCTCTTCCAGGAGAAGCTGCACGAAGCAAAGCTCACCTTGCTGTGCTTGAGATATGTGAAACCAAGCATGTGAGGAGTCACTGCCAGAGCTAAGCTGCTGGCTGTCCTTCCTCCAGCCTGAGGCCCTGACTGTTCTTACTGGAGCTGCAAGGCCCACGTGTCCAGCAGATGAATGCCGGGGGTCCCTGCAGGAGCCCTTTGCTTCATCCCTCTCTCCTTTCTGGTTGATGGTCCTGAGCAGGCACAGAGCTTGGAAAACCTTCGGACATAAAGGGACATTTATACAAAGTAAACCTTGACTTCTCTGTGTAGAAGCACTGTGTGGAGAGAAATGCAGCCTGATCTGAACCAAACTCTGCCTGCCCACAGGTTGTCAGCAGCCAGCAGTGCTTACTTGTCAGACTCTGGTGACAGTGTTCTAGCAGACACCTTGTTTCTCCTCTCGCCTGAGCTCTGCCTATCACAGACAGGATAACTGCTGTGGTAGCTTAAATGTGCATCTGTTTTGCTTTCATTAGCATATGCAGACACAAAAGACAACTTCATATCTAACAAAATGTAAGTTTTAAAAGTATGTGATAGGAACAAATTAATCATATTCATCATGAATGCTTAAATTTGAATTTTTTCTTTTAATGTCTTAAGATTCAAACCATGTCTGAATTTAGCAGTTATCTCAGATGATTTTCAGCCCTAATTACCAGCAAATAATAGTTATTTACCTTAATATAATATAAATAGAGAGATAAAAATGTTTTAGATTTAGAAGGTTGTAATAGCTGTTTGTTCTAAATGTAATTTTTAAAAGAGAAAAAGTCATGGGATATAAATACACAAGAATTTTAATTTACAGAGGCAAAGATGTCTTCAAAGAAAAAGAAAATGAGCCATATTTAAATGAGAGAGATCACATAATGGGCCCAAATCAAGTCTTTTTAAGATTCCAGTAAACAAAGAGATAAGCAGAACATAACTAAGAGAAATATTTTATTTTATTTAAATATAGAGAAAAACCAAAGAACTGTGGAGTTATTGTTAAAGAGAGTATAATGTCTTCAATTTTAAACATGTAAAATAATAATAAACAAAACTAGAGCAGAAGATGAGGCGGACAACTATGTTTCCATTCTTCAACTTCCGGAGCGAAGCATTCGCTAAGTATTTCAGCTTGACAGAAAGACGCTGAATGGGCAGACAAACTCGAGGTCATAATTTGATGAACTGAAAGTGAGAGGAGGTGAGGCTCTGAGAGGTGACCAACAAGTCTGTCTTTACCCTGGCCTATTCCCCACTGTGTGAAGCTAATGAATCAAGAAGTAGACGTTTGCAAATATTATCAAACGTTTTAATTAAGGTAATCTCTAGCCCAAGCCAAACAGCAAAGAAACATAAACACACACAGACTATCAGGCACACAACAGAAAACAAAGGATGTGTGAAAACAAGAAGCCACAGGAACTGTGACAAAACCCAGCATGGCTATCATGTTAAAAAAAGTAAAAAAAAAAATGCACCCTAAATAACATGCCTGTGAAAATTGACTTGATAAGTCTGGCCTAAAATGATTTGAAATAAAAAAGAGCAAAGTTTGTGATAGGAATAACTAAGTCAAATTCAAGGGTGAAAGCATCAAAGTGCACTTATAATGGTAAAGATACAACCCACAGAGATGAACTAACAGCCAGGAGCTTCCATAAATCAAATCATGGCATCAAAACTCATGAAGTAAAAACTGCAGAAAATACCAGGAGAAAACAGGATCACAAAATTACCAAAGTGTAATTCACTGCTATTAGGATACGACAAATCAGAAGCAAATATATAAATATACACATATACACACACTCAGATGTGATTAATATGGCATACATCCCCACATGTGTGCATACAGACATGCATGTGGGTTGTGTAGGGAAAGAAAAAAGAGCAGCTGATACCCTGAAAATAATGCCTACCTTTCAAGTATCCTTGAAACATTCTGTGCACGAAAGAAAAACTCCAGTCATTTTCTAAACATGGAGGTAGTTCAGATCCTATTTTCTAATCATAGTGCAAACAATTGAGAATAATGCCCTTGGCTTTGTTTTGATTTCTTATTGCTATTTCAATCTGGCTGCTACCTCAAAGCAGCCCCTCTGGTGATCCTGAGATTTCTGGGCACTGGGCATGTTTTGGGGTGAGGACAGAGTACATGCCTGTCCTTTCAGGCACCGTATGGCAGAGGCCAAGTTCTCCAACACGGAGTCTCATTTGGTCATTTGAAGTTGGCACTGTATTTTCAGAAGTGAACTTCAACAAGAGACTTCTGAATCTAAGGGCTGGTACATTTGGAAGCAGGACCCACCTAGAGCTTCAGCCTAACCCAGTTCCTCCCCACACTGGGCCTGGTGGAAGCCTGGGTGTTCTGACTCAATGCTGCCTTTGGACAACCTTACCTGGGCCCTGCTGGGACCATATTCTGCGCCTTTATCCTGCAGTCTCTGCAGTGACCAAAACTGGAGAATTGGAGGCAGAATCCAAGTGGATGGAAAGGCAAATCTGAAAAAGGGAGGTGTGACACAGAACTGTTCCAGGAGGTGAGATCAAAGCACATGAAAGCATGCCCCCTCTTTAGCAGATTTGTCAGCCCAGCCCAAACAGTGTCAGAGCAGCCTGCCTTCATGATTCCAGAGGTGATCAAAAGTGAGTGAACCTAGAGCTGAGTGAGCATCCCATTTCCATCCAAGGATGACAGACAATACCCTGCTCAGAAGTGCCAGCCTCGCTGTCTGCAGCTGGGCCCTGTGAATGTTGTGTGATGTTGGTATTTTTAGAATCATGACCCATTTGTCCTTATGACCAAAAGACCGAAAGCAAAATGAGGCATGCCCCTGCTCCCATCCCACCATTCCCTGGAGTCCTCCTCACCCCACCTTCCTTGCTGAGTGCCGGCCTGACCCTGAGGACACTCCCCTAACTCAGGCCTGCGCCCCCTTCCCCCTCCTGTGAGAGGTCTCCCATTATATGAAAGAGGCAGGACCGCCTGAAGGAGATTCAGGACAAGCTGCTGGGCCTTCTGAGCCATTCTCAGCATCCTTTCCCAATCCATAAAATGCAAATTGCTTTCACCTACTGATTTATTCTACAGATTCTAATTTGTCTGATTACATTATATTCTGATTAATTTCTGTCCTCATTATGTTTTCTTCCTATATTTATATCACTCCATCATTGCATTCCAAATAAAATCAACTATCTTAATGACTTTCTGCCTGTGAAGCATGTATCGAATTATTTCACGGCAACAGTGGCATCCAAGCAGCAGAGAAATATGTGGGAACAGGACCGTTTTTGAGTCACAGGATCTGGGTCTGGGTGCTGACCTCCGCACATCCCCTTCTTCTCTGGGTCAGTAGCTGCTGCAGACCATGGCTGAGCTCATGAACAAAAGCAGAAAACAAAGGGGGACTCGGCTGACCTCAGCTCTGCCATCCCATTGCCCTGCTGTGAGCTGTTCTCACCGCAGCTCTGCACCACCCAGGCCAGTCCAGGAGTTTCTTCCTCAGAACAGAGGGCTTGCCATGGATCTCTGTGACCAGCCAGAGAGACCATGAAGGAACCCTGTGGCTTCATTTTTAAAGATGCTGTAGTATGTTCACATGTGCTTTTGTTCAAGAAAACCAAAATATCTCTTTTAAAAAGTCATTTTTAAAGCTTAGTCTTCTAGGAGGTTTTAAAAATAAAAATAAAGAACCTCTGGTGAAATCCCTGGTGAGGGTGTGGTCAGTTGGCCTAGGCTCTGCGCTGAGCATCCTCTTCTGCTCTGGAGGGAGATGCTGGTGGAGGCGTGATCCACATGCAGGCATAGCATAGGTAGCGATGGAAAGGTCCTCTCCCCAGGATCAGATCATCAAACAAGCAAGCCCTTACCTCACAGCCCACTTGGCCACACTGCATGACAATCCCTCAGGGTATTTATTTCAATTACCATTTGAATATACAATATGTGATCAAGCCATGGTGAATGCTTAAATGGAAAAAATTCTTACAATAAGGTACATTATCATGAATCCCCCTCAAAATATTCCTGCTCTCCTCAAACACACTTATCCGATTGTTCTTGCTACTTTTTGAAGCTATTTGGGAAGCTACTGTTTCCTAAGTATCTAGTTGCACTGTTGTGGCTGCCTCAGTGTCCTGAATCAATGCAAAATGTTTACATTTCATAGTCATTTTGACTTTGGGAAAGATCCAGAAGTCACATGGTACCAGATCTGGTTAATAAAGTGGATGAAGATGTACCACAATGTTTTTATTTGGCAGGAACTGCCATAAACATTTGATCAGTGAAGGATGATGGAAATATGCAATGAATGTTTAAACAACATAATTTATTACAATAAAAGAGACATCGCTATTAATCCCCTCAAATGGTCAAAATATTCTCCCTTCTAATGCACTTATCCCATTGTTTTTGGCAATGTGCCTCTTACTGTATTAAGAATTTTAAAAATTTAAACATTCACCATATCTTTCAGTCATCCCTTATGTTGTTCTACTATAACATATAAATATGAGAGATAGGGCTAAAGCCACCAAATCATAAAGACGACTCCACCCCATTTCGATCCCCCGGAGCTGACCCCAAACTGGTCTTCCTGCTTTGAAGACACTAGATTTCTAAGAGGATAGTCAGATTTGGAGCAAGTTAATGTAATTATAGGTGGCAGCCTGCTTTTTCCATTCAACAATGTTCTTGGCAGTAAATCACTAATCTTTTAAATAGCAACAGGAAAGTGCCTCTAGACTTCTGGGTTTCTTAAATCACAAACAAGGATGCGGAAAATAAATACCCCACGACCTTTATGTTGCCCAGAGTCTTTCTGGGGTCAGCCTCAACTTGCCCAAACCAGCTTGTTGCTTGAGCTTCAGAATTTAAGAAAATCATGCAAAATAAAAGTAGCTACAGAGAAACCATCATAGAAAAGTGTTCAAGTGACCATGTTAAGGTGGCAGATACAATGATGTGAAAAGTACAGGGTGCATGTCCTCTGAAGCAGGTCTAGGTCTGTTAGCTGATATCAAACCTAATTGCACTCCGGCCCTGTGGCATTCAGAAAGTGACCTGCGTGCCTGGGATCACTTTAGGGAACAGCAGCTGAAGGTCAGAAAGAACAGCAGAGACCAGAAACCCCAGTGATGTGTGTGCACCCCAAGGAGCAGGAAAGGGCTCCAAAGAGGCTGTTCTCTGGCCTGGCACCTGTTTTTGAGGAGCTGAGCTGCCATTCTTTCACTCCCTGGGATTACCTCTACTTCCACAGATGGACCCGGTTCATTCCACTTTCTCAGAGGGATACTCACCTTTGCTGACTGATAAAGTGACAAAGTGGCCATAGTCCAGCATGCCCAACCCCATCACTGTCTGCTTCATATGGTTAGTGAGCCAAGCATGACGTTTAAAATTTTAAGTGGTCAGGGAAAAATCAAAAGATATTACTTAACACAGGAAAATCTACATAGAAGACTCCAGAAACTCCACCAAAAGATTTCTAGATATAAGAACCAAATTCAGTAGCATAGCTGGATATAACATCAACACTGACAAATCAATAGCCTTCCTGTACACAAGTAACAAACTCACTAAAAGAGAAATTGGGAAACCAATTTCTTTCACAATAACATCCCCCCAAATTGAAATATTTGGGAATCAGTCTAACAAAGGAAGTATAAGACTTTTACATTGAAAACTACAGTACTCTGAAAAAGGAGCAAAGAAAATATCAGAAAATGGAAAAATAGCTCTTGTTCTTGGATATGAAGAGCCAATAAAATGAAAATATCCATACTTCTAAAATTGTTATACAGATTCAATGCAACCCAAATCAACATACTAATAGCATATCTTACAGAATTAGAGAAAACAATCCTAAAATTTATTTGGAATCAGAAAAGACCTAGAATAGCAAAAGCAATTTGGGGCAACAAAGGGGGCATCAACAATCCCTAACTTGAAATTATACTACAAAGCTATTATGATTAAAACAGCATGGTATTGGCAAGAAAACAGACCCAAGGGTTAATGGAACAGATTAGAAGATGCAGAAACAATTCCAAATACACTCAGCTACTTTATCTTTGACAAAGGAGCCAAATACTTTCACTGGAAGAAAGATAGCTTCTTTACTAATCTGTGCTGGAAAAACGGGCTTTCTGCATGGCTAAGATTAAAACTAGACCCATATCTTTCACCATGCATTAAACTAAAATCAAAATGGATCAAAGATCTAAATATTAAAACATTAAGTCTACTGGAAGATAAAATAGAACTCTTGAAGACATTTCTGTAGGCAAACTTTATGAACAAAACCCTGAATGCACAGGAAGTATTACAAAATTACTAAAAAGTTTTGCACAGCAAAAAGAGCCACAAACAGAGTAAAGAGACAACACACAGTGTGGGGAAAATTTTTTGTCAGCTTTGCCTCAAATAAATGACTAAGATCTAGAATGTATAAAAAACTCAAAAAAATCAGACCCCCCCCCAATTTAAAGATGTGGTCCAAAAATGGCATCTGAAATGAATAGACTCTTCTCAGATGAATAAGTAGAAATGGCAAATAAATATATGAAATAATGCACAAATCACTAGTCATTCTAGAGATGCAAATTTAAAAAATGCTGAGGTTCCATCTCACTCCAGAAAGAATGGCTATTGTCGACAAATAATGCAGTGAGAAATGCTGGCAGGGCTGTGGGGGAAAAAGAAACCCTTCTCCACTGTTGGTGGGAATGTAGACTGGTGCAACCACTGTGGAAATCAGTGTGGAGATTCCTTAGAAAACTAAAACTAGAAGTTCCATTTGATCCAGCTATTCTTGGTATCTTCCTGAAAGAATTAAAAGCATCATAGCACAGTGATACATGCACATCCATGCTTATAGGAGCATAGTTTGTAATAGCTAAATCTTGGAAACAGCCCAAATGCCCATCAACCAATGAGTGGATGTAGAAGATGTATTTTTTTTTAACATAATGGAGCACTACTCTGCCATAAAGAAGAATCAGCTTGAGACATTTCCAGCTAAATGGATGCACCTTGAGACCATATTCTTAAGTGAAATATATTGGACACACATTTAAATACAGCATTACTTCTCTGGTGTGAGAAACTGGAAGTGTAAATAAGGACCAAACTATATAATAGATATTGGGAAATGGGAAGAAAATGTTCAAATGGGAAAGGGAACAAGTGAGGGAGGAGGAAGAAAGGAAGGAAGGGACAAAAAAATGGAAACAAAGCCTTTGTAAATAAGGACAGGAAGAGGGGTTGAAGGGAGGGGAGGGGATGGAAAAAGAGAAGACATAAAATATATCATGTACAGGTATAAATTTCCTATGATGAATGTTATCATTATATATTTAAAATGTAACAACATTTTTTTAAATGAAACTGAAATTTCAGGGTCCATTAGGTACCATGGGATCTCAACCATGTGTATTCGTTTCCATGCTGTCTGTGCTACTTCCCACCACAGCAGCAGAGCTGAGTGATTTGTGGCAGAGGTCTCACAGCCCCTAAAATATCTGGTCCCTTGCTATAAAACGTTACAGACTGCCGCTGAGTCTGTTGGCCTTGTTGTCAGAGTCTAGTTCTGGTCAAAATACTGAGAGTTTGTACTTGTGGTAGTAAACAATCATGAGGGTCCTTGGCTTCCTAAAATCTTGGTAATTTAAATATCATGTTTTTTATCTACACACATACATACCCATACACAGATACATAAACAAATAAGAAAAAAATCTGACATTTGGATTTTCAACCTGTTTAACCTCTTCTACTCCTCCTCATTTTATGAACAAGCAGAAGACCAACTCACTGTTGTTAGGAATATTGAGATCTCACTTCTCATGAACCTGAGGTGGGTTACCAAGACATAACTGATCCCACTGCATTTGGCCTGTTTACATCCATTTGGGGCATATATATGAGCACACACACATATGTAAAATAATTAGTGAGATATTAGTATGTGTATACATTGAAATATTTGCAGTTTTACTCATAAATTCTTGTTTTGTGATCAACTTATTTTGACCACATTATGTTCATACAAAAGTCGCACTTTATATTTTCAGATGTGTTTGTATTGTACTGTATGTTTACAAATTCAATGTGTTGGTTTAGATTTTGATATGGCCTTAAGATTATTAATGATGGGGGCTGGGGATTTAGCTCAGCGGCAAAGTGCCTGCCTGGCAAGTGCAAGGTCGTGAGTTCAGTTCCCGGTACCGGAGAAAAACAAAAAAAAAAAAAAAAAAAAAAAAAGATTATTAATGATGGACTGGGGATCTAGCTCAGTGGCACAGGACCTGCCTGGCAAGCACAAGGTCCTGAGTACAATTCCTGGTACAAAAAAGAAAATATTAATTATATTCAAACAGACATGGAACATTTAGTCCTTATAAAAGTGTATTAGCCCACTTCCTTGTCCTGAGACACAATATCTGACACCTGCAGTTTAAAAGAGGACGGGTCTAATTGGCTCATGGTGTCAGGGCACTCAGTCCAGGATCAGCTAACTCCTAGGCAGAAACGTCAATAGGAAGCGCATGGCAGAGCAAAGACACTTAGTGCGTGGTGTCTAGAAGCAGATCCGGGAACAATGCCAGAGAGGAAGGGACCAGGGACCAGATGTAGTTCCAGTGTCACAACTTCATGACCCACCTGGACATACCCAGAATGTGCTTTACTAGTCCCCTGGGTGGCTCCCAAGCAATGAAGCTGACGCTGCAGCCTAACATTCATAAAAGAAAAAGTTACCTTCAAAGGTTTTTGTTTTTTCCTGATGAGTTGGAATTCTCTCAGAAAATTGAAGCACAGTCTGATAAATAAGGTGAGGCATGGTTCTCTACAGATATCTTCCTCCTGGGGCCAAACTCCACCCCAAATGGCAGGTGATGACTGTTACTGGCTGCCGGTGTGCCCACTATCTAGTTGTGGCCTAGTCACACATTGGAACACCACTCAGGATGCCAAAGTTAGGGGAAGTGAAGGTCAAAGTATGTGGATGTTATTGTCTTTGTAGAAAAATAAGAAATCAATAAAACAATCATTAGCAAAAAAAAATCTGTGTCTGACCTACTTGCCTAAGTACAAATTAATCCTGAGAAGCACTTCTGGTACATGTCAGCATGCTAGCTTATATTATTGGAACTCAGACAAGCAATGTTCTACATTTGAAATATGAAATTCAGCTATTCTTTATCCTCCCCACTCCCTGATCAGCTCTGTCACCCCATCCTGAGGTCCTGTCATCTGTGTAATCTCCTCAACTTTCACTGAGTTAACACCTTGATTTTCATTGTGCCCCAGTTCTCTTGTGGTTCCTGCTACAAACTCTTGCTGCTTCCTTCCCCATTCCAGAGCAATACACAGAGCTGGACAGAACCCCCCACCCCCACCCCACGGGCCCAGAGCAGATGCCTGGGTCCACACTGTTTGCGATGCATCTGTACGCCGGCCCCTCTAGCCTTTTGTCTCCTACAGCTCTCCCTCACAGTTGTGCACGGGAGATGCACATTAACGGTTCCAGCTGTTCGAGGTTCTTCACAAGCTCCTTTCCAGTGCTGTACTCCTTGCTCCTGGCCAGTGACCAAACCTCCACCTTACACCCGAACCTCAGACAATTCAGATCCTGGCCCTTGGCTGGCCGACTCATGAGTGTGACTCCCGTCTCTCTAGCCCTTCCCTGGGCTATCTCTGTCCTCCTTCTACTGCTTCCTTTCTGGCCTCATCCTTCCCACCAACTGCTGTGTTCTCCTCCGCAGTGCACAAACTCTCACTGTGCAGCACCATACTCTGCACGCTGCACAAGCATTGTTGCTGTTTGTTTAAATTTTGCATAATGTTTTGATAGACAATGCTTTGTACTTCCCACTCAGAAAGGCTCCACTCAAAGATTACCTGGTTTACTGTGCACTTTGGTGTTTGGTTTTCACATGTTCACAGTTACCTTCTCTGGTATTTGGGGTTTCAGGTGTATAGTAAGAATTTTAACGTTTTCTCTAAACTTGTCCTTTGTTATTAAAATTCATCCTTTTCCTTTCCAAGTTCAAAAATCTCATATATCCTATACTCTTAGACATAATAGATCTGTCTGGATTGTTCTGTTCCATTAATCTGCATTTTAATGTTAATTTTAACATCACATTTTAAAATTTGCTAGGATAAGCTATCTGCTGTTGTCCAGCATTTTGTGGTAATTTTCAGAAATGCAGTTTCCTGGATACATTTCCTCCTCCTCAGGAGATGAATGGCCAGGTCCCAGGGTGCGGCTATGTGGATAGAAGGGTGTCACATGCTGAATCACTGTTTGCAGTCCATCTGTGTGTCTGCAGGGCCAGGCCCCTCTGAGGCTGGCAGGGAGGGTCTGGTCCGTGCCTTTCCTTGATGATCTTCTGGTGTTGCTGCTGATACTGGGAGTCCTCGGTTGGGAAGCACATCACCTCAGTCCCCAGCTGTCCATATAACACCACCTCCCTCTGAGCTTCAACAGCTGCCCTTCTTAGCAGGACACTAGCTACACTGGGCTAGGGCCACACTGACACCCTTGTCAGGACTGGAGGACTCCTGCAAAGAACCTCTTTCCAAACAGAAAGTCATGGTCCCTGGTCCCTTCGGTTTGGTTGTCAGCACATCTTTGGGGGATGCAACTCAGCCCCAGCAGAACAGTAGATAATTTTTTCTTCCTCTTCCTCCTCCTGATTTGTCCAGGTCCTGCAACTGGAGCTCTGGGGCTTAGCTATGAGTAGCAGTTTCTGTGTGGTTCCGTGTGAGAAAATAGATACAATCCAGAGTGCCATTTCTGGGTGAGGACAGGATCTGTGCTCAGCTGAGCAGCACATAGTCCACCTGAGCACATCTCCCAGCCTGCAGGGAGACGTGGCACTCTGGAATGACCCAGCCACCAGAGAGGTGACAGGAAGCATGCATGATAAACGTCCCTGAGATAAATGAAGGGACCTCAGGGCAGAGTGCCACCGTGGGCATCCAGGCAAGAAACCCTGCAGCTTTCAACCGGGCAGCAGTTGTAGCGATGGGGGAAATGCGGGTGACAGCAGAGACTTTGCAGAAGAGTGGACAGTCCTAGGGACTGGCGGACTAAGGCTGAGGCACTAATGAGCTTGCCCATGCCCTCTATTTCTGGAACATCATTCTGTGACATCAGTCACCTCCAAAATAACATTGACCTGGACATTCTAAACCAGACTCATTTAACTTTGCCTCTGGTGTCATTCTGAATATTTTTCAAAACTCAGTCTTGTGTTCTTTGCTTGCTAGAAAAATGAATCTGACCTCATGGTTACCCTGGACAGGAAGGTGTGCTCCCTGCTCCCATAACTCACATGTTGGCATCTGTTCTCCTTATGTTTCCAGCCACCCCTCGGTATTTCTATTTTCTTTCCCTTCTGTGTCTTTGCCCAAAGCTGTGACCCACATATCTAAAAGAACAGAACAAAAGCCAACCTGCCTTGGTCCTGCCCAGCCCATCTGAACCGCTGTTCCCTGATTATTTAAAAAAAAAAAAAAAAGCACTCCTACAGCCCCCTCTGAATGTTTTGGGTGTATTTCCCCCTCAGTTTTCTCAGGTAAGTCTGATTTTATTAAACAAACAGTCCAACAACCTCACACTTCCCAGGTATAAAACTCAGTTGTGGGTTTTGTTGTTCTGATGTACAGGAAGCTACCTGGCCTCCAGGTCACCCAGGATCCAGTGCTCCTGCATGCTGAGGGAAGAGACAGTGACTGTCTTCTTGCATTGTGGGGGCAGCGGGCAGCACTGGGAGGTGGGCAATCACAGCAGGTGCAGCAGAGAGCATGGGTGCCAGAATGAGGACCTGTGGGTCACAGTGGGAGGGCAGATGCAGGCTGACAGCTGACAAAAGGAAGAGCCCAGCAGAACAAAGGAAGGAGGCTGCCTCAGTGGAGAGATGGGCCACACCATCTAAGGTGCCAGGTCTGGGGATCACACCACTGTGCCCTTGATCTGAGCCTGTGATTTGGGGCTTAGCTGACAAATCATTTGTCAGTAGAACAACCTAGCATGGTGCTCTCCCTTTTTCCACCTGAGGTGCAGGAGCAGGAGGAGCACCTGAGACAGGCTGCTCTCATGCCTCAGGGAGAGACTGAGTGCACTCTCTGCCCAGAACCTGGCGAGCTCAGGGGCCCTGTGTATTCTGTAGCTTCCAGGTGTGACTTGTGTAGCCTTCGAGCACAGGGCAGGGCAGGTGAGCCTTGCCTTCAGCATGTGTGTCATCAAAGGAGAGGGCAAATGGTGCAGCAGGTCTGTGACCACTGCATGCATGTGAGGCTCTTGCCCACACAAGGGGCATGTGGTCCCACCTCACCATGCCATTAGACCCTGAGTGTGCCAGCCCAGTTTCTGGTGATGAGGGCATGGCTGCCACACCTCCTGTGAACCTGCATGACAGTGTGAACTCTCAACCCAAGCCCCTGTCACCCTGTATATCCACTAGTACCACCTCATTGCTGATACTAAGAACACAAAGATGTTGTCAGTACAGCATTTGGCCCTAGCCCTGAGTATAGAGCACCTCGTGGCTGCTGCCCCCACCCTTAGAGAATATGTGAGAACAGAGGACCTGCACATCTACTCCCTCCCAGACCCAGTCCAGCTCCCAGGCTCCAGAGCTTCTTACTTCAGGGACTGCAGGCTGCCTTCTCAATCCATGCAGCCTCTTACTAGCTGGGGAGCTGTGCCTTCTAAGTTACTAGGTCTATGTGGCCTGAGTGGTCCTTTGTGCCCTTATCATCCTCTGTGTCAGTCAGCTTGCTGTCACTGTGACAAAATACCTGAGATAACCTACTTCAAAAGGGGAAAGGTTTATTTTGGCTCATGTGTCAGAGACTTTGATCCATGGTTGCTTGGTCTCATTGCTTTGGGCATGTAGCAACAGAGTACATCATGGTGGGGGCATGTGGTGGCACAAAGCTGCTCACAATAGACAGAAATGATGGGGTCCTAATACCCTGCTCAAGGGCATGCCTGCAATGGCCTTCCTCCCACTGGGCTCCACCTCCTAAAGGGACCACCACCTCCCAGTACTATAATTCCACCATCAGCTGGAGACCAGGTCTTTAACACATGGCATCTGAGGGACTTTAAGATCCAAGCTGTATGATAGAAATGGAAAAATGGGAAGAAACTGTTCAAAAAGAAAGAGAGACTGGGACAGGGGAGAGGAGAAAAGAGGGAAAGGAAAAGCAAAATATGTGTGTGTGTGTGTGTGTGTGTGTGTGTGTGTGTGTGTGTGTGTGTATACACACATGTGATAGCTAAGATAGTTATACTACTAATTTCTCTTAGTTTATTGAAAAGAAAGGTTTGTGCTAATAGTGTTTGGACCATTAAATGCCTATATCTTGTACTCTCAGTAACTAATTTAAAGATAACAATATGCAGTATATTAACCATTGTTACCCTCCTATTGTCCTGTTTGGAAATTTTGTTCTATTTTTTCTCCTTAAGAAGAAAAGATCCAAGCTGTAATACCTTTAGTGTCTGTCAGACCCCTATGATACTCTGCTTCACTCCTGATACTGGTGACTTGGGCCCCTCCCCTCCTCTCTCCTCCTGTTTGCCTGCCTCTTACCCCATTAATTTTATTAGAGATTTGTGATTTCATTGATTGTTTGAAAAAGCAGCTTTCTGTTTCACTGACTTTCTCTAAATAACTTTCCTGTTTTTATTGATTTCTGGTCTTTTTTCTTTTTTGGTTTATTTATTTATTTCCTTACATTTATTTATTTATTTCCCTAGCTTATTTTGGTTTAGGGTCTTCTTTTCTTTGCTTTTGAAGTGAGAATATTCTCCCCTTTCACACTCTATTTCAGATTCCTTTCTTTGTTCCCTCTATCCAACTATTGAACCCAGTCCGTGAACTTTGTGTTTTGCTCATTGTATCTTTCTGATCTGAAAGTGCCATTGTAGTTCTTTCAGTCTCCTATTTCTCCAGGACTTTTTGTTTCTTTGCTGAGGCTCTTTGACTTCTCAGTGGTCTCGTGTGAATTTGTAATTTCTTGCTGAAGCATTCTTACACTGGCTGCTTTGAAATCCATGTTGGATAATTCAAAATTTCTGTCATCTAGGTTTGGCACCTGTAGGTTGCTTTCGTTTTTTGTTCTGTTTGTGGTCTTCCTGATTCTTGGTGTGGTATTTAAAAATCAAAACCTGGACATTTTGGGTATTGTGTCATGAGACCAGCCTCCAGGCCTGTCTGATGCACCCCAATGGAGGAAACTGGGCTGTACCCTAATCCTGCACTGGGAAGCATGAGGCTGTTAGTGCGTGGGGGGTGCACACTCATCATCCCCCATGGCCTCACTGATCCCAAGGAGAGGACTGGCCTCACGGCCACTGGGTGTAGCTGAAGTCCTCTCTGTTCACCAGGCAGCAGGCACCCCTCCTCCCCCGTGGACTGCTGTACTTCCTCACAGCCCGGCAGGGGTGGAATTCCGGGCTTCCCACGGCTTTAATTAATATGGTGGGCGTGGATAGCAGTTTTCTTTGTGGTGCTGGTTGAGTACAGCATGATTATCTGCATGCTTTCTGTACCCTTCCTGGTCCATTGGCTCAAGAACAGGCTATTGTTGAAACATTTTTAAGGCAGGGAGTCTCTGCCTACTGGTATTTCTGGGTTGCTGGTTTCTACAGCTCTAATGCTGGGATCCGTGAACAGAAAGCAAGCCCAGGGGCTCACCCAAAGTCCTTCTGTGGTCCTGAGGTCCTCACTCAGTGGCCTTGTCTCCACCTTCAGTCTCCCTGCAGGAGATGTCCAGGGTGATAGCTACACTCAGAGGGAGGGAGAGGAGACTGTGTGGCTGTCCTACCTTCCTGGAGTAGGACACACAATACGTACACCTCAGGATGGAATAAACAGAGACAGTATTGTCCGTGTGCATATGCAGACTCACATGCGAGTGGGCCTACTACACACATACCAGCAACTACACTGATGGACACAGAGTAGAGCATACTGTGTCTGAGAGTGCTCTGCAAGAGGCAACTGACTCGAAGCCGCAGCAGGCTGCTAGGTTGAGCATTAGTGTTGCTCTGCGTACTCGATTCCAAACAGGGATAAACATAAAAGCAAAATTGATGTGAACCTTTCAGATGTTTGGAGATTTGGCTACCATAGTGTTCTTTAATCAGTGAGCACCTATCTTTCTAGCAGTAAATTTAGAGATTAATAAGGAAAGGAGAAAGACATTTTGTGTTGACTTAAAAATGTATATGATTATACTTCAATCATGCTTGTTTGATTAGTATTCTGTTGGGCTTTTGAATATCGCTGTAGAGTGAAGATCCTAGTTCAGTAAGAGAACATGGCATACATGAAAACTGATGTCCTCTCAAATACTTGACGATGTCATTTCATGAAGAAAATCATAGCTGTTCTTACACAATACGAACCTTTCCAACCCCTAATTTGTTCTCAGCTGTGGTGACTCAGAGGCGAGACAGAAACTGAAGTGTTTATCTGAAAAATACTTCATGGTGATGATTAAAGCCATTGTGGTGAAAAGCAAGTACATTTATGCACTTGTACATCCAGAAGCTGGCTGGGACCGGTAAGATGAAGTACCGCTGACTAAAGAGTGTGCCAGATTTAATTTCATCCCTTTATTCTTTGTTATATGACATTTACTAATCTGCTTAACCCACCTGGACCTCAGATTCTTTACCAATATCCTTTGATATTCTGACTTTTATGAAGGAAAAGATGGTGTAGCGAATAACCACTAGAGGTGGAATGTGATTTTACATTAAGATGAGACACAAAGCAATCTTAAACATTGTCCTCCCTTCTCTCATGTATGTGTCTCTATCTACATGTCCTGTCTTTATTTCTGGCCTCTGAGATCATTGTTATATTCCTCCATTAATATAAGGAATAATGTGTTACATTAGTAGCCAGCTTAAGGAACAGAGATTCACCCTACATCTTTATAACAGTCTGGGTGGGGGGTGAGCAGATGAATTAGTTGGACTAGGAGGAAACAGACCCCATAGGAAAGGAGTGGTGCCTACAGGCCAGTGCACTGCAAGAGCTGGAAATGCGTCTGACTGTCACCCAGCGGTGGCGTGTAGGACGTGTGTTCTCCAGCTCTTCTTTCCCTGCTTGAGTAGGGAACAGCAAGCTCCCTGTGGTCACTTCTGCCAGCTGTTAACAGCCCCCACTCGGAGCCTGATACATTTCAATTTCGTGGTGTAATTTACGATTTTGGCTATCATGTGCTGCCTATGGAAACTGTGGCAGGAACTTCAGTCCAAGCTACCTATCCCCTAAATATGGGACTATAATTAAAAGTGAAACAGTCTCATTGTTTTAGAAAGGAAGTCACTGTGAATATGGGGACAAACCTTACAGTAAGTTAAAAATGGCTGTATTTAGCTCCTAGTCAGGACCTGCACACAGTGCCAGAGGGCACTGTCTGGCACTGTGCATTCTCATTTGGTGCATTAAATGCCTTTTGTTCATCTAAAACACATCGCCAGCACCTTCTGTGTTCTTGGTTTTGTGCCAAAATCACAAAGCAGGGGGGATAAGGAGTTGCAAGAAAGGAGGAAATAAATCAATCTATATTTGTAGGCATAGGAAATGTTCATTTTAAGCAGATTTCAATCTGTCAACTTTACTGAACTCTCATTAATTTGCTCTATTCTTTCAGCTGTGCATATATAGGATTGAGTCATCTTCCAATAAGAATTTCTTTTCAATCTTTTCCTTTTCAGACTTAATGCTACTAATTTTTTTCTCTCCTTCCCTCTCTTCCTCCTTTTCTTCCCCACTTCCTCCCACTGCAATAAAAAGGACATTTATTCTTATGTTAGAAAACTATAATATCAGTGGGCATCTTTGCTTCTGACTTTTAAATATTTCTCTATTGACTGTGATGTTTTCTGGATGTTTGGGTAACACGCCAAGTTGGGCAATTTTTTTGCTCCTGGTTTTCTGGGAGAGCTTTGCAGAGGCTGTGACGTGCCCAGATCTGTGTTTAATGAAAATGGTCTTGGCCAGGGAGGTAGCTGTGCTGATTCGAGAGAGAGATGAGGCAGTTTGGGTCAGGACAGTAGCAATGGAGGCAAACAGAACTTGATTAATCAGGAAAGTGCTTACAGGTGAGATGAATGGAACTTGGTGATACTAGGTACTAGGTACGGGAAATGAGGCAGAGGGACAAGTATCATGGCTCCCTGTGTTGGCTTCTATAAATAGATGGGTGCCATTGGTTGAGTTAGGGATCTCCAGAGGTGTTGTCTAAAGACTTACTAGAGTGGGCCTGCTTTGGAGATGGAGGTCTGAAAATGGACACGCTGTAGATCGTGGGCAGAGGAGCCCAGAATGTAGAAGAGCAATCTGATTTAGTGATAGACTTGAATGTCGTTAGAACCTGATGCATGTGAGACAGTGTGAATGCAGTGTGAACATAAGGATTTTAGAGGTTTCTCAGAGACAAACTGGAATAGCAAAACAGGAATCAATCATCAGAGAAACAGTCAAAATTTACCTAATTTGTCTGGGAAAAGATCAGTATGCCCAGGTAGAAGAGTCCATGCTGCAGGGAAATTCAAGAGGGCATGACAGACCAGAGCTCTCACTTATGAGGCCCAGACGTTGTCTTGCAAAGCATAGTCATTCACCTCCATGGGAGGACCTTTGAATTATTAGAAGTGCCTCAAAATTTTGGTGATAAAAATGAAATTTTAAGAAACTATATATTACCTAAATTTTATTGTATATTGTTATGGTTTATGTCTAGAGGTCCCCCCAAAAGCCTCAGGCAGTCATGGGTGCAGGCTTCTACAGTTTGTGACTGATTCATGGTCCATTTCTGGGATTATGGGTATGAGTGCTACACCCGCCCTGGGACAGGCAGTCTGCCTACAATATAAGGGAGGGAAAGACACTCACTCCTCTCTCTTGCCCCCTTTGCTCTTGTTGCTTTTGCTGTTTTCCTCCTCCATGAACTGTTGCCTCTCTCGATGTGTAGTTCAGTCTGGCCTTGAATTCACTATGTAATCCAGGCTGGCCTTGAACTCACAGCAATCCTCCTGCCTCAGCCTCCCAAGTGCTGAGGTTAAAGGCATGCACCACCACACCCAGCCCCAATGCCTGGCTTTTTACTGCTTTATTTTAGGATTTTTATTTTATAAACATAAAGGCTACTTAAAGTCTTGATTAACTAGCATCTAGTTGAACTTACCCTCCTTACTGGGCTGGAGGCAGGTCTTTACAGATGTAACCCTCAGCTCTGCTGTACAAAGTCAGGATCCAGGCCCTCTGCCATCCATGAGAAGTATGAGCCACTTTCTTCTTATGAAATGAAAATAATGTCCAGAATCTTATTCAAGTTTTTGAAGACATCATTAGAAAAACTGAAAGTCGTTTCATAAAACAAAAGTTACCTGAAGAAAATATGTAAAAATATCCCCTCTCTTTAACTTTTATAGTCTTACAATTTCTTCCATTCTCCTTTTGGTTTTCATGAGTAGAAAAATTAACACCTGAAAGTGGAAAGTTTCAACAGAGGTAAACTAAGTTTCTGAAAGTGCATAGGAAGCCACGGCGTGTGTTGGCTGTCTTCACAGCTCTGCAACCCTGCAGTCTTCCAAATACAGCTCACAGTCTGATTTCACATGCCACAAGTCACTTCTGAGGAGAGAAAATGATGAATTTTTATATGCAAAATATGAAGGGAAGGCTCACACTCCTGGGTGTCAGCCTTTCACATGTAACTTGCTATTGAGCTACTTCAGCTTTAACTATAAACTAAGCTTTCTCTCTGTTTGCATAATGTGGCAACTTGGTAAAATCATGTTCTGTGCTTAATAATGAAGATGATATGCATATTAGCTGAATTAAAAACTGGCCTAATGTTAGTTAAACCCTGTTTATGAGACAAGATGTGCATATAAACACAGCTGTCACCCCTCCCACATAGAGACTGACCTCTAATGTGACTTAAGGCATAACACAGAGGTCTCTAACATGTGACCTGTGCCCACTCATTCCCATGGTGACACAGTTGGGAAAGACATCAGTACATGTAGTCACTCACATTCTGAGGTCAATACATTTTGCATGGATAATAAACTTAAAACGATTACACAGGTGATAAAGATGACTTTACTGAATATTCTTATCATAGCAATACCTTATTAAGTATTCTTGGGTGAATGGAAAGAAAATGCATTCCATAAGGCAGCAACTCAACCTGCATTTTGTCAGTAGCATGCAAATCTCTGGCATTTTGTTTGAAAAGTTACACCCATTTCAAAAGGGACATATGTTGGAGGATTACACCCAGTCATGAGGCATGTGAAGCCACCATTTCCCTTGCTTTTTCTGAAAAAGGCATGTGGACTTAGGAAAATCCTTGAATTGTAGAGTGGAGAGATAAAATTGGGGAGGTTTATTGCAGGAAGGAGCATAAGCCATGACCCGGCAGAGACAGTGAGCTGGACAGACCCAGGCTTTCTGTGCTCCATAAAAGTGAATGTGGTTGTGCAGCTGAGGCTCAGGAAGAAGATCTCCCAAGAGGATAGGAACATTCTAAGTCCGTGATTTAGAGGATGTGATATCACATGGTCCTAATGAAAAGGAAAATGGAGAAATTAATTTCCAGAAATATCCAGTCTGATCACACAAGTGACTTCACAGAAACAGTTTTGAAAAGGGCAGGGGCAAAAGGTGAAAGGCAAAAACACAAGGGAGAGAAAAGAAACAAAATCTCTCCAAGTATAGCATCAGAAAGAATAAGACCTAACTAAGGTGAAAGAAATCTTTAAATGTTAAGGTTAACCTGTATGGGGGCTGGGGATTTAGCTCAGTGGCAAAGCGCCTGCCTGGCAAGCACAAGGTCGTGAGTTCAGTTCCCGGTACCAGAGAAAAACAAAACAAAACAAAAACAAACAAACAAAAAAAAAAAGGTTAACCTGTATGGCATCCTATGTTATACTCGGAAAAATAAAAAATTCATTAATCATTGCATGCTTACTGCAAGCATAGAATCATGCCTTGTTCTACATAAGGTATGAACGAAAATATGATGAATGGTTAAATTTAAAATATTTTATTACTAGAAAAGACTTTGCCATTAAAACATCTCAAAATATTCCCTATCATTTCTAACACACTTATCCCATAAGTCTTGCCACTTTCTGCAGCACTTTTGGAAGTCCTTTTTTGAGGGTGTATTCATTTATGCTGTCATGGCTGTCTTGAAGTCCTAAATCAATTCACAATGTTTACCTTTTATTGCCAGTTTAATTTTGGGGCACAGCCAGAAGTTGCACAGAACCAGATCTGGTTAATAAAGTGGATGAAGAGATACAATAATATTTTTATTTGACAGAAATTTGTGTAGATGTTTGATCAATGAAAGGGTGATAAAAAACACAGTAAATGTTTATATTTTAAAATTTATTAGAGTAATTAGATTATTCAAAGTTTTGGTGTTTTCTTGGTTCACTTTTGGTAATTTATATGTATCTAAGTATCTATTCATTTCTCCTGGATTATCCAGTTAATTGGAGTTCAGGCTTTGGAAGTAGTTAATAATCTGGATCTCAGCAGTGTTGGTTGTGATTTTGACTTTTTTCTACTGCATTAACATGGATCTTTTCTTTCCTTTGTTTTTCTTTTATGATTGGCTAACAGTATTTCTATTTTGTTTATTCTTTTAAAGAAGAAGCTCTTCCATTGATTTTTTTCTATTAAGTTTTAATTCCATTAATTTATACTCTAATGGATTTAAATGTTCTTGTTTCTCTAGGACCTTGAGGTACATCATTAAGCTATTTACTTGAGCTCTCTCTGCTCTCCTTATGTGAACATTCACAGCTGCAAACTGCACTCTTAGGATTGCTTCTATTTTGTCCCATAGGTTCAAGTATGTTGCGCTGACATTGTCATTTGATTCTAGGAATGGTCTAATTTCTTTCTTAATTTCTTCTGTGACCCATTGATTATTCAAGAGTATGTTGTTTAATCTCCATGTGTTTGCATAGTTTCTAAGTATTTTCACCATTGATTTCTAGTTTCATTTCACTAAAATCTGATGATATGTATGGGATAATTTTGAATCTTTTGTATCCATCTAAGCCTGTTTTATGGGCTTGTATGTGGTCTACTTTAGAGAAAGTTTCCTTTCGTGCTGACTGTGTATTCTGTTCTTGGGTAGAACACTCTCTATATATCTATTATTTGTTCAGAGGTGTGGTTCAACTCTGATATTTCTTTTCTGATTTATTGCCTAGTTGATCTGCCTATTTGTGATAGTGGGGTACTAAGACTCCCCCCATTACAATTGTGCTGATGTGTATCTGATCTTTTACATTCAATAGTGTTTGTCTTATGAATTTAGGCGTGCCAGGTTTTTATGTGTATCTACTTATAATTGATATCTCTTCCTGTTGAATTGTTCCCTTAACCAGTATGTAGTAATCTTTGCTTCTTAAGATCCATTTTGACTTGAAGTCTACTTTGCTCCAAAATATGATAGCTACTTCTGCTTATTTTGGGGCTCCTGTTACATGGAATATTGTTTTTCGTCCTTTAGACTTTAGTTTATCCTTGAATAGTCCAATGAAAGGCAATAAATGAAATTGAGGCAGTAATAAAAAATACCTACCAACTAAGAAAAGCCTAGGACCCAATCATTTCACCATTGAATTCTATAAGAACTTCAGAGAAGATCTAATGCCAATACTCCTCAAACTGTTTAATCAAATTGAAAGGAAAAGAGTACTGCTAACCTCATTTCTGGAAGCTAGCATTACATTGATTCCAAAGCCAGACAAAGACTCATCTAAGAAAGAAAACTATGGGCCAATTTGTTTAATGAACAGAGATGCAAAAATCCTCAGCAAGATTCTAGTAGAGATAATGCAACCAATCATCAAAAAGATCATACATCATGACCAAGCAGATTTCATCCCAGGCATGCAAGGATGATTCAATATATGCAAATAAATAAGTGTAATGCAAAAAAACAGAATAAAGGACAAAAGCAACATGATGTAATGGTTGATACATTGTATCCACTGGGGAAGTCTAGTAGCTTAACTAAATAACTTAGCAGTTTTACATCCTGGGAGGTACAGGACATGTCCTTACCACTCAAGGATGTTGTTCATGTCAACTTGAGAAATTTAGAAGTTTAACTAACTTATTCAGCAGGACCAGAGTCCTTACTTTGTAAACATCCTGTTTTAACTAACTTATTCAGCAGGACCAGAGTCCTTACTTTGTAAACAGCCTGTTCAAGAGGAGAGCAGGAGATGGTGTGGGTGTAAATGACAGCCCCCCGACCAGGGATGGGTAGCCTGCATACAATAAAAGGTAAATGAAGAAGGACTGATTACTGATTCTTTGAAGGAGCTCCAGTCTTTGCCTTCAGCTTGGTTGAGGTCTCCTGGCTTCCAGCACAGACTATTCAGCTTCTGCCTTGAACTCTTTGGCCTTCATCATAGACTCTTCAGCCTTCTGGTGTGGACTCTTCAGCCTTCCAGCACAGATTCTTCAGCATTCTGTCACAGATCTGTTGACCTCCTGATACGGACTTACATGGAACACTACAGTAAGCTGCAGAGCTTGGACTGGACCCTTCATCCTCCAGCATACAGACACCTTCTGCGTGCTTTCTCATCCAACTCTGTGGCTGACCATTGTAAGCTAACCTTGTAATTTCTTATACATTTGTATATCTTGTATTATATCTGTTTCTGTAGTAAATTCTGACTGATACACATGATGATCACAATAGATGGAGAAAAAGCTTTTGACAAAATCTAAAATCCTTTCATGATAAAAACACTGAAGAAAATAGGTATAGAAAGACCTATCTCAATCTTATAAAAGCCAGTTATGACAAACATACTGCTGACATTATATTGAGTGCAGAAAAATGGGAAGTTTTCACTTTAAAATCAGGAGCAAGACAAGAATGTCCACTATGACCACTTTTGTTCAATATAGTACTTGAAACTTTAGCCACAGCAATCAGATAAGAAAAAGAAATAAGTAGGATATGTATGGGAAATCAAGAAATCAAACTATCCTATTCACAGATGACATGATCCTTTACCCAAAAAATTTCACCAAAACACTACTAGAACTAATAATCAAATTCAACAATGTAGTGAGATACAAAATCAGAACATAAAAATAAATTAATTTGCTGTACAACAATAGTGAAGCCACTGAGAAATAAATTAGGAAAACAATACCATACACAATAGTGTCAAGAAAAATTAAATACTTAGGAATTATTCCAACAAATGAAGTGAAAGTCCTGTATAATGATAGCTATACTATTCTAGAAGAGGAGAGTGAAAAAGACATCAGAAAATGGAAAGAGATTCCCTGTTCCTGGATAGATAGAACTAATATTGTCAAATTAGTCATACTTCCATACTGATATATAGACTCAATGAAATCCCAATCAAAATACCAACAGCATTGCTTTACCGAAAGGGACAGTTAATGACTACTTGTTTGATCAATATTGCATATCTCTATTTGTTTCCCTGAGGAACCACTTTGCAGATATCAATACATAATACAACAACCATTGTTTATTTCCTACCACTTTGTCTGTAACTCTGTATTGTTTGTATTATTCTTACGCTATTTTTTTAAACTTTTGTTTTTTTGGTACTGGGAATCCAACTCAGGACTTGCACTTGCCAGGCAGGCGCTTATGCCACTGAGCTATATCCTTGACTCTCTTATGCTATTTTGTACATGGATGTCTGTTTGTTAATATATTTTCCTTCTTTTATTTTTAATATAAATTTTAAAACATTTAAAAATACCAACAGCATTTGTCACAGAACTAGAGAAAACAATGTTAAAATTAATATGAAACCAGAAGAAACTCAGAACAGCAAAAGCAATCCTTGGCAACAAAAGCAAAGCTGGGGGCCAGATTTGACGTTACCTCAAAGGCTGCAAGGACAAAAACAGCATTGCACTGGCACAAAGACAGATGGACATACAGGATCAATAGACCAGAATAGAGGATGCCAAGACAATCCCAGGCAATTCAGCCATTTGATGTTTGACAGAGGAGCCAAAAACATATGCTGGAGAAAGGATTGTCTCTTTAACAAATGATGCTGGGAAAATTGTTGTCCACACAGAGACTGAATCTAGATCAATATCCTTCACCATGTACTAAAATAACATCAGAATGCATCAAAGATATAAACATTAAAGCAGAAACACTTCATCTGCTGGAGGATAAAATAAGTAACACTCTAGAAGATACAGGCAAGGACTTTCTGAACAGAGCCCCAACTGCACGATATAACATCAAGAATCAACAAATGGGATCATATCAAATTAAAAATCTTCTGCATGCCAAAATAACTAACAATGTGAAGAGACAGCCTACAGAATGACAAAATTTTGCCACTACTCCTTTGACAGTGGACTAATATCTAGAATATAGAAAGAACTCAAAAAATTAGATCCTCCAATATAAAAGACCCAATCAAATAATGAGTAATTAAAATAAATGGACACTCCTCAGAGGAAATACAACTGGTCAATAAGCATATAAAAAGATGTGCAGTGTCTCTATTACAGAAATGCAAATTAAAATAATACTGAAATTCCATCTTACTCCAGAATGGCCATTATCAATAAAGCAAATGGTAATAAATGCTGGTGGTGAGGCTGTGGGGAAAAGGAATCCTTCTACATTGTTGGTGGGATAGTAAACTACTGCAACCATTATGGAAATCAGTATGGAGATTCCTCAGGAAATTAAAACTAGAAGTTCCATTTGACACAGTTATACCCTTTTAGAAATCTTCCCCAAAAAGGACATCACATCACAGTGACATATGCATACCCGTGTTTATAGCAGCACAATTCATAATAGCTAAATCTTGTAAGTAGTCAATATAACCATCAACAGATAAATGGATAAAGAAAATGTTGTATTTTTTCACAATGAAGTACTATTCTGCTATAAAGAAGGATACATTTGAGTCATTTATAAGAAAATGGATACAAATTGAGACCATTATTTTAAGTGAAATAAATCAGACACATTACACTGTGGGCAGCCTACCCCAGAGAAGGCAGGTGCCCACCCTCCTGGGGCTGCAACAGAGCTAGCAGGGTGCCTAACCTTCAGAAGGAGCTTTTACAAACTTCCTGTTACTCTGCTGATAGCTCTGGACTCCTCTCCACTTCTCCATGGTGTGGTCTCCAACTTCTCCAGTAAGCTTAGTCTGATGCCCGTGCTGGCCACCACTCTCCCCAGGGCTGACCTTGCTTCCTCCTCCACAGGACACGAGAGCCCTCACTCAGAGACACTCTCCAGCCCTCTTCTCTGCTCTGGGAAATTGTCCTCTATACATCACCCTCCTCCTCTCTTTCTTCGTAGTGATGTAAGAAGACGTCTCACTCCTGCTAAACATAATCAGGACGTTCACATATTCACTGAGTACTCTGTCCATATCTGTCTCCCATTGTATTATTTCTGCTTTGGTTCAAGCACACTCTAGCGTATTTCCTCTCCCTCTCTCTTGTGTCTTGTGCACATGCACACACACCCCAAACCCCTACATTCCGGCTTCCCCTCACAGCACATTTTTGTAAGACAGATGCAGCCAGGTATCCTCCCACTCCTTCATCTCCTTTCTACTCCAGTCTGCATTTCTACTACCCCTCTATCCAACCAGCTTTCAATGGTGCCCACGGTGGGCAGGTTCTCTTCTGCTCTCCAGGGCCACACAATGAGCAAAGCCGACCACTGTCACTCCCCTTCCAGGTGGAGGCTGTGGTGACTGATCCAGTGAGTGTGTCCAGCACTGGTTTCAAGTGTGTGTGGCTAAGCTGCTGAAGCAGAAACTCCCAAATCCTCAGAGGGAAATAAGAGCGAAATCATGTCTTCTGTAAGAAACTGGCCAGGCTGAGCAGTGCGACCTGGTGTGCAACTCTGCTCCATGCAGTCATTCAGGCACTTAGCTTCCCTCTGTCCTCTCCACTCACCACCTTCTTGTCCCAGAGTTAAAACTGGTGTGCAGTAAACCAAACAAGTAACTTCTCAGAGGTGTGTCTGAGCATGGTCAGTGGGGTTTGTTTTTAAGAAAATGTTTTTACTTTTGTTGGCTTTATTCTCCAAATTCCTAACATCCATCTAAGCTACTATGTGTGCACAGGGGTGGGTGTGGCTGATTTCCAACACTGGCTTGTTGTATTGGCAGAATGCTGGTAGCATACGGTTGAATCAGCCAAATGCATCTCTTTAAGGTAGGGTGGGACAGCCTTTTTTAAAAAATGCACTACTACAAAGCTGCCAGAGATATTTTGTGAATAGTGTAAATGTACTTTAGATATTTGTGGTCACAGATTTGACAGTTATCTTGACTTAGTGGGCCTGAGAGGCAGCCCTGTAACCTTGAGTGCAAAGTTTAAATTCTCAAGGGTTCAAGTTCCTCACTGGAGGGCCTGCCAGTGGTATGAGATCAGAGTTTTAGAATTACAAAATAGGGTCTCTGGAACAAAACACATAAACAGTGATGTTGAATAAGCATAAAGAACCGCTGTCCACTTACTCAGGGACCTGGCTTAGAGTCTTTGCAGGAGCATCGAACATCTGGATTCCTAGTGTGCCATGAGGTGAGACCCAGCTGCTGCTGCAGCTCCTGCCAGCTGTGCATGATGTGAACAACACTCTGTTGCTTGGGCTTCTCTCATGACAGGCAGCCTCAGAGCCCAGCAGGTGGCCAACCTTGCTAACTGGCCACCCAATTGAAAGGGCAGCCCTATATTAAGTAAGTGACCTGGGAGTGTGGCTAGGTCAGTTACTAAAAGTGGAGTGGCATATTCTAGCTGCTGCACGCAACTGCTTCTTTCCTTCTGCTGACTTTGGATGATCCTGAGTGAGAAATGGCCTGGTGTTTACAAACTCCACTTGAAAGTTTGCTTGCTGATGCAAGGAGGAGTGAGATTCTCTGTGCCTGAAGGATAAGACGGTGTTGCGCCCTGGCCAAAATCATCATCATTTCTAACCCAAGCAACATGCTCTCTCTGCTCCGCCAAGCCGTCACTAAATTCTATGGAATACTGTTAGTAAGTACCCTGGGTTCTGTGGTTGCAGGGCACTGTGGAGCACATGGTGCTTTTTGCTTTGGTTTCATTCTTGCACTGTTTCTCAGTCCTCTTTACCAAACAGGTAAATCAGGCAGGTAATCACTTTTGCACAGTAGTGAATGATGATGACATTTGTAACTTTTTACTCACTTTTCACCCTTAGCATTTTCCTTAATAGACAACTTAAACCATTTTTTCAAACATTCACTCTGCTTGTTATTTCTTACTCTTTTGTAGGTGCAAACTTGTTCTGTGTATTCCTGTTTTCTCTTTAAGTTTGGGCTACACAGCACCTGCTATCTGTCAGTGTTGCGTGGCCTTGTCCTTGACTTTGCTGCAGTTTGGTCGTCAGCGCATGACTGGTCACTGGCCCAGGGCACGCGGTGAGCTTTCTTCAGAATCTCTTTCTTGTGCCCATTTTCAGCAAGAGGCAGTTTTAGTTTCTGTTGTGCTTGGGACAGCATGCAGGACAGTGAACTCTGCTCTCTCTCTTCCTTTGTTTCCTATCTTTGCTTTTCTTTTCCCTTCCTTCCTTCGTCCATCCATCTTTCTTTCTTTCTTTCTTTCTTTCTTTCTTTCTTTCTTTCTTTCTTTCTTTCCCCTCTTCCAGCTTTCCCCCTCACTTGGCATCCTCCTCTGTTCCTCCTTTGTTCGTCCCCCCTAAGAAAGCAGCTGCTGGGAAGAGTCACAGTCAGCTGAGGGGACTTTTGTCCCAAAAACCTGAATGCCCCTTCCCCTGCTCCTTCTTTTTGAACACCATTTAATGTGACTGCGTTTTGCTGACTTATTGATACCCACACCCCCACCCTGCCCACCCGGTCCTGTCACTCGGCCCATCCAACAGCAGCCATTCCCTGGCCACCACGCAGGCACAGGGGCGACGCCTGCTCAGCTTCCTGCCATTCGCACACTATTCTCCATCTTATCTTTGGATCTGTGTTCTCTTTTGTTGGCGTTTCTACCTGTTGTTTATTTTGGCCTGTTTATTGTACCTAAGATGAATAAATAGGTGATTGCATGAATAGGTCATCTCTAGTACACTGGGCACTCTCGTGGGCCTTTGCCTTGAACCCAAGAAGCTTGCAATCCTTTTGAAGAGGAGAGATCTGTGTGCAGACCCTCAGAACATGACCAGCACCTGCTGGGGTGTGTTGGAGAAATCATGTATATAACAAGTCAGAAGGAAGCTGGTGCAGTAGCTAAGAGTTGTCACGGAGAGGGTCAGCTCCCTGGGCTTTCCCTGCAGGGCAGAGGAGTGTGTGAGAGAGGCAAGAGCCAGGTTAGGAGGGAGGTAGAGGTGACACTAAGCAGGGAGTGACACGGAAGAAGACAGGAGTTATTTTGGGAACACTAGGTTGGCAGGTGTCACACTGGATCATAGCAGGGGAGAGATGAAAATTAGAAAGCTGTTCTAGAGATTGTTAGAGTGAGTGTAGGCCCTCTCCTGGGGCGGGAGCAGGGAACACAGAGTGAGGACAGAAAAATCCACAGGGCTGTTGAGATCTGAAGTTGGGTCCTCACAGGCCAATGGGAGGCTGGAGCCAGGGCTTATTTCTATGCCGTAGAAATTCAGCTTTGCAGCAGAGGTCTGGCTTCCAAAATGAGTTGGTGATGCTCAGATTCTCTGAAAATTAGAGTCTTCTATTTCATTATTGTATTTAAAAACCATCAAGAATATGCTGTGAATTTTGTGTGCTATTGATTATTGTAGATGTTGGATACCGTTTAGTACTAAATTAACCAACTTTTATTTAAGGTTTTCATTTCATTCTTGTTCTTATGCAACATTACAGTTAGGACTGCATGCCCTATAGTAAGTTCCCCAAATACTCATTCATTGCAGGCACATTCAGAGGGCCTTGTTATCAGAGGTTTCCCTAATAAATAAAACGCACAGATCTCAGTCTTCAACACAACACATGGCACTTATATTTGTACCTTTGAAATCCTAGCCAAGTTGCTTCCAGGATTTGCCATGGTAAAGGAGCAATGTTTGCTAAATGCAAAGTTTGGGTCCACTTTAAAATGAGAAAGCTGAGGCTAGCCTAGTGAAGGGAGTAGTGAAACTAGGGCGTACAACTCAGAGCTGGACCACAGCATGCTCATGTCCCAGGGAATGAACATGAGCTTTGTCTGCAGAAGAAAAAACAAATCTAAAGGAGTTGAATCTGTGTGTCAAGAGATATTGAGGTCACAGTGCATGTCTTCCAACCTTTTAAAGCATCCTGAGAGCTGTGTGATGCTGCTCGTAGGCATCAAGACACAGTTCTGGCAGAAAAGGTCCATCAGACTGTCTGATGTGAGACTGATGTTTGACAGAACCCTGTCTGCTTCTGTGCTTGCATGTCTATGTTTCTCTGTTAGCTCAAGGGTTAGAATGTGCTGTGCTAAGGGACAAAGGGACTTATCCTGTTCTACAGAATTGAAAGTTTTCACTGGTTGATTTGCCTCTCATCCTGGACAGAAGGACCATTTGACTCTTTCCCAGGCCAATAGCTTGGCTGCTTGCACTTGACTATCATGCCTGTCTTGTGAGGTCCCTGCACATGTGTCATGGGTTTGACTTTCCAAGAGTGCTGGAAAGTCTAAGGTGTTCAGCTGGAAGAATCTGATTCCATGGGCTGAACTGGGAATTTCAAACATTGGCATTGGCCTTGGTTAGATTTAATACTACTCTTTTCTTAAGTATTCTAATTTATTTATTCATTTAAGTAAATGTTGTGTGTTATACTGTAGACTTTATAAGACTCTTTCCTCACACACACACACACATCGAGGGTAGGTGTGGTCCACAGCCCATCCACAGGAACCTCCTGGAAGATGACTCAGGAATACACCTGGACCCCAAATGCTGCTTGCTATTCCAGAACCCAGCTGAACTTTTGTGGCAACTCAGTTGTGGAAGGAGAAAGGTCATTTCTGTAAGACCAAAGAAATGGTATAAACTCAGAAACATGAGGTGCAACAAATTAGAAAGACAAATGTTTCTCATGGGAATGATGGCCTCATAGTGTGAGTCCTCACCTGTCCAGGACTGGACCATTCACATCAACAGGACAGAGATCGCCTTCAGGTGGCAGCTTTGGCTCTCTTTAGATTCTTGCAGTGTTCAGCAGTGTTAATTAGTGCCATCAGCAAAGAAGGTGTGAAATGAGTTTTCACTCAGCTGAAGCACTTCACTCTATGCACTGACTGTGCTGCAGAGAAGAACCAACAGCAGGAAATGTAGGTCACTTGGAAGAAACTACTACTAAGGTTAAAAGGCAGTCAGTGCAGAAGATCCCTCTAGGCAGCTGCATCTTTCAGCAACAAATGCATTCACGGTCCATAGGAATAGGGACATTTTTCTGCAAAGGCAGCCTCAGCCCCTGGCAGAAGTGAGCATGACCCAACCCAGGCAGACTCTCTGCCTCCATGAGGTCATGCCATGAATCAGGAAGCATGCTGTGTTGTCAAACATGGGGCTCTGGATTCACCAAGACCTCCCTTCTCTTCCCCTAGAAGGCACAGGCCACGGGATCAAGAGGGGATAGTGTGCAGCTGGGACAGCAGCAGGGCTCTGCACCTAGAGCGTTGGCAGCTCTGGTGTCTGGGGTATCTGAGTCCTGTGCTGGGCTGGCACTGTCCTTCTCATGTCCCAGGCTGAGCTAGAGCAAAATGTATTGTTCAGAACCTCTCAGGACTCCGAGGGTTGGTCTCTGTGTGCTGGGACGTGGGTCCACAGACTGAGGCTCATTCCTCATTCTCTGCTAATTCCCGAGGGTGTGATTGTGATGGCTTTACCTTGAATGTATTCCCTCTAAGTCACCTGCCATAGATCCTCATCCTAGGCTAGCGCACATGTTTTGCTGTGCTCAAGTGGGTGTAGGAGAGTGTGTGTGTGTGTGTGCGTGTGTGTGCCTGTAGATGTATACGCAGCTGATCTCTAGGGCCTCTAGGTTTGAATCTGGAGAGTGAAGGGCTGGGTTGGAGCTGGGTGCTGACAAGAACTAAAGCAGATGGCCCCCAACATCATGAACCTCCCTGAAGCTTCCTGGCCATGCTCTTGAGAGGGACCTCACTGCCCTGACCCCAGGTAAGGGCACTGAGAGCTCCTCGAGCTGGTCCATGAGTCCCCTCCCCCGCCGAGGCTTTGTGGCGTTGTTCTGGTCTTGTGCACTGGCTTCCATGCTGGGCTGAGCTGCCCCAAAGCTGGGCAGGCAGCTGGGTCTCATGGGATGTATCTCCCAGGCCTCATGCTTATTGCTGGGAGTGGCTGAGTCACCTTTGAAGGACACATAATCAGAGAGCAATTCTGTTGCAAGGCAAGTGTGTGTCTCTGCACAGAGGTCTGGGCAAACTCTGATAATACAGTGCAGAAAGCTGCGTTTCTCAGCCATAAGGCCACAAAGAGGCTGCTGCACTGACCTCTATGTTCCTGTGTATCTGAACATCCTCTATTTGTTCTTCAGCACAGAAAATCGAAGGTGAACAAGCCACATCTGAGCAATAAGAATGGCTGGATTCATGCAACCAGATAATGCAGTAAAGTATTTTAGTAAATGTGATGAGGTCAGGTGAATTCCAAGAGATTTGCAGTGTTTTTGGTATTTGTTTGTTTGTTTGTTTTTGTACCAGGAATCTAACTTAGGATCTTGTGCTTAGTGGGCAGGCGCTGTGACGCTGAGCTACATCCCTGGCCTCACAGGGTTTTTAATCAAAGCCTTTCCTCTGCACTGCCTTTCCCCCCTCTTTCCCTCTGGAGAGAGAAAGTTCCTCCGGCCTCCTATCCTGCGTGGCTCCAGGTGAGGTGCCCATTACTCTCTGGACCATAAAAATGCCAACAAGCCCTGTACACTGAACAGCGACCTCTGCACCCAGCTATGGACACATGTGTTTCCAGCACCCTTCACAGCTCCGTTTCCTCATCAGGGGCCATGAGATGAGGTGTTGAGCACTTGCCTTGCTACTGGGCAGTTTCGGCCGTGGGTGTGACATGTGTGTCAGGTCTCTGGCAGATGTCTGGTAAGTGGTGGGGTTGTACTGGGGTCTAAGGAGGTCACATCGTTGTGCTTGGATTTCAGAGCTCATTCCAGGTCACCTTGCCACCCACAGCTGCAGTGCTAAAGGAGCTCAGGAGTGCACCACGTGACGGATGCCTTCCTGTGCCAGACGTTCTCAGGCAGCAAGGTCAGGTGGTTCCATGCATCCTTATTGCTCACAAGGAAACTCATTCCTAGCAACTTGACACCGGCTCTGACTTCTGTTCATGGTTTAGGAGTCAGCAGGGTGGCCCTAAATGTCACCACAGTCCTGACCACTCTCCGTGTCCTTAAGGTAGTGTTGGATACTGCTGAACTGACCCTTTCTGCCTCTGTAGGGTTGGGAAGGCTCATGAATTGTTCCAGGTGCTGGCTCTCCTCCCCCTCCCCCTAGGCTATAAGGTGATGCCCGCAGGGCCCAGAGTGCAGCATTGCCCCTCCCTTGTCCTCATCCTCAGCCCTCTTATGGTGCTAGCCATCTTTGGTCACCTCCACAGCACACCAAGCACCCCAAGACGTGTCCTCACCTGCCCCATCCCCCGCATGTGCATGTTGCCCCAAGTACTGCCTCTTTCCACGGACAGCAGCTCATTCCTGGCCTCCTGGTAGGACAGAAACTAGATCTTCCATCCTAGTGTGCAGTTGGAGCCCTGGATTCATGAAGCTCTGGCGTGCATCTTCTTTTCAGTGGTCCTCAAGAGGAGATGACTTGCCGGCAGGCACACCCCCACAGTGACCAGTGGCAGGGACACTGATTTCCCTGACAGTGGGGCACTGCTGGAAAAAGGGTGTATTGATGAGTGGAAGGAAATATGAGTCACTGATTGATTGATTCCAAATGAAATCCAACTTCTTATATGGTTACATAACTAATATAGTAATTTAAGAACTAATCATTCAAACTAATAAGGTAAATTTAAAACTAATTATCTAAACTAATAAAGTAATTTAAAAACATGTTTTCAAATCCCTAGGGCCAGGGATTGTGGTCTATAGATTTTAATTAACCCAAGAAACAAAAGTTTTTTTCCTGCTTACTCATTGCTTGCATTGGCTGTTCCAATGTTTTCTCCCAATTAAGAGCCCATAATCACACAGAAATTGCAAAGTTTAAGCCTTTCCTGGACTCAGCAGCATGAAGTCCCCAGTGCAGAGTGCTGCAGAGGCGTGTACCAGTGTGGGCACTGGGTGGGGTGTCCTTCCGTCTTACTCACTGGTTGTCTCTACCACAGAGGCGACGCTGTGGCTGTTATAAAGTATGACCCAGGATGGGACCTGGGAGTACAGTGACTGCTTGCCTCTGCCCCAGGCAAGAGAGAGCCTGTTCCCAGCTGGCTGACCTGCCCAGAGGCTTTCCTTTCATTTTTTGTTGATTTTGTCACTCTCTCAACCTTGGGTGACTTGGCTATAAATGTACGAGTATAAAAGCCAGGGTGCAAATGCCTAGCTGGGACCTGTAGAAGCAGGAATTGGACAAGGGCACTGAAGGCTGGGGTCCAATCACTTATGGTCTTGTGTGTTTGCTGGATGTGCCCGAGGACCCCTCTGAGAGAGGAGTCCTAGAACCAGGCAGGGGCCCTGTTCTAGGTGGAAGATGGCCTCTGCTCCTTTGTGTCATTACCACTGGGGTCTACTCAGAGGTCCCTTCTCCTCGTCTTGAAATTCCTCTTATTCAGCAGCTCCCTGTTGAGTCCTCTCTATTCTGGACTCGCAGTCAGTGGGGGCAGGAAAGCTCTCCCCTGACTTCATGCCACTGCCCCTCCTGCCCAGAACCATTGGTTCTCTGCTCCCACCATGGCCTTCATGGCCAGCACCCTCTACAGCTGCTTATCTCTGATGGAACAGGGTGAATATGCACCCGCACATACACACGCATGCAATGCACACACGTGCACATGGACGCATACATAACACTGTTCTAGTATTTATGATATTAGCTCAGTCTGAGTCCAGGGCCAGGAAGGGAAGGCAATAATACTCTGTTTCCCTACAGGAACAATTCAATAGCAAAGTTTTATTAAGTTAAAGCAACTAAAAAGAACAAAATGATGCATGATTCTTTATTTTTAATTGAGCTTTTATGTTACTCAATTCATTAATGAAGATGAAGGGAGAAATCTGGTGCAATTTATTGCCTATAATAAGTGGAAGTTTATTTTGAAACCCATTCCTTGAGTAAATTGCCTGTAGCTTAAGCAGAAAAACAGCATCTGAAAACATAAGATGAACAGGTTCTACTGTCCAGCAGCCTGACGATCCGCCAGCAGTCTCCAGTGCTTCCGTTTGGCATCATAAGACAGACCCCTAGGAGCGATGATTGGGTGGAGGGCAGGGGTTGAGCTGGTGGTTCCTGCTGCAGGTGCTGCTGAGGGACAAGGCATGCCTAGAAGGGGACACTGTGGAGTTAATGGCTTCAGCATCCCAGGAGGCAGGCTGTGGGTATCAAGTTCCCATCTCTGAGTCCTGGGGATAGAGATCCCACCAGGAGCAAACTTCAGAGCAGAAACACAGGAAAGGTCTGGTTCTGCGGCCAGGAATCCCTGAGAAGAAGGAGTTGAGACATGGAAACCTCAGTGTTCCTGGAGGAAGGAAAACTTAGCCTTCCTGGCGTGCTCTGGCCAGCACTGGCAGTGGGTGTGAGAGGAGGACTGGACAGAGGGTGGAAGACGCTGGTGGAGAAATGCTGCTGAGGAGTCTGGACCTGTGTCCAGAGCTGGGAGCAGGCATGCATCCCAGGGGAGCAATGGTTTAGTCCTTAACTTGGCGCCTTGGGGTAGTAACTGTGTCTCCTGTTTTGCTTGGGAAATGAAGGACATTGTGATAGGAAATAGTAGAAGTCAACTGTGCAGCCCACGAACCCTTATGTCTTGGAATGTGAGCTCAGATTCTCAGGCCCAAATGACTCCTCAGTCTATACAGAGTCCCCGCCCTTCCCAAACACCCATGGGATGGAGTGTGTCATGGAAGTACAGCATTCCTCAGCTCTGGTGCCAACTTGTAGTCCTTTTCTTGGCTATATTATCTCACTCTCCTGCTGCATGTGCTCCTCACTGCAGAACAGAAACTGACTTAGGACAGAGGTGCATCAGAGGAAGTGAAAAATAAGGGGCTAATGCACAGAGCAGCCCCTGCTCAGGACTAGGTCAC
Organism: Chinchilla lanigera; assembly: GCF_000276665.1. NCBI lineage: Eukaryota > Metazoa > Chordata > Mammalia > Rodentia > Chinchillidae > Chinchilla > Chinchilla lanigera. Next base: position 15,293,351 of record NW_004955439.1, read on the forward strand.
ATCCATCCCCGACAGGCCTTACGGAGCCCTGAGGGGAGGCACGGTTATGTGTGAGTGACCATGCTTAAAATGTCATTCGGAAAAATAATAAATTCATTTGAAAACTTAGACATCTAAATATTCATAGTTTCTAGAATGTTTAATCTTTTCTGCCAGACTTTTTCCCCTGGTCAATAAATGTTTGAGCCACAGGTGGTACCACATGCCTGTAAACCCAGCACTCTAGAAGGCTGAAGTAGGATAATTGTAAGTTTGAGCCCAGCCTGGGACTTGACTTAGCAAGACTCATCACAAAATAAAAAATAAAAAAGGGCTGGAGATATAGCTCACTGCAATGGCCCTTGGTTCAATTCTCATCCCTCTCCCAGAGAGCCACAACTGTAAAGTATGCCATGGAACTGGTGAAGCAGAAGACACAGGAAGCTAGAGCCACAAGATTCCCCTAAGTTTGGAGGGCCCCTCTTGGCCCCTGCTAACCACAGTCTAAAGAAGCCCTAAGTGAAGCTCATGCTCCTCTCATTCCATGTCCCACCTCCTCTGATCCTTCCCCAGGATGAGTCTGTGTTGGTCAGCTTCCCATCACTGTGGAAAAAATACTTGACATTCGCAGATTAAAGGAGGAAGAGTTTGTTGGGACCCACAGTTTCAGAGGTTCCAGTCCATGGTCATGTGGTTCAGTTACTTTAGGCCTGCAGTGAGGCAGAAACATCATTGTGGAGGAAATGGTGGGCCTGGTGGAGGAAAGCTTCTCATCTCACGGCAGCCGGAAGCAGACAGACGCAGAGAGAGACACAGAGACAGAGAAAGACACAGAAGAGAGAGGGGACAATATATAGTTCCAAGAACATGACGCTGTGAGCCACTGTCTTCAACAAGGCCCGCCTCCTAACAGTCCATTCAGCTAATGAATTCCACAATGGATCAATCTGCTGATGAAGTCAGAGCCCTCTTGCTCTATTCAGTTCCCCAAATCCCACCAGCTGGCAACCAAGCCTTCCACACAGTAAGCCTTCAGGGGACGTTTGCATCCCAAGCACAACAGAACTACAGTCATTTTCTGCCTCTACACGTTGTCAAGTCTACATCAAAGTTCTCTCCTATTGGGAAAGACACAGCAGAAACTTATCTCAGAGCACCAAAGTTTCTTACATGAAATGAGCAAGGGAAGAATTGAAGAGAGAAAACGGTTTTTATTTACTTTACATTTATGTAAAATCAAACTTCATTATAGAAGAGGGTACTCTGAGCTGAATTGTTGAGGAAGATGATTTCCTAGGGTCTTGCAATGCATCTTGAAGAAAACAGATTTAAGCCAGTGGCACAAACCTGTAATCCCAGCTACCGGGGAAGCTGAGGCAGGATTGTGAGTTTGATGTCAAACTGGGCAACTTAGCAGACCTTATCCGATAGTAAAATTAAAAGGGTTAGGATATAGTTCTGTGTGAAGCCCCTGAGTTCATCCCTTGTGACACGCACACACACAAAATCAAGAATCAAATGGCTTTAGAAGAGCCTGGTTCTGCAGTGGGAGGTAGAAACATATGTAAGAGACCTGAGAGGTGTTCTGAGCAATACAGGAATGAAGAGAGTTTGTGCCTTTGTGAGGAAGAGAGAGGCCCGAACCCTGCCCGGAGTCAGAATGAGTGCTGGAAAGTGGGAGAAGTTGGGGCAGCAGGAGAGGGCCTGGGCTGGCAACAGAAGGGGGGATGCGCCTGCGGATCTTGTGGCCAGTGTTCTGTCTGCAGCCACACTGCTGTGTGAACGCAGGCCCTGAGGGCGCCTGCAGAGGAAACTAGATTTGTGTTTGCCCAGGGCCACAGCTACATCTTAGCACAATGCTCTAAACAAGCAGCAGACGTGTACAATCACATGCATTTGCTTGAGAGGTTAAACGGTTGCTTTGAAAACTGAACATTATTATCAAAATTGCAAGCACATTCAGAAGAGTATAATAAACCTCCCTAGATCTAACACAGCTATATAATTTCAAAAATGATCGTGAAAAGATCAGACTTGCTTATTTATGCACTCCCTCTGGCCTTACACCTGCCCACATAGTCTATATTATTTTGAGGCAAATGCTAGGCATTATGTAATTTAATGATAATTTTAAGAATTAAATTTTAATTTTAATTTTCAGATTCAAAAATTCCCTCCTTCCTTATTTTTAAAGGTAAGATTTGGGCAGCTTTAATGCTTATTTGGATTGGTAATAATACTGATACAAATAAGTTTACTATTTTTAATTCTCTATAGTAAGATTTTGTACTTTCCACTATATATCCAATGTTCTGTAATATTTTCTATCTGGAGGGAAGCATGTACATTAGGAAATAACACCACACTTCAGAGAAAAGAAAGAGCAGCAACAGGGCTTCCCAAACTCTTGCAGAAGGATGGTGTTGCATGGATCCCCAGGTAGCATAGAGTTATTGCTTTATTTAAATAGTTCAACAATCTTTGTAGATTAGTTAGAAATGTTTTCTGCCTAACTTGAATAACTAATATAATGAGATTTATATCTACAACTTTTGTTATCTACTTCACATTTTTATTTAGTTTGTTAGTTTTTTGTATTGCTTTTTATTACCAGTTTAATCCAATTTTAATTATTTTTTCCTCTTCATTTTACAAAATCTTATTCTTATATTACTTCTTAACATTTACTTATAAAGGATAGCGTGCATTGTGATTCATTGAATTATAGTTAAATTTGAAAAAAATAAAATGTTGCTCTTGAGTCGATGTGCCAACTTTGGCATAGCAATTGTCTCTGAAACTGAGAAGCACTTATTTTTTTTATTTGCGCCCTGTTCCAATCATGGGTTCCTTGGGCTCAGCAGGAGTTTGGACAGCAGCCTTTTCATTTCTAAGAATTACTCAGAGTGAGGACTGATGGAAATGAAAACACAAGCAACACTGTCTATTGATTATGGTTTGTAAATAAGGGAGGTTAAGTCAAGTCCAAGCACACTGCTAGAAAGAATAGCTGACGTGGTCTCCACAGGGCAGATGGACAAATAAGTCACTAATGGGAACATACATTTCCCGTGTACAATGTGAAGTTTACAGAAAAGTTCAACCATGATTGAAGTTTCAGAAAGCCTGGAGATAGGTGGTATTCATGCTGACTGACAGGTGATAAAACAGATGTCACTCATGGACACGAGCAGCATAGTCTCAGGTCTAAAAGCACAGAGCCTGCCCTTGAGTCTGGACGTGGACTCTGGTACTCTTTCTCAGATACCAGGCTCCTCCTTTTCTGCAGCAGTAAATAAGCTGGCTTGGCAGCCCCAGGTCCCCATGCCTGCTTCCTGAGCACCTCCCTCTCCTGCCTGAATCCTGTTCCCTGCCTGAGGATCCTCCCCCAAGGTTCTGCAGAAGACCTTCACCTGCTTCTACACTGGAGGGACTATGGGAATAAAGTTTCTAATTCTTTGGCCTCTAGGCTTTGGGGAAAATAAGGAATTCCATTAGGATAGGTGACAAATTAAGCAACCAGTGGGGTTGAATACTTTCCATGTCTTCCTGTGCACGGAGCAAAGCTGGATCTTCCCTGAAGGAGCCACCAGCTGGGATGGAGGTTGGTATTCCAGTGTGCAGTGCACTGGCTTTGGGCTTTGCCAGAGTGCAAAGTCTGGGATTTAGGAGGGGAGTGAGCTATAGGGTGTGGTGAGACCCAGGCTCACTGTGAGGCCAGGCTTTTGAACTCTGTAGCTGTCTTTTCCCGTTATGCTTAATAGATCTTGGTTAAAGCATAGCTGACCTAGCAGAGAGTTAATATTTTTGTGCTCTGAGGAAGTGTCGCAAGATTATGTATTGGTTTTCATTTCTTGATTTCAGGTCTTGAGTGAGGGAAAAAGTAGTTTTCTGTTGATACATTAATCTGCTTGGACTTCCCTAACCAAGTGCCACAGGTTGAAAACTTTAAACAACAATAATTAATTTTTTCACAGTTCTGGAGGCTGAAAGGCTGGTTTCTTCCAAGGCCTCTCTCTTGGCTGTAGATGGCACCTCCTGACTGTGTCCTCACATGATTGTCCTTCTGTGCACATGAATCCCTGGTATCTGAGTGTCCAGATGTCCCCCTCTTATAAAGATTCCATCAAACAGGATTAGAGTCTACCTATGAGACCCCATTTTAATTGAATCACTTTTAAATGCCTTATCTCCAAATGCAGTCACATTCTGCGATACCAAGGATTAATGCTTCAACGTATGAATTTGAGAACACATTTCAGACCACAGTAATTCATTTGGGTTAGTGAGTTTTGATGATCTACTGGGTTTGTGAGCTACTTAGAGAGGCGGGCAGATGCTACACAAGTCAGGCTCATGCACCATGCACTGTCTGATTACAGTCACATGCATTGCAGAACTTATTCTTCAGTTTGTTCCCACATTCATAGTGAGCCAAGTGGCTCTGCATTAGAATGTGCTGGTTTCAGAGGAAATGTGTTCACCTATTGGGCTTAAATAACAGACCAGTCTTCTCTCCTGTGTTTCATTTTTGATCTCCTGTTATACCTGCATGCCCCTGGAACAGGTGCTAATTTATTGGTGTTGATACATGAATGCCCCTTCAAAAGGCTAAGTGACTTTTTTCCAAATGAGAAAACAACACTATCATAATGTGGGCATGAGCTCTGCAGGTCCAGCCTGTTTTCATGCCCTCCAAGAAAGCATCTGCCTGACACAGGGTGATTTGGAGCCTGGTGAGCGTCCATTTTGCTCTTGCCACCGCGGCATCAAATGTGCCTTTTGCCTGCACATCAGAGGTTAACATACCTTACTGGAAAGGGTGTCTTCCCAATTCTAGCTAAATCTTAGCATGCAGTTCTCCAGGAGGAAGAATGGCAATGAATTAGATGCAGCAGAAGCAGTGGCTTCTACACCTTTGATAACCACAACAGATTTTTTTAAAAAATAACAATTTCATAAAGTTTGAGCCACATCTGATTTTAAAATACTAAGCAGGTAGGAGTCCAGAAATGTTTGTAACATGATAAAGCATTCCTCTCTTAACTCACCAAATGCAACCCCATTGTGTCAGAGACACAACAAGGATATAGAGGTACTGAGGTATTGCCCTGGACATAAACATCCTGAAGTTCTCCTTTAATGTGTAGTATGTCTTAAAATAGGCATCAGAAGTGGGAGAGACTTATCCAACTCAATAAAGCATGTCAGGAAATTGGGAATGGGTAAAGAAGATACTCACCTTATATTGTACCCCAAAACAAACTCAAGATAGACTGCAGTTAAGTAAAAATATCTCAATCATAAAAATGAAGAAAATATAGTTAAATAGTTACCTGATCTCAGAATGGGAAAGGTCTTTCTAAGAGTGCCTACAAAAGAGGAAAAAAGCTTACAAAAAGGAATCAGATAGCTAAATAAGTTAATAGAATTAATTCCACAATGTACAAAAAACCTCTTAGAATGCAGTAAGAAAAATGCGAATAGTCTAATAGAAAAAATGAGCAAAGACCATAAATATAATGTACAAAATAGAAAAACAATACAAGCAACCAGTAATATTTTAACCACTACTACTAGTCAAATAAATGCAAATTAAAATAGTAAAAGTTTTGGCCATACAAATTGCCAGTTTTTAAAAAGGTGCTTTAAAAGTTCCTGTCGTTGAAAAGGACAATACTAGCTATCATTCTGTGAAAGATATGCTTTAATTCTGCAGGTAAGAGTGTGGATGGCTTCATACTTTTAGAAAAAAAGCTGATGTATGGATCCTTAACCTCAAAGCTATTATGACTTTTATTTCAGTATTCCAATGTTTGTGAATGTATTCTACAGACATCATAAGATATTAATAATTTATGTTTAAGAATTCTCTATGCTTCATTTTTTTAAATTTTTAAATAACCCAACAATGGGGGAACAGTGCAACTGTGTTACTCTACATAATGAGGGTACGAGGCAATTGTCAGCAAGTGTGTGGAAATGCCTAGTATGCAATGCTCTGTGGAGAAATCAGGGTTAAGATGGTATCTGTCGTGACATCTCAGTTTGGTGAGTGTTGTATTACCCACACTCACTTCACCGAATTTATTCTTTGTAATATGCATTCTTTTTGTGGGGTTCCACTATTAATTGTGTGGTGTAACCTGATTACCTTTTATTTCTACAGATAGACTTTGTGCACATGAAGTAGGAATGTGTTCATCTCATCTGCCACTGGATTTCTGGAGAGGATACCCCCAGTGGCCTGATGTCTTGTGTATTAGGCAGGAACTTCAATGCTTGTTCCATAATCTCTCTTTCTCCCTCACTGACACACAAATAGAGAATGAGATACCAGAGGCAGACATACTTTCAGGGGAAAATAACAGCACTTATTATCTGTGGGCAGGAAGATAATGGAGTCTTTATGTTTTAAAGTTGGTATCATGTTTCCATCTGATCTATAACAGTTATCTCTAAATGTCAAGAGGGGGCTAAAGGTGTAGGTGGTAGTAGAGTGCATGTTTAGCAAGCTCAGGGTCCTGGGTTGGATCTCAGCACCACAAAATACAAATAAATACATAAAAGTAAATAAAGAAATTAAAATAGAATTGAAAACTCCTCAGTTCTTCTAACAGGAAATACCAATGCCTCATACTTTGTGCTTTCCGGTGTACAAAATTAATTCTCCTATAGTTTTAATTTCCTTTGATTCTTATAACTTCCCAGTCACATAAGAGTAAACATTTTCCCATCCCCATGAAGGAAGTGAGGCCCAGGAGGCTGAGTTGGTCCTGGTGGTGCAATTATTGTTACAGCCACAGGCCAGGATGGTCAAGACCTCATGTCTCCATGCTCTGATCCACAGGCCCTGGGGATCTGTGCCAGCACTAGGAAGTAACTAGAGTCCCTTAGGGTAACGCTTTAAGGGCTGCGCAGTCCCCGTCTCTTCATGCCTGAGTCCCTTCCTACATGGAGTTCACATTCAATATAACACATTTTGTGGCTCCAGCCTTTGTTTAGAAAAAAAGAAAATAAAATCTGGAAGCAAATTTAGGCTTGCATTGTTTAATGACGGGGATACATTCCAAGAAAGGTTTCATATGGCGACTTTACATTGTGCAGATGTTATAGCATGTGCTTACACAAATGGAGACAGCCAGGACATCACCAGGTAGTGTAATTGGATATGTGACCTGTCATTGTTGAAAATGTCCTCACATGACACAGGATTGCCCATTTTTCCTAAGCCCATGGGCCTTGTGGCTCTGGCTCCACTGTCCTACAGACAGCATCCCTCTGTGTGCATCCCCCTTCCCTCTGGAGCTCCCAGCCCCGCATGGGGCTTGTGGGGTACATCCAGAGGAGGTTATGCGTGCCTATAGCTTGTCAGCCTCTGTTAAATTAAAGACTTAATGAGCAATCCTATACAATTTTAATTTTGTTTTTAATTAATAGGGCTGAAACTAGGAACTGGTATTTTTTGTCTTAATATTTTTTAGTACATTTGACTTGCTTTTCTTCCTGCCTCATTAAAGCTTTGTTCTGAGCTTCTGTCCAAACTATATACTCAGTTGATGACTGATCACACGGTTTTAAATGCCATAAAAGCCTCGAGTGAAGGATGTTCCTCTACCTTCATCTGCAGTGGAGATGAGGAAGGAGAGAATAGTGGGCATGGAAAGCTCCCCAGAGCCACGTCCCCAGAGAGGAGGACTGTGCGGAATTCCGGGAAAGGTGTGTGGCTCAGGGGAAGCACAGTGTCTGTGGCCAGTGCTGCTTAGTTGTTCGGCCACGTGACAGGGCGTGTTCCCAAGGTGCACCGCCTCTGCCGGAAGCTTGCATTGCCGCACACTGACCCCTGCGGGCAAGGACGCGGCAGCGAGTGAGGCTGGTCTTCTGTGTGACCTAGTGTGCTCCCAGGCAAATGCTTCTGCAGAAAGGCTTCCCGCTGTCCTCCAAGAACCTGCTCAATGGGCTGTGACCAGGGTTGTAAGCAGTTAAATTTCTGCCCACCTGACCCTCCCCGAGGCATGGTACAGCAGTGCTTCTGCATCTCTACTGATGTCAGCATGGAGACACAGGGAAGATTAGTGCCTCAATGTGCAGGACTTCACTGACCAGCAGGTTCCCTGTAGATGAATGCAGGTGAGAACTGCCAACCTTAAAACCACAAGCCTCTGTCACACTGGAAGACACCAGACTCTTACTGTGCAGGGACCACTGCTGTCTCCAGTGTCTTACACTGGGGAGTTGTTCAGAAAGTCCCCCACTTTGCAGGTTTTGCTGTTCTCGGTACCATGCTCTACCTGGCCCCTGGGATGGTCTGTCTGGGATTTCCAGGCCATTCGACATGGAAGGTGGCATGCTGAGTAGTTTGAGCTCTTCCTCTGAGAAACCTTCTGCATGTGATTTTGAAGTTGTCTCGGACCCATGGATGCTGCCAGGCCTCCACCATGATCATTGCTGGAGTTTGCAGAATAAAGGGTGGCCAGGACATGGAAGGAAGGTGTGTGGCAGGAGGCATGGTCACAGCGTTGGTCCTCTCCTGTGTGCCACGGCCAATGCTAGTGGGGCATGGGACAGCTGCGGGGAGCTCTGGGCACAGCGACTGACCTGTAGTGCGCACTTGGCAAGTGTGGATGCTGGCCACTTGCCCGTTCCCCAGACGCGGGTCCTACTCTGGAGTCTCATTCAGCCTGGCCCAGAGTGGTAGACCCATCCCAGTGGCCTCTTTCAGTGTACAGTTCTACTTTGCTGTCACAAGCCTTGCAGACATATTTGTGTGACTTTGTGCCTCAGAAACAGCACTTCCTCCACGGCTCCTCAGTGCAAAATACTTGCTTGAGCACCGAAGACCAATGTCCATCTGCATTTAACCTCTTTCCATCTCTCTGCATTTCTGACACTCACTGCACATCTGTTTATTAGAAACCCTGCAGCCCAGATCTGTTGGGTCCCTGTGCCCTTGTCATGTGCTGAGTGTCCTGAGGACCTCCCACAGCTCCTAAGCTCCCTATAGGAATGGCACTATTCCCTCCTTCCTGGGTATTCTAAAGAGTTTCTGTTCTTCTTCTGAATTGTTTTTGATAGACAAATAATATCATACATATTTATGGGTACAATGAGATGCTTTGATCCATATATACATTGGATATTGATCAATTAGCATATCTATCACCTCAAATTTTTATCATTTCTTTAGGGTGAGCATATTCAAATTTCTCTCTGCTGACCAGCTTGAGATACATAGTGAATTATATTCTGCTCTCTGCATTTTGCCTGTGGACCGGCACTCGTGCTGCCTGCCCTTCCCAGCCTCTGTCTCTGGGATCACTGATCAGTCTGCATCATTAATTACAAGAATGAGTGGGCAGCCTTCCTGTTCTACAACTGAGGAGTGTTGTTATGACTATATATACTTGAGCCTCACCTACGCCATCTTTTGGTGAACTTTCCTAACTGTTGTGGAAAACAAGCCCTGTTTCTCCCTTATGTCTGTCTCAACCTTTCCTAATGTTCTTTTCAGTAAACCAACAACGGCTGGACAAGTGGGTGTTTACTGTCCAGTGCTCATTTACCAGTATGATTTCCCTCATCCTGCTGTCCAGCTTTGCTTCGTGTTCTGTATTTCCCAGTGGGAAGTGACCTTCATACGCAGGCTGTGGTCTCGTAGCCCACGTGAGGTTCTGGTTTGCCTTGTGAGGCTCAGATGAGGATGCAGATGTGTAAGTGTGGCTGATGGCTCTCCTAGCGTCTTGCTGGCCCATCCCTGCATACTTCAGTTTTGCAGATGATGGTGTAAAGGTCAGGGGAACTTGGGTGTCCAAGTGGTGACTCCAACTCCGGTCTCAGGTCCTGAAAACAGAGTGGCTATTCTTTCCTCTTCTTTCTGTACCTGATAGTCTCACAAAATCAAATGCTGAGTATATTGGCTCCAGAGGCCACCTACCTATCAGGGTCCTGGACCCACCTGGCAGCCCCAGGAGACCCATCATCTTCCTGCAAGGAGTGCTGGCACTGGCTGCACAGCCTCCTGGCTCCTCACTAAGCTCTGGCTGAGCAGGAGAGGTGGTATCTGCCCGTCTCACTCAAATTCCAGGGTACCACACTCACACTTCCTGTGTAAATGAACTTAATCCTCTCCAACCAAGACTGAGGATGCCTTAAAATCAGGAGGCTTTGCATATGTCTTTCCATCTCCCCAGTTCTTCCTGGCTTCTCTGTTTTGCAGAAATCAATGTGCATTGGCAGAGGACTTCTGCATACCAGGGGCTGCACCTTAGGTGACTGTAGTCCTCAGTTCAGGAATTGTGTGTTGTAAGGAGATACACCTTGTTCTTGTCATACCTGCAAGCATGATGGCACAGGGCCCTTCCCCATGCTACCTCAGCTTAGGGACTCCATAGAGCTGGCTGGGATGAAGAATGGGTTTGTTTTCAAGTGCAGGCCACACACAAAAAGGGGCCAGTGGATAGGCAGGTGGTTTAGCGAAGAGTTACAAGCAGGCATATGCAAGAAGGAAAGCAGGGCTAGGGTCCCTGAGCTCTTTGACCCTCCTCCCCTCCATCTCCTCCAGGGGTCACGTACACCTTGGTCCTCTGCCGATGACTTTGCCGATGCAGTGCTTCCTGAATAAGATTTCTTTCTCCTTTTTCTGATGTTTCTGCAAACAGAACCCATCTGTGGCTCCCCTTGGTCGCAAATCTCATGTTTGGAGAACCCCATGTCACTCTGTGGCTTGGCCACTGTCACTGCTGTGGCACAGCCTACCATATGCATCCATAGGGCATGTGCACCCTTCCATGGCCACTGGGCCTTTTGGTGGTTTCCAGGGGCAGCTGGCATGAAAGGTGGGTACAGGTGTTCCTGGACATCTCTTTGTACACCTGTGTGCATTTTGCTCCCTATTGTCCTAGGTCATGTGCTGTGGGACACATGCATCCATCTGCCTGGAGAGAGTCTTAGTGTTCTCCAAACCAGCTGCAAATGGGAAGCCTTGGTGCTCCACATCGGTCCTAACAGTTTAAAAGCTGTGAGATATCTTGAATTCTAAGAAAGCAATAGGGATCTTCAGACAGTCTTGATTTTTTATTTGCTCTTATGTGAGGTTAGAATTTCTCTTGCTTGTCCTTCAGTTACTCATTCACCAGTCCAACCCCATCTCAGTTCCCTCTGCAGAGTGAGCAACCCCCAGTTCTACACCCACAGAGTCCCCAGCTGGTTTGTATGGCTCGGCTGGTCTGCTGATCATACGAGCTCCAAGAACTGGCCTCCTTTGTGTCCTGACTGGTTTGTGCTGCTTGGTATATGTGGCATCATTCACCTCGTTGCACTGGCTTGAGGCACAGATATTACTACGACACTAGGGTGGGTCTTACACCAGTAGCTTGTCATGGGCTATTGGTGACAATTTTCTTGCTAGTGGCATGTCCCTAGTGCTACACCTTGCTTTCATCCTCCCTTGGCACCACTCGGGTGTGAAGACTAGTTAACTATGAACTGATAAACTTGTGCCTCCTCCTACAGCTTGGAAACTCACACCCATGCCCTGGACAACAGAACACCACTGGTGACAGAGCCAGCACCCACATACATACACATGCAGCAGAGTGCATTCTGGTAAACTTTAGTACTATGTGCCAGAATGTTTTACAGTAAGTTTGCTTTTGTAAGTAAAAGGAGTATAACTGTAAAGAACACAGTAAATCTATAAATGAATGGCATAGTCATTTATTGTCACCATCACACATTATGTACATTTAGGGGGCCCCGGAGTCTTAGTCCCTTTCCTTTTTGCTGGGGACAAAATACCACACACCCACAACTCAAGGAAGAGAGGTTTTTCCTCACAGCTTTTAGTGGTTTCAGTCAATAGGCCTTTGGCCCTGAGACAGGGCAGCATGACAGAAGGGCAGAGCAGAAGCAAAGCTCTTTCAAGGCTTGGTAGCTGGGAAGCAGAAGTGTAAAGGGAAGAGCCAGGACAGAGAGAAACCCTTCCAGGCCACACCCCTAGTGACCTACCTCTTCTGCCCAGATCCTGCCTCTTCACAGTAAGTCAGCTGTAATCACCATAATCCAGTCACTTTACAAAAGCCCCTCCTATGACTGCATGAGGATCTTGGAGGGGTATTAGATAAAAACCATAACACCAGGTGTGCTCATCTGTGCACCGGTCACTGGGAAATGGAGACTGTCAGTGGGTCAGTACAACCCAGCTAGCAGGTACAGTGAGCCCAGTCATTCTCTGGTGTAGTATTGATGACCTGAGAGTTTAGTTATTGTGGCTAGCTGTTTAATTAAAGAAAGGTTCACTTATTCTACACTGACCAGGACTGAGCTTGAAAATCCCAGAACAATTCACAACTATATATGTCTCCTTTAAGCCTGTGGGCCTGTTGAGGTTCCAGAGGGACTGACTGCACCCTCCTGCACACACTGAGGCCAGAGTGGGCCATGTGCAGGACTTAGCAACAAGGAGTCCATGCAGACCCCAACCCCTCACTCTGAAAAATGTGCACACAGAGAAGACATGACGATGTGATACAGAGAAAATTGTGATGAGAAAAAGCAGAAAATGATGTAAGTAAAACAAAGGTGTCCAGTGTGTGTGTGCAGTGTAGGAAGGTGATCTCTTGTATTTCTTGCTGCATTCCTCGGAGAGGATAAAGGGAAAGTGATCAAACTCTGCATAGGCAGCATTTAAAGGAAAACAGATTAATTTTTCGTATAACAAAGACTGTGCATTTCCAAGCACTCTTTGGGTAAAATGAGTTGGTGTAAACCTCCCAAGGACAGTTTATTTTTTAAGATGCTCAATAAACTTTTGAAGGGAAAGAAAATGGAAATGTAAAATGCATATAGAAACCATTCTTGCTGAGGTGTTTAAAAACAATAGAAAATAGGGAGGAGAGGCCACGATACCAAAATGGCTTTTGTCTCATATGATTTAAAGATATTTTCTTTGTGAGACAATCTGTAGCTCTACCCCTCTGAATTCAGAGAGTAAAGTGGTCAAGGAGCAGCACTGTCATCATGGTTATCTTAGCATCCTTCCAGTCCTTTAGCTCTCTTGCTGAGGAATGGCGGTGAAGCGTAATACCAGAAATAAACACAGGTTTTGAGTCAGTGTAGCAGCAACCAGAACACCTTTGACTTGCAAGGCCACAGCTCCTGATTCAGGTTCCATCTGTGCGTTGTTTGCAGTGGGGATGGGATGAAAACTGAGTGATGGGCTGGGCTCAATGTGTGTGTGTACCTGGATAAGGAAAACAGCGGAGCTGCTAGGAACAATGTCACCTTTCAAGTAGACTCAAGAAATGGTTCTTACAAAGGATTGAACAGAATAGGCACCTAGCAGCATGTGTACATACATTTTATAAACCACACATCACGATCTAAATGTGGAAAGTCTCTTGTGATCTTTGTGGATTCTAAGCAAACTTAGTACTATGTGTCACAGTTGATTGTTGTCAAATGATGTCACTGGTATTTCAAAGTGACAGCTAAAAAGCTTCAAGGAAGTCTTTCTTTTAGATAAAGCATTCATAGCTTCCTGTGTTCTTTATCTTTCTATACAGAATTGTCTGCTACAGATAAAACGTTAAGCTAAGCCAGAAAATGGCCCAAGGGTATTGCAGATCCATTGTGAAGTACAGAAATACAAAAAGAACAAATCAACTACAAATCTGATTGTATTTTCTTTCAGTTAGTTAAGTTTATTGGTACATTTTAGATATGCATAATGATCACATTCATCTCTAACTGTATAATATCTTCTTGTTATAACCTGTCTTACAGGTACACTTACATAATGCTCTATACTAAAATAATTGCATACTTGGGTAAAAAAATCTTTGCTGCCCACATGATACAACGCTTTTTGGTACTTGCTGAATTGTATAAATGGTTGCAGATGGTCATCTAGAAGCAGAGGATATGTTCTGCTTTTAACAAAAAGAAAAGATATATATTGAAATGTAACTATGAGATAAAGTAGGAAAAATGCTACTCTGAAGGCAAGAGACGAGGGCTTTCATCTGAATTGTTACTCCTGTGCAGCTGAGTGATCTCACCAGCATTTTCTGGTGATGGCCTGTTTCTGCAGGAGTAGTCAGGAGCTTACAAAAGTGATCAGCTGGTGACATTATGATACATCTTTGCCACACCCAACAGTGTCTTAGTTACTTTCTCATTCCTGGGACAAACGAGAAGTTAAAAAGGAAAGGTTTCTTTTAGTTCACAGTTTGTAGAGGTTTCAGTCCACAGTTAACTGGCTCCAAGGCAGGGCAGCAGGGCAGAGGAGCAGGGCAGAGGAGAAAGAGCTCATGGCATGGCAGGCGGGAAACAGGGCAGAGTCAAGGGAGTAGGAGGGACATATGTGATATACACTTTTCCAACCCACACCCACAGTGAACCACCTCTTCCAAACAGGCTTCATCTTCCAAAATCATATCCAGCTAAATGCATCAATGGATTAACCCAATATCACATGCCCATGATCCAGTGTCACACAACCATGATCCAGTCACCTCCCCAAAGCCCCACCCATGAACACTTGAGGCTTTGCGGACATCTAGATATAAACTATAAAAAGCAGTCAGAGGATCTTTTCACAGAACTGTACTGAAAGCAAAACTCTGGCCTGTTCAGGGGCTAAACCCAAAACCCCTCAGCCTATGGGATCTGTGCACCCAACTAAATTCTGCCAAACAGCCCATAATGCTTCTTGCAGTCTTCTCTGTGATCCTCTGGAGAGGCCTTCTCTAAGGACAGCTCCACAGTCAGAATTACTTAGAATCCAGGGGAGGGAATGGGTGAGTTTGAAGCCAATAATGTAGCTTTCTCAGCATTACAGGACATCACAGGTGCAGACAAGCTGGTTCTTATTGCATAACATCTGTTTGAGGGCACTGCACATGTCTGAGGCCAGCTGTAGCAAATGCAGGTTATGTCATTTCTTGACCCTAAATGTAGCAGTGAACCAGAGATGATGATAAGGGCCCTCTTCCCACCCCACTCTCTGCCATTATATATTCTGAGACCATCCGACCTCTGTGTATCCTAGTTCCCATGAAAATTTTACACTGGTGTATTAGTGTCTGTGAACAACAAAGTAGCAATGAAAGATCTCCTATAAGAGACCCCAAAATAGAAACCCAGGGGATCCCTCACCT
The DNA here is from genome assembly GCF_000276665.1 of Chinchilla lanigera. Taxonomy (NCBI): domain Eukaryota; kingdom Metazoa; phylum Chordata; class Mammalia; order Rodentia; family Chinchillidae; genus Chinchilla; species Chinchilla lanigera. The sequence continues at coordinate 15,308,488 of NW_004955439.1, forward strand.
GCATAGGTGAAAGAGACTTTACTCAGCATCCTGGCTGAGGAGGGGAATTAAATCAAATGTGCATCAATTGTACATCTTTTGAAATTTCCAGCAAGAGGAATGAGCATGCCCCCAAGAGTCTTCTGCATGCAAACATATCTCCTGGTGTTTAAGAAACATAATACTGGGTCCAGTGGACCCATTCCTTACCCTTCTACTGTAAATTTGTGCTTTTGCATAATAGTAGCTGGCTGTGAGTCTCAATACCCTTCTCTGAAGGATACAGGAAGCAATCTATGTGTTACCCACTAGGTGTGATGAATGGCAAAATGTGTGTATATATGTAAAAGTGGCAAAATGGGATTTTTACTGATGTTGTTCACTGTCTATCTCGTTTTCCTGATGTTGACCCAAGCATCACAGAGGATGCAATAAATCTAAACCACTCCAGGATTTGTTAAAAAAATTTTTTTAAATTTTTCTGGTAGTAGTGTAATTCCAGTGTAATGGCACATGAAAAACAAGATTTGCAAGTTTTGGAGGAGGTCAAAAGTGAATCATCAGCTACTCATGCATGGATGATCAAGATGATCCATTACAGTAAAATGCATGCTTTCATAGCAGGACAGTGGTATGGGTGCATGATGATGATGATGTTGATGATAATGAGGGTAACTTTGACACCGCCCACATGAGCCAAATTTCCTGTGACAGTGAAATGAAGCAAGAATTGACTGGTGCAGATGCAGAGAATACAGGCCTCCTTGATTCAAATCACAAAGAATACAATGTGAGTGCATAGTCAAAATGTTGCAAAATCCATAATCAAATGGGAGGATCCAATGTTAGAACTAGGTCAAAAAATATAGTGAGGATCTTGGCATGGGTGAAATGTATTAGACAGAAGGCCAGCACTGCCATTCAATGTTGGAAATTGTAAGAAATGAAATGCTGCAAGATGCATGAAATACATAAAGGCTGAAAGGCAAGTAAAACGTTCTGTGTGCATCAACAGCCATATTTAGAATCATATTTATTATGACACCTCACTAGCACCCGTAGGTCTGCTGTACTTAGCAAAGATTTCTCATGATAATCACAGGCATGTAAAAGACAGAAAAGTGATGGATCAAAATATGGCATAAAAATTTGTATCTTCCAAGTAATAAGCAGGTCAGCCTTGGCTACAAAGTGAGTTCAAGGCCAGTCTGAACTCCATAGCAAGACCTTGTCTCAAACAAACAAACAAAAATTTATACCCTTGTAGATGCAAATGTTTATTATGCTTTTAATTTAGACATTTGTCCTGGAACTCAGTCATCAAGTCCCTATTCGGATAGTAGTAAACCGAATGATTGTGAAGAGACTTATTGCTCCCATCTTCCTAACTAACTGGAATGTGACATTCAACAATTAGTTTACCAGTTTCCAATTGGTGTTACATTTGCTAACAGAGCACAAGTTGCCCAGAGCAAGAACTGTATATAGAAACAAAGCAGAAATTTCAAGTGAAATGCTGCAATTTCAAAAGAGAGAATTGTATAGTATAATCCTTGGATTTCAGAAAAATGTAACATTGGCCTCATATATGGGCACCCCCCCAAAAAAAAAATGGTACTGCTGATATCAACATTTCACTATGATGGGGAGATATTGATAGGGAAATTTTGACGAAATGGAAGCCTGAGATGGAGACTTTCTACAAAAAAGCCAAACACGGAAAAGATGTTGTGGATGAGTTATGCAGCAACTATCATGTCACTTGAAACACAAAGCATTGGCCGATGGCTGTGTTTTACTCTGTCCTAAACATGTGTGACATAGTTTGATATAAAGAAAATAACAAGTGCAAAATACCATGGAGAAATTTTCTTAGGGGATTGGGACCGGAACTCATGAAAATCATTTACAGCAGAAAAAAACAAAATGTTTCTGCCCAGGGAACTATGCAAAAATATTGTGGAGCACACTGGTGAGCTGACAGGGAACAGGCAGGCACAGCATCACAAAGATCTACTATGATTGGAAAACAAAAAAGATGTCAGCTGTGCTCTACAAGAAAGGACAGTAAAACAAAACATACGTACTATCAGTGGAAGCGATATTTGTATATGGAACATGCAGTTGCCATGTGTGAAGCCTGCCTTGGGTGTGACAGTTGAAGCAAAGCTGATTTCTATGGTAGATTTTTGTTTGTGTTTACACTGTGGTTCACATAGGTTTTTTATTTTTGATGTTACCTTTTGGGTTTTTTAAGCAAGTAAACAGCTGAGGTGAAAAAGTTGATGTCTATTCTAAGCACTCACTATATATTTGATATTTTATTTTACTGATATCTTATTTTCCTACTAAGTGCGTGTTGTACAGTATAGTAGGAAGCTCCTGACAAAACAGGAAGGAAAAGAAGTGATAAAACTGCCATATAGGAAAGGAAAGCTAAGCACATGTGCTATCAGTGTAAGGGAGGTTTGTGCATGGAACATGCCATTGTCATGTGTAAAGACTGCCTTAGGTACGACAGTTGAAGTAAGCTTATTTCTGTGGTAGAGTTATATTGCTATTTTCATTGTAATTCATATAGGAATTTATTTCTGATGTTGTCTTTTACGTTTTGTAAGCAAGTACACAGCTGCTGTGAAAACATTGGTGTCTATTCTAAACACACAACACATACTAAGAATGTAATACTTTATTTTATTGACATTTTATATTCCCATTACCTACACATTGTATAACATAATAAGAACTTCCTGAAAAACAGCAAGACCACTAAGCTGTCAAGTACATCCTGCAAAGATGACAGGAAAGCAAAACACATGTGCTGCCAGTGTAAGCGACCTGTGTGTATGCAATATGGGCGGGTGGCTTAGAGATGATAATTGAAGTAAAGATTTTTTTTGTAAAGTTCTCTTGGCATTTTCATTGTGGTTCATATAAGAATTTATTTGTGGTGTTCTTTCTTTTAGAGCTTGTATGCCAGAAAACAGTTGATGTTGACAATTTTGATGTTTTTTATAAATATTAAAAATTCAATACTTTATTTTTGTGATTTTTTTCCTGCTGAGTACTCATTGTTTAATATAATGTAACTCATAAAATTAACATTAATAATTTGTCAATAGAAATATTCTAAAGAATCAACTTGGATCTGGCAGGCCCATGTTTCTGCACCTTTTGACAAAATCAGTGTTGTACTCTGTGGGCTATGAAGCAGCAGCCTGCCCGATTCTTGTAAGGGTAGTCAAGGCCTGTTTTCATAAGATGACTTAAAGAACAATAAGAACAAAAAATCATAAGAACAACTTCTACCCTCCATGGCGACCTGCTGCAGAAGCAATGTGTGAAGACAATTCTGAAATTGTGCTAAGGAGCTTCTGGCCACAGAAGTCAACATGAGACAAAGCTAGAAATAGCCCTCATAGCATAGGCAGCAAGCAGCCACCATCTCGCTCCATGTTCACAGGATTCACTTTGTGCCACCCTTCCCTGGTTAGCTGCCAGGAGGCCTGCGATTCAGCCAACTCCATAATCCCTTCCTTGATTTGGGTGACAATAGCCTGAAGTGGGGGCCTGATCCTGCACTGATGAGAAGGGTCATCCCTATCTGAATGTGATATGCGATGTAACAGGAAACCTAGCACACAAACCTGTGAGTAGAAGCCATGTTAAATTATTGTTAGCAACATAATAGTTGCAAAATGCTAAGGACTTTACAGAAGAAAGTTTTATCCTATTGGGAAATCAGGAAATGCGTGAATAAATAGTCCTGTGGAAAGCTGCATAGACCATCTACAGATGGAGAGTGTGGGAAGGGGTAAGCTGTTGTCAGTGCAATTGGCAGAGTGCAGGGCATACTCATGTGTGGAAGATGAGGCTCATGGACACATAGGGACAGGCCGTGGGGCTTGTATGGTAGTGTGGATTTAATGACACTTAATAGTGCTGGTGGCACATGAGGTTAACAAGCTGAGCATGCAGGGCGACTCGTGAGATGGTGATGCATTCTTGGGCTGCAGTGAGGGGAGGAAGGGACAGCAATAAGAGCTGGGCATGCTATCAGTGGTCAAAGAGGGAATGGTGGTTTCTGAGGCATTGAAAAAGCAAATTCTGCAGGCTGGTGATAGGAGGCTGGGGACCAAGAGGGTATAGATGATTCCTGTGCCAGGTACCCACATTTTGAGTCTGATAACTCAAGCTGATGAGGGCTGTCACCCTGCTCCAGAGTATGGGATGAGATGCAGGCACTGGAGTAACCTCTTAATGAAGTGTAAGGTGACATGGAGCCGTCACAGAGCTGGAATATGGAGATGCTGGCTACTTGGGAGGTGTGGGAAATGGAAACAGATTTAGACATTAACTGTGTCACCACGGTGATGGATGAAAAGACTGAATTAGCAAGTCTCTGGATGGGAATCAGTGGTTCACAAATACACAGATACATTCATCTGCTCAATCAAGAAACATTTATGAAATGTCTGTCCTATGCCAGCTGCCCACTCGCCAAGGTGACACAGCTTCTTCTCAGGTAGCTCCGTATCTGGTGGTAGGTACAAAAACAAAGTATTACGGCAACGTGATGAGGATGTGTAGGGTGCTCTGGGAGCTCAGAGCAAAAGTGTGGGAACTGGAGGTGGGGCATGTGTGTATGCTGCACTTGCGTGTGTGTGTGTGTGTGTGTGTGTGTGCTGTGAATGTGTGCATGTGTGAATGTTGGTATAGAAAAAATCCCTGGAGAAATATGCTCTTAAGTGAAGTTTGGAAGAAAGACAGGGAATCAGCTAAGTGGGGGTGGTATTTAGAAGTATAAGGGGTGATAGAAAAGTACAGTGAAATTTAAAATTAAAAAATATACATATTATAGTAAATTGTCAAGAACCATGCAATAAATGGTTTGAAAACGAGGAATATTTTGAAGAGGATTAATAACAATGTATCTTCTACTGTAATAATTTTTTAATTTAAACATTTATCATATAGTTTGATCACCCCTCATTTATCAATCACTTATAGCAATTTCTGTTCAAAAACATTCTAGTGTGTCCTCATTCACCTTATTTGCCAGATCTGGCACCATATCCCATGTGACTTCTGGGTCTTCCCTAAAGTCAAAAGGACCATGAGAGGTAAATGTTTTGAGCCAATTCATGATATCAAGGCAGCCATGTAGGCAAAACCAAAGACACTCAGGAAAGTGAACTTCCAGAACTGCTTCAGAAAGAGAGAAGAACAATGTGTGTTCAAAGCAAGGGAGTATTTTGAGAGGGATTACTCGCATTGTGTCTTTTACTTTAATAAATTGTTTTAAAAATTAGATATTCACTGTAGCTTCTGATCATATCTTATATGCTCTGTTTGGAAAACTTAAAACAGGATCAATGATTTGGTAGTAAGGTGCTCCTGCCAGAGTAATGTAGGGAGAAAGAGGTCAGAAAGGAGCTTGAGCTTTTCCCTATAAAGTACAGGAAATCACTGAGTGCGGGTGGGAGGAAGGGCTCCAGGAGGCACCAAGTGTTTGTGGAGTGAACTTCTCACCAGAGCCTGTGTGGATGGTAGGCACACGCAGCCCTAGACCTGGGAGGGAGGTGGCCTTGAGAAGGGCTAAGGGGAGGAAGTGCTCAGGGATCCATGGGATTTAGAGGACAACAGGAGAGCCCACAGGAGCTTGTGAAGGACCAGGACACATGGGAATTTGCCAGTGAGGGAGCAGGTGGGGCTCAAATAGGGGAGAGGGCCAAGCTGAAACTCTTGAGGGAGACTCACAAGAAGCAAGAATAGTTCATACCTGGTTGGCAGTGAGGATCCTGAGACCTGGGGGCTTACAGAGCCCCACTTGGGTAAAGAACTGGAGTGAGAAACCCCCTGCAGAAACCAAACAGTAAGACTGCACTATGACCCAAGGATACGTCCTTCCTCCCCAGCTGGGCCACTCTCTCTTGTAGCCATGCAGTAGCATCTATGAATTCAGTTATAGGCACAGTCCTGACCTTGGACTTTCCTCTTCCCTCTCTGGGATTTGTCCTTTGAGACCAGTGTCTCTGACCTGCATTGCCACTGTTCCTTCTTTGGTGACCACAGCTCTTCTGATGGAAGGATTCTTTTTCTCTTTTCCTTTTGTATTCTAGGGCCACTTGACCTGTGCAGATCTTGTTGCAGGGATAGGTCGCTGTGCCAGAGCAGCAGCCGCTATCTCTTGCTCAGAATTTAGTCTTGTGTTGGCAGCCAGGGCTGTGGCTGGTCTGCAGGAGCTGGTGGACAGTCTGCACACCATGTCATGGGGGCTGCAGCTGCCTATGACTGCACGAAAGTGGGTGCACAGCCTGAGCTGTGTCAGTGCAGCTGTGAGAGGAACAAGCCATGTGCCTCTGCCTGGCTGGAATTTGGGCACAGATTTGACTATAAGAGATCTTTCCCATCTCTTATAGGGGCTGTAATGTTTAAAACATATTTTGGGATTATTCTAAAACACCGAAAATGTATTAACATGAGACTGGCTCCTCTGGCTAAATCACTGCTTTTATAAACCTACTTGGCCAACATTCACTTAGCAAATATTTAAGACCTTCTCTAGCTGAATGCCAGGAAGAGCAACAGTGATGCATAAGACATGGTCACCAACTATTATTTGCTGATAATACAATGACTGCAAGTCTTTAGACCAGGGCTTCTCCAACATGGTGATATTCACATTTAGGGTGGATAAGACATTTTTGTTGTGGGGGTGGCCCTGAGTCCTATAGGATATTGAACAGCACCCCAGTCTCACCTCATAAATGCCAGTATCAGCCCCCTGATTCTGACAGCCAAGAATGTCAAATATCTCCTGGGAGGCAAAGTCACTCTTGGTTAAGAACTGCTGTTTTACATAGATTTACACACACACACACACACACACACACACACACACACACACTGATAATTGAAAAGAGTTGAAGTGTTAGCAGAGTTGAAGTGTTAACTTATACAAGCTATCATTTGAGCTTAGAAAAACATGGCAGTTAGTGTCATTGTTTAATGCATATATTCGTTTAGATCCATCAAATAATCAGTATGTGCTACAAACTCTGTGATACAGAGTGGAATTTGACCTTGCTTATCTTCTTTGCTGTCATGAGTTGAGGCCGGGTGTAAGGCGCATCCCTCTCCACAGGTGGATGCAAAGGCAACTCACACAGGGGCAACTCATAGCAGCTGGAAGAGCCACGGTCTTCTCAGAGAAAGTCTGAGCAAGGCTGGGAGAGGAGAGGAGACCAGCAGATGAAGAGAAAGAAGATGAGGTGGTGGAAAGTGAATGATGGCAGAAGGACAGAGTAGACAGAAGCCTGGGGAAGTGGCCAAACTGGAGCATAAAGTTCTAATTTAAGATCTATAGTTCATTTATCTTCTTGATAGGCTTGTCATGAACTGTTGATGTCATTTTTTTTTACATTGGAAAGTGGACACCTGGTGGTGCTGTTATGGATTTTGTTACATTTTAAACACTTTGTCAAATACAAAGTTCAACAGTCAGTTTTAAAGGCTCCATAAGGAGTTGTATTAGTTTCCTAGGGCTAATGTGGCAACGTACCTCAAAAAATACTGCAAACTGGTCAGCTTACAGCAATAGAAATTTATTCTCCCAGGGCTCCAGGGAGAAGTCAGAAATCAAGTTGTGGGCGAGGCCTTGCTTTCTCTGAAGGTTCTAAGGGAGAGTCTACTCCGTGCCCCTCCTTTGCTTCCGGTGTCTCTGGCAACCCTTGCTCTCCTAAACTTGGACAGTTCCCCCAGTCTCTATTCCCATCTTTACACAGAGTTCTGTGTGCGTGGGTGTCTCTTCATAATAACACCAATCATACTGCATTTAGGGCCCAGATATCTCATCTTAACTTGGTTTCTTCTGGAAAGACTTTGCTTCTAAATGAAGTCACATTCACAGGTACTAGAGGGTAGCACTTACACTTATATTTTGGGGGCAATACAGTTAAGTCAACAATATTAGTTATGTTAATGCTACATAGAAATGACAGATTTTCAAAGCCTTAATTTCTTTTTTGCTTTTCATATTTCCAGGGCTTTATTTAGAATATTTCCAAGCTAAAATATACCTTTAATATAACTCCATGCTCATAGCTAAGCCTAACTCTTCCCTGAGAAGCCTGGAAGATTAACTATTTCCATGGCATCCAGCATGTGGTGATGGGATTAGTGTCAAACTTCCTGGAAAGTCCCCAGAATCCCCAGCCTGATATCCAGGAAGGAAGAATAATCACAGGGGGAGCTGGAGGAAGTGATGTGACATCTGGAAAGCAGGCAGTGTAAACAGGCACACAGCGGTTCAGAAGTGTGGCACTCACACAAGACTGGATATCAGGAAGTCAGGATGTACCATTGTGATAGCAGCACCTGTTCCCTGCTACACAATTTCTTTCTTTTTAACTACATGTTATACGTCCTTAGCAAGCCTAAAAGTGTTATTTAGGGTTACTGACATTGTCCTAGCTATCCAAGGTGATGTGCTATTTACCGGTTTAAACAGAGGAAAAGGGAGGAGGAGACATGGGGAACCGAGCGAGTCACAAGTTAATTCTTCCTCTGCACTTCTGTCATGCATCACAAGTGTGCCTCAGTGGAACAGGCCTACAGCTGCTACACAAGCAGCACTCCCCAGCTGCTTCTCAGGTTTTAGTCTAGGAGGGCTCCCTTCTGAGTACTGAACCCCCACACTGTGCTGCAGCACAGGCCCTGTTAAAATAAAAGATTCACTTTGATTTTCCTGTAAAACAAAAACAACTCTGCCGTGTGAAGGAGACAGGCCACTGGCTGCTTTCACTTATCTATCCACTCAGCAGATAGTTGTTTTGAGAGAACCAGACCTCAGTAATAGTCATTGTGTGTAATAATTTGCAAAACAGATGTAATTCCTGCTCTCTCAGAGTCTACAGTCTGATAAAGCATCAATCAAATTGTCACACTTGTACACCTAAGCATTACCATTTGAGTAATTCTGATCACTTTAGGACCATTTCCCAGAAAGCCTGAGTGATTCCAGGGCTCACAGAAAGCGTCCTGGAGACTGATGCTGAGGCCATAGCTAGAGGAGGATTCAGTGTCAATCAGTGGGTGAGGATGGGCCCTGCATGGCCCAGAAGCGGGTAGTGGGATGTATGGTGGCAGACAGTGAGGAGTTTTGTGTACCTGAAGGATGGAAAGAAGATCCACAAGGAAGAGCTCACGGAGCAAAAACAGAGGAGGATTAGACAAACATGGAAAGCCAAGGTCAGTTTCCATGTTTGTGTGAGGCAGTTTCCATGGAATGGGCTCCAGATGCAGCCTTGCTTCCATTTGTAGGAACAGAAAGGGAGACCAAGGCACTGATCTGGAAACCAGGCCGAGATCTGTGTGGCACCATTGTAGCTGTGCGTATGGAGCCTGTGATAGAGGCCCTGGCCTCTGGGCATGGCTGCACTTCCTCTGTCCACTCACCTGCTGCACTGGGGCCACCCTGGTTTAATTACATAAGTGACGCGCCACTGGATTAAGGCTTTGTGTGAACCTCAGACGCCTGGCAAGCAGAGCCCTCAGCTTTCCTATGTTAGTTTTCCATGGTTTCTCATTTTCCCTTACAACTGTTTTGCAGATTTGTCATTTTGTTTTTAAATGTACTTTCAATTTACTTATCTTCTTTTTTATATCTTATTTTTTCTTATTAATTTTGATTCTTACTTTTGTTACTGTTTTTCTTCTACTATCGTTGGGTTTATTCTGGTGGAGCTTGCCCCCTAATTTTTAAAGTTATATACTTATTAATTTTATCACTTCTTTATAACAGGAGTATTTAATACCGTAAGCAGCTTAATTCCAGCTTAAGCTAATAGCATTCCATAAAGATTGATAAACAATGTTTTTGATCTCTCAAATATAAATGATTTCTAATTTTTATTGTAATACACCATTTGACTTGGGGTAATTAAATTTTTATTTTTAAAATTTCCAATCTTATTGGGGTGTTAAATAATGAAACTAAAGTTGTCTTAAAAGCATGGCAAGAAAAATCAGTTTCTATAGTAGCAACTATTTGTGAAATCATTTTCTAGCTAACCTACTGTGCTTTGTAGTGTAGATTACAATGTGGTCCTTTCTAAAATATTATATGTGAACTTTGTGAACAATGCAAAATGTAACATGGTTAAATATTGCATAATATATGCACACTGAGCTTTCTAAATGCATTGTTTATTTAAGTACTGCTTTCTGTTTTTTCTGTTAGATTTGTCACTTATTGAGAGATGTGTTTTAAACAATACCCAGATAATAGTGGATTTGTCAGTTTCCCCTTTGGTTCTGTAAATTTTTGAACAATATATTTTGAGCTATATTATTTGGTGCATGCAAGTTTAGAACTATTGCATGTTCCTTCTGAACTGAAATATTCATCAATATGTGCTGGTTTTCTTATACCTAAGAATGCTTGCGTAGTTTGTATGACATTAATATTACATCATAACTTTTATTATTATTTCCCTGATATATCTTTTATCATTCTTTTATTTGAAAATTTCTGTGTCTTGTTTTAGGTATGCCTCTATAACTACATTTATTTTAAATCAGCTTGGTACTCCTCATCTTTTAACTGGAGAATTTAACCCATTGATGTTGATTGTAATTTTCATTGTCTACACTTTAGTGCCTGTAAGGTGTAGAAATTTGATTTTGCCTTACTTACAGAATAATATCCAGGCATGCACTGTTTTGTGGATCCTAGAGGAAGACATTAAACCTCCAAGGTCAGAGACAAGGGCAGTGACATGAATACCACATTTGCACTGACTTCCCTTGCTCACAGATCTTAGGGGTCAGTGCTGCATGGCCCAGATGGAAACTGTATTCCTAGTGCAACTGCATTCCAGTGGAGGAAGGCTCAGCTTGGGGAACCTAAGTTTCCTCAACAAGTGGGAAGCAAGCCTGCTCTCATCTGGGAGGGAAGCATTACCTCATCTCTAAAGGAAGCTCCTTGCAAACACAGCCCTGGAAAATGGCCTGGGCTGAGTGTGATTAGGGTGGATACTCTCCTTATCACAGCAGGAATATGCAATAGGCCATACTGGTGGCCATGTCCAGTATTGTTTTCTGGTTGTCCTACTTTGTGTATGTGTGTGTATGTGTGTGTGTGTGTGTGTGTGTTTTACTTCTTAGGAAATTTTTCTCCTGTTCTATACTTTTGTTTACATGTCTCTGCTGGTTTGGTAATTTCACACTGGGTCTATGTTTTTGTTTTGATTACACTAGGAATTTTAGCATGAATTTAATTTCATTTAAAATTAGTCACCCTCCTCATTTATCTCCAGAAAAATACAAAGATTTAACTCCACCTCCTTCTCCTTCTCAATATGTAATTTTTTAAAACCAAGACTTCATTTCTAACTTGATTTAAATCCACAAACTGTGCGATATTTTTTTTTCTTGAATCCATGTGTGTTTAGCATTACCTATAAGATTTCACTGGTAATGGACATTCTCAGGTTATGAGGAAATGTCTTTGTTCTGACCTTGTTTATGAAGAAATTTTTGTAGGATACAAATTGGAGGTTGAAGTTATTTTCTCTTAGCATTTTCTATAAATTATTCCACTTTCTTTCGGCTTCCAATATTGCTGTTGAGGTGGTAGCTGACATTCTGGTTAACATTCGTTTGTAGAAAATCTGTCTTTCCTCTGGTTGCTCTGGAAAGATTTTTTTTCTGTTTTTGGTATTTTGCAGATTTAATATGATGTGTTTAGGTATGGGTTTGTTTTTATTTAATCTTCCTCCGGAATTTTAGGTCTTTATAAATGTGAGCATTGGTATATTTTATCAACTCTGAAAAATCCTCAGCTATTGTCTTACCTCTTTGAACGTTGTTCTACTTTTCTTTTGTTATGGTCTTTCATTCTAAGAATCAAGGGACTGCTGGATTTTCCTCCCTCTGTCTTTCATATCTCTTAACCACCCGTCTATTTCTGTCTTTTTCTTTCTGGTTTGCTCTCTCTCAGTTCTGTTCAGATCTGACTTCTCCTTTGAGGGCAAATGTTTTCCAGCATAAGTCCCAGAATAAGCCCCAAGCTCTCGTCTCCTTCCATGGCCCTTTCATGTGAGGAGGGAGAGTGCCCCTAAGGCTTTGCGTACCTCAAGGCATCCACTCTGTTGTATTCACTTTCCACGAGTGGTGCTGCTATGTGTTCGTCTATCTCCCATTTCTAATATACATACCCTCAGTACCTGAAATGCTATAGATGTCTATGAAATATTTTTAAATGATAAAAATATCTTGTAAAAAGTTCTAGCAAGGTTTTACATTCCCCTTTATACCCATTCCAGTGTTATTTCTTGCCCGAATTTAGTAATCACTGGCTAGATACTTTCCCAAACTCCCCCAGCAGTCCTTCCACCAAACCAGTCTTTTAGAAGCAGATCCACTCAAGTGACTTGGTGTGCCCATAGCTCTTCATGGTTTTCAGACAAAGCTCATGCTCTGCAGCTGTCCTTGAGTCTAGTCTCTACTCTTACAGGTTTGCATCCCTGTGAAGATGAGCCTTTATTTTTTTCTTAAGACTCAAGGGACTGCTGGATTTTCCTCCCTCTGTCTTTCATATCTCTTAACCACCCGTCTATTTCTGTCTTTTTCTTTCTGGTTTGTGCTCTCTCAGTTCTGTTCAGATCTGACTTCTCCTTTGAGGGCAAATGTTTTCCAGCATAAGTCCCAGGATAATATAATTTTTCTTATAATAGCCTTTCTTTTTTCTTTTTAAGTTACAGAAGTCTTTCCTGCTATAGTTTTAACCTGCTTCCTCTTTCCTGCTAACTCCCTTCCTTTCAGAGTTCTTGTATAATTTAAGTTCAGACCTGGGTTGATGTGAAAAAGTTCCTTCTTAGTTGATGGAGTCAGTTGACCCCAGGATCTCAGTCTTCTCACTGAGTCAGGTGGGGTTTGTTGTGTCTGGTAACTAAACATATTACAGAAATGGAATAAAAATGTATACTGCAGACCTTCATAGCCACCATATCTCTGAAAAGAATGATAGTAAAATCCTTTTAAAAAACATATGTGGAATGCTACAGACTGACACTTTCCTGGGGCATTTCAGCATTGACGTGAGAGTTAAACCAATCAAGCAAGAACTGTGATAGCACACATTGGGCAAGCTGGAAGAGCAAGAAAGGACCTAATGCAGTCTGGGGATAGATTCCTTGGAACAACACTGAGGCAGGGCCCAGGTCAGATGGGGAGGAGAGGTGGGATGGCCCAGGGGGAAGTCATAGCATGTCCACAATGAACACATGACAGTTCATCTTCACAGGGATGCAAACCTGTAAGAGTAGAGAGTAGACTCAAGGACAGCTGCAGAGCATGAGCTTTGTCTGAAAACCATGGAGAGCTATGGGCACACCAAGTCACTTGAGTGGATCTGCTTCTAAAAGATTGGTTTGGTGGAAGGATTGCTGGGGGAGTTTGGGAAAGTATCTAGCCAGTGATTACTAAATTCGGGCAAGAAATAACAAGGGCCCAGACTCACTGACAGCAGGGCTAGGAAGAAGGGAAGGCACTAAGATACTGAGAAATGATGCCCACTAGTCTAACTAACCAGGGAATAACAAAGAGAATTTAATGATGATCCTTACTTCTGCTATGGGCAAGAAAGCAACATAACATGACAGACACAAAGGGATTTTTAGGTAAAGATTCTGAAATTTGGTCATCTGCTTGCCTCACAGTTTTGTTGATTTTCTGCATGTAATGCAAATGTTTTTACAAATCACAAATTCAGTGAGTACAATGCACTTTGCTGAGCACTTCTACATACTGGGTAAGGAATGGGATTGCCACTGCTGTAGGAGCTGCCTGTGACACAGTCCCACAGATCTCTTCTCCCCTTCCCCCTTGCTGTGCAGAGGGGGCTGCCCTGCCTCAGCATGAACAACAGTGTTTTGTATGGACTTTATTTTTTATGGTATAGTTTTAGGTTCACAGAAAAATCTGTGGAACATTTCTGGCAGGATGGATTTTCACTTGGGAGCCTGTCCTGTGTGCTGTAGGATATTCAGCAACATGTTTGCTATCATCCCACCAGACGCCAGTACCTCCCAGCCAGAGATGACTACCAAAAATGTCCCCAGACATTGCCAGCTACAGTCAAGGGCAAAATCACTCCTTTGAGAAGCACTGTTCTGAAACACAGACTTCCAGCAAAGGATGTGTCACATGATCTGGACAGGGTACAAATCTAACTGAAGACACTTTGTCTTCCGGTGTTCATTCCATCTGCAATGGAGTCCGCTCTAGATCAGCACCTCACCTATTGTTAGCTACATTTAACTTCTCTACTAAAGAGTCTACTATGTCCAAGTGTATCTAACTGATGTCAAGTACTGCATCTTTTCATTTCCAGAAATATTTTGTTCATTTTTACATCTACTTGGTCACTTTTATGGTCTGTTGGCCTTTAATCATATTTTCATTGCCTTAAACATGCTGAATTTGAGTATTTTGTGTTCTATAGCACTTCACTCCACAAACAAAAGTCTTTCTGTGTCTTATTCCAGGGCCTGGGGTCTTGCTGCCTTTGGTGCTGACATCCAATGTCTGTGAACTTGGTGATAGCGAGATTATGTTTCTTGGGTCTCTGACAGGAATTCTCTGGAGTCTAGATTTAATATAGATTTCTCTAGAAGCATTTGTGTTGGCTTCTGCCAGGCACCTCTACATGTTCAGCTGGAGGTTTTGTTGGTGATGGTTTTACACAGACAGTGAGTTGGGGGCACACATCTGTGTAATGGCTGGCAGTGACCACCAATTCCTGAGAGATGTTTCTTACTCCCTCCCTGGCCCCTGTTAAGCTGGATTCTTCCTCTGCAAGGGGTTTACTGACTGCCTTTTGCATGGAGCACAGATGCTGCTGGACTGCCCACATGGGTAGATGGCTTTGTCCTTGGGGTCCTTAGGACTGTGAGGTGGAAACTTGTGTTGCCACTTGGACACCATCCTTGCCCATCCAGGTGTCACTGATATGTTAGACACACTTGGTTTGGGGTTGGCTCAAAATACACACATCCATGTTATCCACAGGTAAGTATGCTCTATGCTACATCAGGGCCCGTGGCTTTGCAAGGTCTTCTGCTGTTCTTGGACAACAGACAGCCCATACTCATGCTGTAGACATGTGGTCAGCATTTCTGCACTCAGGCTGGCCTCATGCAGCTGTTCTCTGTGCCTGCCTCCAGCTGCCCTCATGCAAACACTGCAGAGGCTTTTTGCTCTCCACCTTGTGAGTCCCCAGCTAGATAGACACTTGTCCTAGTCAGGGTCAGAATTAGGAGCTGAGGAGAGGTGAGGACAGATAAAAGACTTAAACTGGGAGAGACATCTTTGCTGGGCCCCAGGCAGGGTCTTGGGAACTCCTCATTGGCCAGTCCCACAGCTCTATCGTGTGTCCTCCTTTGAGTGGTCAGGCTTGCTCAGTGTCCAGCCCCCTGGAATGGCTCCTTGCACCCCCTCTCAGTAGATGGAGTCAGACCTAAACTGCTGGAGTGTGGCATCCAGAAGTTCTCTGGTTGCCCCATGGAAGTCATCACTGGGGCTTGAATATCAAGGAGACACCTTCTGGTGCCTGTGGATGGTGGATGTGCACCCACAGTCAGGTGTGAGTGCAGATCTCCCTTCCTAAGTCACAGCTGGGCAAAGGACTCTTCCTGGGGACTTCTGCTCAGAGCCATCCCATAGGTGTAAATGCAGGTCATCTCTGTCTGCCCTGCCTGTGACCACAGCACCTGCCAGGACAGGGTCCTGTTGCCACCTTCTCCTTGGGTACCCAGGCTCAGTGAGTACTATAGCAGCAAGCCAGCACAGTGAGTTCTGGAAGGCAGAAGTCATCCCAGCTCTAGAACAGGTTGTCTGTCACTCATTCATGCTCAGATTTATGCAGGAGAGAACTGACAAATGATTAGTGAATCACAAAATTACTTCCAAACACAACTGAATTTTTACATCCTAGTCTGCTTGTCTAATTGTACAGTTTATGTTGATTGTGGAACTTATTTAAATTACAATTTTATTTTGCTTGGATTTTTAAAAAACTGTCTCAGTTCTTAAGTTTTAGATATTTTCTTCTATATATTTTAGGACTTGAGGTATATATAGTATGGAAATACGCCAAACAATTCAAAATTTTGGCAAAGTGACATTGCCATTTTTAGAGTTATATTACTTTCTCATCTCACTGATTTGTAGGTGTCTTTGTTTTCCATGCTTGTGGTCACTCTGGATGGTACTCTCGCCACAGGTTTATGGGGAACCCTCTGAATCCACACGTAAGACTCAACACAAGGGCCAGAAGAAGAAGCACCAATGTGTGACCTGTGGACTGGATCCTTGTCCAGCAACCCCGGCACTGGTTGGGTTCTGTGGCTGAGGGTCTCTCTTACACTCTCCCTTTCCCCGCATCACTGCACCTGCTGTGGTTTCACTTTTCATCAGGACACTGTTGTGTTCAGGATCATCACAGATGCTCTTTCCCTGAAACAGTTTCCGGTCTCCATGGATTCGGTGCTCTGCACCCTGTTGCCAAAAGTATGTTCTAAATCACTGGTGTGTTCCCGCACCTCTCTTGCATCAACTCTTTTGATCTCTCACTTGTTATTTTAGGACAGATGTGACTCTCTTTTTGGCTCCCCACACCCTGAGCCCATGCTCCATCCACCCAGTAAGGCCTGGGTCACCAGGGTCAAACCATAGAGTCTCTGCACGTGACATTTGTTCTCTCTTCACCCTTCTCTGGTTTGCTCGGCCTGAAAAGTTGTCCCTCTGTGTCCCTTGCCTTCCTCTGCCTTCAGAGGGATCAGGCACTTATTTTCCTTAAAAGGTAGAGCTTTTTGCTTAGTTATAAAATATTTTTGTGTCCGATAATTAATAACTAGCCTGTGATCTTCCTGCAGGAGGGCACAAGGCTGGGTACTGAGACAGAAGTCACTGCATGCACAACATGTGCATGAGTTCAAATAAGTAATTCTTCTAGCATTATAACTAATGAATTTCACAGCATTTTCTACTGCAACAAATTTTACAAATATCATGACTATTAAACTAATATTTAATGTGTATATACATTTAGACTTAATAACTAAATTTAAATCTGTCATTGAGTAACTGAGTAAACAATGAGTCTCTTGCTCAGTATATCAATTAAAATTCTTTCAGTTGTAAATAACAAAAAAAAACTAGCTTATAAAAGAGATTTGTTATTTTCCATAGGAATAGCCCTCAAAGAAGTTTGGCTTTGAGATTCGGTGTCACAATAACTTGGCAAGATGATCAGGACCCAGGATGTTTGCAGTTGTCAGCTTTGTCATGCTTGTCATGACAGCTGGCTCCCTCATGGTCCCAAAAAAGCTGCACCAGCTCTGGATATCACATCCTCACGTGTGCATCCAGAGAGAGTAGAAGAGATCCACTCCTCGACTCTGCCTCAATTTTATAACTCACTCTGTGAATGTAGTAATTTCTCCTCAGATGTATTTCATATCCATATTGGGTTCACCACTGTCTGTTCTTGGCTTTTCCACAGTCTTTCAGTTTGCATCTGATTCTACCTAATCCTAGCCCTTGAGTCATACCATCCATTTCTGCTATCTTGTCACTCACTAAGCTCCCTACCTCCACTTTTCTTTTACTAAGGATTTCCCTCTTGGTTTCTTGGCCTTTATGTCTCTCTGTAGTAACAACATCCATTTCTGTATATCCTCCCTCATTTATTCTTTGTATTTTTCCACCTCTATTGAGGTGTACTTGACAATGAAATTTGTACATATTTCAGGCAAACAATATGGTGTTTAATGTAAGCACACCTCAGTAATGACTCTCCCTCT
Source organism: Chinchilla lanigera (assembly GCF_000276665.1). Classification (NCBI taxonomy): domain Eukaryota; kingdom Metazoa; phylum Chordata; class Mammalia; order Rodentia; family Chinchillidae; genus Chinchilla; species Chinchilla lanigera. Next base: position 15,326,337 of record NW_004955439.1, read on the forward strand.
GAAGCTAACATCTCATCACCTCACATAATTATCTTTGAATCTGGAGGTCATTATGGTAAGAGAAATAAGCCAGATGCAGTTAGGGTACAGTGGTACAAGCTGATAATCCCAGCAGTCTGGGTTGCTTATGCAGGAGAAGCACAAGTTCTAGCTCAGCCTGGCAACTTAACAATTTAGCAAAACCTTGTCTCAAAATTTTAGAAAAAGAGTGAAAGATGTAGCTCAGTATGAAGGTCCCGGGTTCAATCTCCAGTATAAAAAGTAGACCTTAGGGCTGGGGATATAGCTCAGTGGCATAAGCACCTGCCTGGCAAGCGCAAGGTCACGAGTTCAATCCCCGGTACTGCAAAAAAAAAAAAAAAAAAAATAGACCTCAAAATACAAAGACCACATGAGTTCACTTAAATGAGGAATCTAAAACGGCTGAATTTACAAAAACAGAATAGTGGTTGCCAGGGTCTGACATTTAGGATAACAAAAGGTGCTGGTCCAAAGATATACATTCTCAGTTATAGAACTGGCAAGTCCTGAAGGTCCAACACACAGCACAGGACAATGGCTAGCAATACTGTTTTGTGTCCTGGAGATGAACTGAGAAAGTAGACCCTAAGTGTCCTACATCTCTGGCTGTAGCTCTCTGTCTAAGTCCCAGTCTGTGCAGCTCTCTGAGTTTGGAGTTTGATTTTGTGCCTTCCAAGGCCTGTATATCTGGGGAGAGGACACTGGTCATCCCCAAGGAGTGCCTGACCTGTTTGCCAGGATGCCTGTTATAGTTTGTGTCTAGATGTCCCCCCAAAGCCTCATGCATTCATAGAGTTCTTTTTGGAGATGGCTCAATCTAATGTGTGATTGATTTGTAGTGTAAGGCTGAGATTCATGATGTTGGGGTTAAGGGTGGGTAACTGCAGCATCACTCCCCTGATTGGATTGGCATCACCCTAGTCCTGGTAGACTGGATACAATGTAAGGGACAGAAAGAGAAGCTATCTCCCTCTCCCTCTCCCTCACCCTCTCCCTCTCCTCCTCCCCCTTCCCCTCCCTCCCACACCTCTCTCGTGTTCTCTCTCTCTCTCTCTCTCTCTCTCTCTCTCTCTCTCTCTCTCTCTCTCTCTCT